>NC_042975.1:30855395-31158729 GCF_901001165.1 Salmo trutta
AAAGAACACTAGACACTATGGAACACAATGCTTTTACTATTGTATCCTGGAATATACAGGTCTGAGGTCATCTGCCTGGCCTGAAGAGCAGGAACCTAGACTTCATAAAATAAATTGGAAATACAGACTGTCAACCTACAAGAATCATGGTATAGAGGAGACGGACCCATTGGTTGCCATATCTGCTACAGAGAGCTCGTAGTCCCATCCACCTAACTACCATATGTGAAATAGGGAAGAGACTCAGGGGGTATGCTAATTTGGTACAGAGCAGACCTAACCCATGCTATAAAATTAGTCAAAGCAGGAGCATTTTACATCCGGCTAGAAATTAAGAAGGAAATGATCTCAACAGAAAAAAAGTCCTCTTATGTGCTGCCTACAGTATATCCCCCCATACTTTAACGATGACAGCTTCTCCATCCTAGATGGGGAGATCAACCACTTCCAGGCTCAGGGGCATGTACTAGTCTGTGGCAATCTAAATGCCATGACTGGACACGAACCTGACACTCTCAGCACACAGGGGGGACAAACACCTACTTGAAGGTGACAGCATTCCTTCCCCAATATGCCCCCCTAGACACAACTACGACAAACAACCACCTGAAATGGGTCACAACTCTTGGCTCTATACATAGCCAATGGTAGGCTTCGAGGGGACTCCTATGGCAGGTACACCTCAGCTCTTCCCTTGGCAGTAGTACTGTAGATTACTTTATCACTGACCTCAACCCAGAGTCTCTCAGCACGTTCACAGATGGTCATGCACCGTCACAATCTTAGCTCTCTCTCTCCCACTACTCTCTCCTCTTCTATCCTATCACCTGTCTGCTAAATCCTTCTCCCTCATGTCTCTTGATTCTGCCTCTTCAACACTACTCTCCTCCCTTTCCGCATCCACGACTCGCACTGTCCCATTTCCTCCTGGCCGGCTCGACCCTCCCCTCCTCCATGGCTGAATGACTCATTGCGAGCTTACAGAACAGGGCTACAGGCAGCCGATGAAAATTGAGAAAAACTAAACTTCAGGAGGACCTATCATTCTTTCAGTCCCTCCTCTCTACCGCCTCTTACTCTGTATCCGCTGCTAAAGTCACTTTCTATCACTCAAAATTTCGAGCTTCTGCCTCTAACCCTAGAAAACAATTTACCACGTTCTCCTCCCTCTTTAATATTCATCCCCTTCTTTCCTCCCTCCTCCCTCTCTTCAAAGTGGTTGACGACATCCTCCCCTCATTCACCCAGCCTATTGAGTTTACTGGTCACACTCCTACCCTACGCCTTGACCTTTTTCTCCCCTCTCTCTCCAGATGAAATCCTGTGACTAGTGAGGTCTGGCTGCCCGACAACCTGTCTGCTCGAACCCATTTCTTCCTCTCTTCTCCAGACCATCTCTGGAGACCTTCTCACTTCCCTCATCAACTCATCCCTGACCACTGGCTGCGTCCCCTCTGACTTCAAAATGGCCAGAGTCGCTCCCCTCCTCAAGAAACCAACACTCGACTCATCTGCGTCAAAAACTATAGACCTGTACCCCTTTTCGCACTGCCAAAGCTGACACTTTCACCTCTGTTCTCATCCTCCTAGATCTATCCACTGCCTTCGACACCGTGAACCATCAGATCCTCCTCTCCACCCTCTCAGGGCTGGTCATCTCAGGCTCTGCACACTCTTGGATTGCGTCCTACCTGGCAGGCTGCTCCTACTAGGTGACGTGGAGAGCATCTGTGTCTGCACCACATACTCTCACTACTGGTGTCCCCCAGGGTTCGGTTCTTGGCCCTTTCCACTTCTCTCTACACACCAAGTCATTCGGCTCCATAATATCATCACATGGTCTCTCCTGTCATTGCTATGCGGATGACACTCAGCTACGTTTCTCCTTCCTTCTTCTGACACCCAGGTGGCGACACACATCTCTGCGTGCATGGCAGATATCTCATTTTGGATGTAGGCCCACCACCTCAAGCTCAACCTCAACAAGACGGAACTGCTCTTCCTCCCCAATGGTGGAGCCAACTTCCCCCTGGAGCTAGGACAGCTGAGTCCCTGCCCATCTTCAACATAAAGCACCTGTAACCCTATCTCTTCAAAGAGTATCTTAAATAATACCCCTCATCGACTCAACTGCAATCGCTCTGGATAAGAGTGTCTCCTAAATTACAAAAATGTAAATGATTCAATTTTGCATGAAGGTCTGCTATATAAATGGATGGAAAGCGGTTTTGGGGGAAAAAACATACATTATAAAATCCATCCACAAACAAGTGTACAGTTTAAATTGGCACATAAAACACACAGATTTATTTCCACAGGACCGTGTGGTGAGACAAGGATGCAGCTTGAGCCACACCCTCTTCAACATATACAGTATATCAATGAATTGGCGAGGGCACTGGAACAGTTTTCAGCACCCAGCCTCTCCCTACTAAACTGTGAAGTCAAATGTCTACTGTTTGCTGATGATCTGGTGCTTCTGTCCCCAACCAAGGAGGGCCAACAGCAGCACCTAGATCTTCTGCACAGATTCTGTCAGACCTCAGTGAATCTTCGTAAGACAAAAATAATGGTGTTCCATAAAAGGTCCAGTTGCCAGGACAACAAATACAAATTCCATATAGACACCGTTGACCTAGAACACACAAACTATACCTACCTCAGCCTTAACCTCACCACCACCACAGGTAACTTCCACCAAGCTGTGAACGATCTAAGAGACAAGGCCAGAAAGGCCTTCTACTCCATCAAAGGTAACATAAAATTTGACATACCAATTAGGATTTGGCTAAAAATACTTGAATCAGTTATAGAACCCACTGGCCTTTATGAGGTCTGGGGTCCGCTCACCAACTAAGAAATTACAAAATGGGACAAACACGAAATTGAGACCGCATTCAGAATTCTGTAAAAACATCCTTGTACAATGTAAAATACCAAATAATGCATGCTAAGCAGAATTAGGACAATACCCACTAATGATCAATATCCAGAAAAGAGCTATTCAATTCTACAACCACCTAAAAGGAAGCGATCCCCAAACCTTCCATAACAAAGCCATCACCTACAGCAGTGTTTCCCAACCATGGTCCTCGAGTACCCCCAACAGTACACATTTTTATTGTAACCCTGGGCAAGGACACCTGATTCAACGTGTCAACTAATCATCAAGCCATCAATGAGTTGAATGAGGTGTGTTTGTCAAGGGCTACCACGAAACTGAACTGTTGGGGGTACTTGAGGACCAGGGTTGGAAAACACTGATCTACAGAGAGATGAACCTGGAAAAGAGTCCCCTCCGCAAGCTGGTCCTGGGGCTTTGTTCACAAACACACCCCACAGAGCCCCAGGACAGCAACACAATTAGACCCAATCAAATCATGAGAAAACAAAAAGATAATATTCACCAAAAAAATGTAATGCTATTGAGAACTAAACAGAGAGTCCACAGTGGCAGAATACCTGACCACTGTGACTGACCCAAAATTAAGGAAAGCATTGATTATGTACAGACTCAGTGAGAATAGCCTTGCTATTGAGAGAGGCCGCCGTTGGCAGACCTGGCTCTCAAGAGAAGACAGGCTGGCTATGTGCACACTGCCTACAAAATGTAATGAAAACTGAGCTGCACTTCCTAACCTCTTGCCAAATGTATGACCATATTAAAGACACATAGATATACATACAAATCCAATTTTTATAAACTCCCATAACTGCCATCAGAGCAGCAAGGTTTGTAACCTGTTGCCACAAGAAAAGGACAACCAGTGAAGAACAAACACAATTTTAAATACAACCCTTATTCATTTATTTTCCATTTTGTACTTCAGCTATTTGTACATTGTTACAACACTGTACATAGCCATAATATACCATTTGAAATGTCTCTATTCTTTTAAAACATTTGTGAGTGTAATGTTTACTGTTAATTTCTGATTAGTTTATTTCATTTCTGTTTAATGTATTTCACTTGGTTTGGCAATGTAAACATGCGTTTCCCATGCCAATTGAGATAGAAAGAGAGAGAACCACTATAAACTACCTCATAATCAGGGGCACAACTTTCACTGGGGATGAGGGGACATGTCCCCCTCACATTCTGCAACTGCATTTTTGTCCCCCACAGTTTTTTATTGGAATGTGATACAAAACGAGGCAACGGTGTGGTTTAGGACCATGCAGACACCTCCGAGCAGTCGGGTAGGCTGTTTGGAGTGTTTATCTGACACAACAAAAAATATATAGTTGAAGTCGGAAGTTTACATACACCTTAGCCAAATTCATTTAAACTCAGCTTTTCACAATTCCTGACATTAAATCCTAGTAAAAATTCCCTGTCTTAGGTCAGTTAGGATCACCACTTTATTGAAAGAATGTGAAATGTCAGAATAATGGTAGAGAGAATGATTTATTTCAGCTTTTATTTCTTTCATCACATTCCCAGTGGGTCAGAAGTTTACATACACTCAATTAGTATTTGGTAGCATTGCCTTTAAATAGTTTATCTTGGGTTAAACGTTTCGGGTAGCCTTCCACAAGCTTCCCACAATAAGTTGGGTGAATTTTGGCCCATACCTCCAGACAGAGCTGGTGTAACTGAGTCAGGTTTGTAGGCCTCCTTGCTCGCACACGCTTTTTCAGTTCTGCCCACAAATTTTATTTTGTTATGGCCACTCCAATACTTTGTTGTCCTTAAGCCAAGTATGCTTGGGGTCATTGTCCATTTGGAAGACCCATTTGCGACCAAGCTTTAACTTCCTGACTGATGTCTTGAGATGTTGCTTCAATATATCCACATCATTTTTCTTCCTCATGATGCCATCTATTTTGTGAAGTGTACCAGTCCCTCCTGCAGCAAAGCACCCCCACAACATGATGCTGCCACTGTTGGGATGGTGTTCTTCGGCTTGCAAGCCTCCCCCTTTTTCCTCCAAACATAACGATGGTCATTATGGCCAAACAGTTCTATTTTTGTTTCATCAGACCAAAGGACATTTCTCCAAAAAGTACGATCTTTGTCCCCATGTGCAGTTGCAAACCGTAGTCTGGGGTTTTTATGGTGGTTTTGGAGCTGTGGCTTCTTCCTTGCTGAGTGGCCTTTCAGGTTATGTCAATATAGGACTTGTTTTACTGTGGATTTAGATACTTCTGTACCTGTTTCCTCCAGCATCTTCACAAGGTCCTTTGCTGTTGTTCTGGGATTGATTTGCACTTTTCGCACCAAAGTACGTTCATCTCTAGGAGACATAACGCGTCTCCTTCCTGAGTGTTATGACGGCTGCATGGTCCCATGGTGTTTATACTTGCATACTTTTGTTTGTACAGATGAACGTGGTACCTTCAGGCATTTGGAAATTGCTCCCAAGGATGAACCAGACTTGTGGAGGTCTACAATTATTTTTCTGAGGTCTTGGCTGATTTCTTTGGATCTTCCCATGATATCAAGCAGAGAGGCACTGAGTTTGAAGGTAGGCCTTGAAATACATCCACAGGTACACCTCCAATTGACTCAAATGATGTCAATTAGCCTATTGGAAGCTTCTAAAGCCATGACATAATTTTCTGTAATTTTCCAAGCTGTTTAAAGGCACAGTCAACTTAGTGTATGTAAACTTCTGACCCACTGGAATTGTGATACAGTGAATTATAAGTGAAATAATCTGTCTGTAAACAATTGTTGTAAAAATGACTTGTGTCATACACAAAGTAGATGTCCTAACCGACTTGCCAGAACTATAGTTTGTTAACAAGAAATTTGTAGAGTGGGTGAAAAACAATTTTTAATGACTCCAACCTAAGTGTATGTAAACTTCCGACTTCAACTGTATATATAATGTCCCCCCCACTTCTAAAACCAAAGTTGCGCCCCCGCTCAAAGTAATTTTTTTGCATTTTTTACAAGAGTTGATTTCAACCTTCTGTTTAAGGTAGGGATATCTTTATCGGCTGCGTCGCAATATACTGCATCCGCCTATTTCGGCCTTCCGCATCTGCGGTGGAACGTGGCAGATCTAAAGTGCTGTGTGACAGACTAGGAGACATGCCGAAAATCGGTCTTCTCATGAAAACGGCTGTAAGGTTTGGCCTACAAACTAATATGACCCCACTATGGAAAGGGGAGACTCATGAACAAGATGGTGTTCTCGGACCCCCACAAGTGTCACAGGACTCGTCTGAAGGTAACCCTGTACTGGCTTTAAAAAAATTATGGAAGTATGTAATTAGAACAGCCTCAATGCATTGGGGCATGGACTCTACAAGATGTCACAAGCGTTCCACAGGGATGTTGGCCCATGTTGACTCCAATGCTTCCCACAGTTGTGTCAAGTTGGCTGGATTTCCTTTGGGTGGTGGACCATTCTTGATACACAGAGGAAACTGTTGAGTGTGAAAAGCCCAGCAGTGCTGCAGTTCTTGACACAAACCGGTGCGCCTGGCATCTACTACCATACCCCGTTCAAAGGCACTTAAATATTTTTTCTTCCACTTTCTCCCTCTGAATGGTACATAATCAATTGTCTCAAGGCGTAAAAATTCTTCTTTATCCCACTGATTGAAGTGGATTTAACTTGTGACATCAATAAGTGATCATAGACTGACCAGGTGAATCCAGGTGAAAGATATGTCATGGAAAGATAATGTTACACCCAATGTATATTTCCTGAGGTTTCTTATATCTCCTATATATTTCTCTGGCCAAACTCCAACGACGCTGGGCTTATTGTGCACCGCCCTATGGGACTCCCAATCACGGCTGGATGTTATACAGCCTGGATTTGAACCAGGTACTATGGTGATGCCTCTTGCACTGAATTGCAGTTCCTTAGACCACTGCACCACTCAGGAGTCCATATAGGACAGACACTTCAAAACCTTATGATTATTATTTATTTTTTGACTGGCTGTCACATTTATGAATTTGTTATTCAATGCGTTTCTATGGGCTATAGTAGTAAAGGCCAAATTCAATATTTTATCAAATAATTTTACAATATATTCTTTTATACCTATGGGGTCCTAAAATTCAAAATTGAATGCTAAATTGGGCTTAGACTTCTAGGGGTTAAAGGAGAAGTGACTAAACTATTCAATCATAACGTTACCCGGAGCGGTACACGCCTTCAAAGTATCCAGAGCGGTACATTTTGTTGCGTTTTGTAACGTAACAAAATGTGGAAAAAGTCAAGGGGTTTGAATACTTTCCGAAGGCCCTGGAAGTCCAGGGCCTCCAAGTCCCCATGGGGATATCCCTGTCTGGGGGTGCCGGGTGAGTCACACTCCCTGGCTGACTGCTGGGTCATATTCATTAAGCACCAAATGGAAGAAAACAGACTGAAACTGGGAGGGACCTCCTTGAATCAAAATCACCTTTATTCGCCAAATACATTTGCATGTAGAGGAATTTGACTCTGTGAAATGGTGCTGCTGCAATAAAAATAATATACAGACAGATAATAAACAGAATATACGGACAAAATATATAGGCACAGAATTGACACACTCCACATACAATGTACACAATAAACACTAAAGCTAAAAACTACAGACTACACTATAAACACTATAAGCTACATTATAACTATGAGTGTAGAGATGTACTGTATGAATAGAATGAAAGTGCAGGGTGCATAGTCTGTGAGTGGGAAGATCATCGTGGACCATGTAGCTGGTTAGTTAAGGCCACGGCACGAGTCAAATAAGAAAGACACTTTTTTTGTGTCCCGTTGCAAAACGTTTTGCTATAGTGTGCCCTAATGAATACCATCCTGGACTCAGTTAGGGGAAGCACCAGCAGGGCCATCTCGTAAGAATCACTTCTGAACCAGAACTGATTATGCTACTCTGCAACTCACCCGCTCTTAACATTCCACGTGTTCACTTCCTATTCAAACAACCATTATTTAATCCCGACTGTAATGTTCTGTTTTTCTGAAATATGGAGTTGGATACAGATCAATCATACCATAACACACCAAGTTTAATCCAAGCCTTTTCGGCAAGTGTTGCATTTCTTCTACCGTGTTTGAACTTCTAATGTAATGAGCTTCCATGCAGGAAGCTCAATGGTATAGAAGTAAATTCTCTGCCAGCATGGGGGTCTAGAAGAGCTGTATGAGCCCTGCTGCCTGGGGAAATGACTGCCTATCAATCAGTTGTGAAGACCAGCAGAAGACACATCTGGAACACATTGATGCTCTGGTGCCTTGATGCTTTTCCATCTTAGAGAGAGACAGCTTCCAATTAAACAATTAAGGCATCATCATGGTAGGCTATACACCACCACCCCACCTTCCTAACCTAACCTTGGGTGTTACCCCGGCCCTCCCCTGGTTTGGGTCTAATTGCTCCCTGCATCAGATGCAGGGGAAACTGCAGTGTGTGCAAACCTGATTGTTTCTCATAGTTGTGTTTGTTTTTCTCATCTAGTGTTAACCATTCACAAGTGCCACAATGAAGAAAATGACAAAGTATCTGTCACAGAGGAATGTCAGATATGTTGTCACTCAGTCCTTCACACAGCTCAGGTTCTTCTGACTGTCTGACAGCAGTCTAGTTCATGTTTTTCACTGATTTGACTTCTGTGCTTGACGGCCTAATTTCAACAATGATCTCATTCTTTCCGGGTGGTTTCAGGAACAGAGTCTGTGCTCCCTTCCTTTCCAGTTGCAGCAGAGAGGGAGCCAAGGAGGTGTGGGAGCTCATCGCATTAGTTTACAATTCATATTGAATGTATTAATCCCATGCTGTTTTCTGAAGGCTGCTTAAGGAGAGAGAGAGAAAAAATCCCAGATATAGACTCCTTTCCTCCATCTGCTCACAACGAGTGTGTGTGAGAGAGAGAGAGAGAGAGAGAGAGAGAGAGAGAGAGAGAGAGAGAGAGAGAGAGAGAGAGAGAGAGAGAGAGAGAGAGAGAGAGAGAGAGAGAGAGAGAGAGAGAGAGAGAGAGAGAGAGAGAGAGAGAGAGAGAGAGAGAGAGAGAGAGAGAGAGAGAGAGAGAGAGAGAGAAGGAAGAGGGGGCGGGAAAGGGAAGTTGAGAGGGATCCTAACAACGAGGGTCTGTGCTAAAAGACTGCAGCGGGAAAAAGTGTGTCAGAACATTTACCAGCGGGGATGCGCGAAGTCGTCTTTTTCCTGGGCGGCAGCCTTGCAGAAAAGCTCTTGTCTAGTCAGCAGCACAACAAAGGGATAACCATGGCTTTATTTGTGCCTCAAGAATGTTCCTGCACAGGCACTGCGTGTTCCAGCGCCCATACAAGTGGCCTCTTTCTTCAGCTGCATGGAGAGTGGGGTGCTGCTATAACACAGAACCGACTAGAGGCACACCCACACGTGCATGCATGCACTTACACAGAGGCTTCAGAGATCTGCAAACGTGTCTTAAAACAAGTGATGCTGTCAAACCACTTTATTCTCTCAAACTACAAAGACCCTGGCAGCCGTGGTTTTGACTCAACTGAAAGAGCAGAGCACTGCTCTCTCTGCCCAACTGCCTTTGTGTGAGTGACACAATCTGACACAGTTCAAAGGAGGCCCTTTAGCCAGTAGCTGGCTCCATCTGTGCCTCACAGGCCCTTTACAAAGCAGCTCTGTCATGTTGGACATGGAGGGGTGGAGTAGTGACTCTGGCCCTGTACAGCTCTACATTGTGTCCAGCCCACTGCCTCCCTGCAAGGACGTACCACATTGAAAACAGACAGACCTGCAATTACTCCCAGAAAGACTAGCTTTATTGGGTCTCTCTCCAGAATTATGGTTTTCACTGGTTTCCCTTGTTGACCAGAGTTGTGCCTTTGAAATACTCACCCTGCAGCTCTCTCAGAACATGGCTGTCGACAGGACACACATTGTATTTGCATTGTTGGCTTTCTTCTTATCTTAATTCCACTGCTGAAATAATGTGAGTTGGTTAAAAAAAGAGCCTGATATACGGTTGACTAAATTCACTACATGAACACAGGCTTGATACTAGATTTGCTGGCTACGTTAGAGGCTATAAAATGTACATGTGGTTTTAGTAGACGTATAATTGAGGCAGTTGTGTTCATATGTTAATTAGCAAACCATGTGTGAGTGTGTGTGGGGGTTGGGACTAGAGGTGTGTACTTTATTTGAACATGGTGGCCCAGTTGACCCTTGATTACTAAAGCCATTCCTCCATTGTAGAAACTAAGACAAGGATATTACCACTTACCCTTGGTAAACAAGAGTCTGAAAACAAGAGCTGTGCTGTTGAACTATAGACCTTCCAATCCTGCCCTGCCTGGCCCTCAATGCTACTGACTGCCCCCCCCACACACACGTTTGAATGTTAATTTGGTAATAATGCACAATTGAATTCCAGCTGCTTTGACAACAATGAATGTCAATGAATCCCATTACTTTGACGCACTCAAGCTATTCAGACTATTTAAAGACCTCCAGATATCTTGCATTCCATTCACTCTTCACTGTTTAGCTCACAGTCACTCACTTAGTAGTGATTGGTGCAATATCCTGCTCCTCTTGTTGCTGTTCTCCTGTCTTATCTGACCACATGTTTTCATTAAATGCAGGTTATGACCTCAGGCAAAATATCAGATGTATTATTCACTTTCTTTATACAGGATTTAGTCACAGAACAATAACACTTTTTGACACATGCTGAACACAGTTCCTTTTTGCAGACAGATAGGAAGGGCCTGTAGACAGTATTGAATCAGATGGTACAAGAACAGTGGGCTAACTCCTAAGTGCCAAACCACTTGTTATAAACTGGGTGGTTCGAGCCCTTAATGCTGATTGGCTGAAAGCCGTGGTATATGAGACCGTATACCATGGGTATGACAAAACATTTATTTTTACTGCTCTAACTATGTTGGTAACCAGTTTATAATAGCAATAAGGCACCTTGGGGGTTTGTGATATATGGCCAATATACCACGTCTAAGAGCTGTGTCCTAGCACTCTGTGTTGCATCGTGCTTAAGAACAGCCCTTAGCTGTGGTATATTGGCTATATACCACACCCCCTCTTGCCTTACTGTTCGCTGCTCTGGCACCCCAATGGTGGAACAAGCTCCCTCACGACGCCAGGACAGCGGAGTCAATCACCACCTTCCGGAGACACCTGAAACCCCACCTCTTGAAGGAATACCTGGGATAGGATATAGTAATCCCTCGAACACCCCCCTCCCCCCAAAAAAAGATATAGATGTGCTATTGTAAAGTGCTTGTTCCACTGGATATCATAAGGTGAATGCACCAATTTGTAAGTCGCTCTGGATAAGAGCGTCTGCTAAATGACGTAAATGTAAATGTTAATTATATACAGTACCAGTCAAAAGTTTGGACACACCTACTCATTCAAGGGTTTTTCTTTATTTGTACTATTTTCTATATTGTAGAATATTAGTGAAGACATCACCACTATGAAATAACACAAATGGAATCATGTAGTAACAAAAAAAAAGTGTTTAACAAATCAAAATATATTTCATATTTTATATTCTTCAAACCCTTTGCCTTGATGACAGCTTTGCATTCTCTCAACCAGATTCACGAGGTAGTCACCTGGAATGATTTTCCAACAGTCTTGAAGGAGTTCCCATATATGCTGAGCACTTTTCCTTCACTCTACGGTCCAACACATCCCAAACCATCTCAAATGGGTTGAGGTTGGGTGATTTGTGGAGGCCAGGTCATCTGACGCAGCACTCCATCACTCTCCTTCTTGGTCAAATAGCTCTTACACAGCCTGGAGGTGTGTTTTGGGTCATTGTCCTGTTGAAAAACAAATGATAGTCCCACTAAGCGCAAACCAGATGGGATGGTGTATTGCTGCATAATGCTGTGGTAGCCATGCTGGTTTAGTGTGCCTTGATTTCTAAATAAATCACTGACAGTTTCACCAGCAAAGCACCCCCACACCATCACACCTCCTCCTCCCTGCTTCACGGTGGGAACCACACATGCAGAGATCATCCATCACAAAGAGACAGCGGTTGGAACCAAACATCTCCAATTTGGACTCATCAGACCAAAGGACAGATTTCCACCGGTCTAATGTCTAATGTCTCTTCTTCTTATTGGTGTACTTTAGTAGTGGATTCGACCATGAAGGCCTGATTCACGCAGTCTCCTCTGAACAGTTGATGTTGAGACGTGTCTGTTACTTGAACTCTGTGAGGTGCAAACTGAGGAGCAGTTAATTGCCGATTTCTGAGGCTGGTAATTCTAATGAACTTATCCTCTGCAGCAGAGGTAACTCTGGGTCTTCCTTTCCTGTGGCGGTCCTCATGAGAGCCAATTTCATCATAGTGCTGGATGGTTTTTGTAACTGCACTTGAAGGAACTTTCAAAGTTCTTGACATTTTCCGCATTGACTGACATTCATGTCTTAAAGTAATGATGGACTGTCATTTCTCTTTGCAAATTTGAGCTGTTCTTGCCATAAATATGGACTTTTACCATCTTCTGTATACCCCCCTACCTTGTCACAACACAACTGATTGGCTCAAACACATGAAGAAGGAAAGAAATTCCACAAATGAATTTTTAACAAGGCACACCTGTTAATTGAAACGCATTCCAAGTAACTACCTCATGAAGCTGGTTGAGAGAATGCCAAGAGTGTGCAAAGCTGTCATAAAGGGTGGCTATTTTGAAGAATCTCAAATAGAAAATATATTTTGATTTGTTTAACACTTTTTTGGTTACTACATGATTCCATATGTGTTATTTCATAGTTTTGATGTCTTCACTACTTTCTACAATGTAGAAAATATTAAAATAAAGAAAAACCCTGGAATGAGTAGGTCTGTCCAAACTTTTAACTGGTACTGTATGTTATACTTTCATTTTCACAGTTGTTCTTGTAGTTTGGCATTGTGTCAGTAGAGATTTAACAAGATAAGTAAGAGAGTGAAATAACATCAGAAGATTAGATATGCATTTCCTGTTAGTTGCAATGTTAGGACAATTGTGCTTATGAGGTCTATCATCAAATGCTTTTCTTTAAAACAATCACACAGACACTTAATCATTCCCCAATAGCTTCTCATATCTAGTGGGAGTGATGATAAAGAGAAAAGAGCAGGGAGAGAGAGAGATTATCAGTGGTGTCTGGTGGGAGATAGATATAATGATGGGAGCTGTTGGACTTGTCAGGATTAGATCAGAATCACTAATGAAGGCAGAGAAACACATGATCTACTATCTGGCCTTGGAGACTGGCCTGCACAGTATCACAGCAGCAAGCATGAACACATGGCCATGCACTGGATGGGCTATGACTTTGACTGAGGATCTCACAGGCAGTGTGACAAAGTGACGCCATTATCAGCTGGAGCTGCATAGCATTTTTTATATAGGTTATTAGATCAGTTAAAATGGCAAATTGTGCTGAATGCATTGCTTCAACGTGGCTTCTTAGAATTCTTTGCATTCGTTACATTCAATCATCTAAAATTATTAGCCCAATTGAAATGTTTATACAAATGAAGGAGTAGAGCTCAGTATCTATTGTAAGAAAAAAAAGTAGTTAAAAAAAAAAGTGTAGTCACTATTGGGTTGCATCAGTAAATTGAAATTGACTGAATACTTCATCATTACCAAATGTATTCAATCATCTTGAAGGATTGGCAGCAAAAAAATAAATAAAGTAATTTCTTCACACAGAGATGCAACAATAATTTGATCATGTCACGTTTAGTTCTTTCATGTGTGGCCTGGGGCAACTCTTGAAATCTATTCATGTGCTTCAACTGTTACAGTGTTACTACAGCTTCACAATGGTGTTACAATAGTGTTACATTGTATCCCCGCCTACATTCAAGGTGTACGTTTTGTACTCGAATTAGGGCTTTGATTGGGTTGCAAGGGCAGGGCACTCACAGTTGAATGATGTAAATATTGATGCAAGGAATGGATACATTTCTTTGTGTATGCACTAGGTGGTGCACTGTGAAAGTCGGCAAGTTAGGTTTGATCATTAGTAACAAAATCTGGTTGCTCAGTAGCGCCACTTGCTCTCGCCTAGCGGCAATACCCATCAGTTACAGTGTTATTACAGCCCTCATGACCATGAATGAGCCAATAGGCTTTGGGAGGCAGAGTTCTCCCTGTGGCCGCCATTAAAGAAAGGAATCCATGAATTCAAATGGAAACCAGCAGGAACAGAGACCGAAATAATGGTTAAAATGACCGTAAAAATATAGGCATATGCCAATTTTCGAAAGTTTTTTAAGGATGTTATTCGTTTTTAGATCGATTTTGATGGTGATGGAGGAGTAGAGGGACGTTTTTAGCAAAGACCGTTTTAAGCTAAGGGGGAGGGGGAGAGTTGCTTATTTACTCTCCTTTTCTTTTTGTTTTAAAGCATTTTTCGCTCCCTTTAATTTGTTTACTTCATGTATATTTGAGAGGTCGACAGAGAGGTTGCGAAGACGATATTTTAACTGCTTTTATTTTTGGGCGGACAATAGCTTTCGAAGGGTTGTTGAATTACATACTCCAGCCGATTGGTAAAAATAATTCTCGTTGATTAGCTTATACATCTTGCAAAATACTAGTGGAAATCGGTATTTATTTTCCCCGGAACTGAAATGATGGAATGTTCGATCTCGCTGTAAAAGGATGAGTTCTTGTTTTGTACCAAACGGGGCCAGCTTGGAGGATTGCCATTCCAATCTATTCTGTCTGGTAAGAGATTTAAAACTAAAGGAAAAGCAGCCATTTTTAACTAGCTGAAGAGAGCAAAAACGGTAGCCACAGCAGTGGGAAACAGTCGTAGGGCCCTTCTAGCACTGCAATTCAAACATCATTCACCAAGGCAATGGTTATTTGCATACTGAGAAGTTGTGCAAGATTAAGAAATAATAAGGTTATCTGTCACTTGCAGCTGCATGCATGTGTTTGCCATCATAAATGTTCAGTTTGATCATATTAAATACATTCCACCCCCGAGAGTGTTAGGCAATAAATGTGCAACTAATGTAATGTGTGTTGATAAACATCTTAGCCAACTAGATATAACTAGCAACACTGAATACCATGCATGATACATGTTTTTCCACTTCTAGTTGTTTGCTTGGTTGAAGTAACGTTATGCTTTTTATCGAATGCATTGTGCAGCATGTTTACGTGACCTAAAAATAAACCCAATCAGTTTGCTAGTCTGCTAACTAGCTTGCAATGTCGTACATTTGCACAAAGAGCAAGTTAACTAAATGACAGATACATTTACATTCAGTCATGGAATGCAAAGTAAAGGCTTGTGAACATTGGCTTCTAATTTCAACTCCCATGTTCAATGAATTAATCATGTTGTTCTTGTCAGTGGGCTGGTGTAGTTGTTCAGATACATTGCTTGCTACATTGTTTTCTTTAAAGTAGCCAATGAAGAGCTTAGTTACTGAAACAGCGTATCCTATTCGCTGGCTTACATGTACGGTACTTTCCCTTTGAAGTAGTCAGGTTTGCTTGCCAATCATTTGTTGTTTATGCTCTTGGCTGGCGCATTCTTAACGGAGGCACGGGCTGAAATATTCATAAACAAGAATGTATTCTTGGCTATTGTTAGTGCATGATAGACTTTAGGACTCACTTCCTGTCTGGCAAGTTGTCAAGTTGAATACATTGTTCATGACAGATTAATGCATTTCACAGTATTGTTAGAGTTGTTGTGTGTATTTATTTAGCTGTTATAGTTCTCATAGTGCTGATTGACACTGTTGCTAGTCAGTCATAAAACAATTGAATTATATAGCTATCATAATCACAGACAACCGACAGTACCTAATAGATTTTGGTTATAGCCTACTATTATGACTGAAGGAAAAGGCTCATATGTCCACTCTTGTCCCTGGCACTACTACTACTCTAGAGGCTTCTCAGTAGTGCACTATCTATAGGTTTGTATCCAATGCATTGCATTTTTTCTGTACAATATGCACTGCATGACATATGCTAACAATTCCCCATCATGAACGTTAAATGAATAAATAATGATACACTTTGGACATTGATAGACATGAACTGTCCTTTTCCAAAGCATTTGACAGTCGAGCTGAATGAACAGGAGAAGCTGTGAGGCTAGTAGTGAATGACTGGCTGCTGTATTGCAATAGCAGGGAGACATTTTACTGCATACTGAGACTAAGCATGATACCAGTGCTTCTGTTCGCGGTCCTGTTTGACTCGCACACTAACCAGACTTAGTGGTTTAAGCTAAAAGAATGCAGTGAACAGTGGCACTTTTACCATAACTTTAAACAGTTCTCAGGAGTCTTATAACAATGTTTTATATACAATTCCTGTTTGTATTTGAAGTTAAGCTGATTTTGGTAAAGTTTGAAGACGAGTTATTATGCTTTTCATAAATAAAGTCACATCACAACTGCCCTGCTAGACTAGTGTCTCCTGGCAGTCTTAAGTTCTCAACCTTGTGTAGAAGAAAGTCCTTTTAGCGGGCATCAAACTCCTTCCGGGCTGGGCAGGATTAGAACAAAAACCAACACTGCAGCAGTGACAAATGCTGTGCAGAAGGAAAGGCTGGGCGAGACAAGAGAGTAGACCAAGTGGATTTGCATTTCTCTCCAGTTCTCCAAGATGCAAACAGACACTTGTTAACTAGTTTCATGTGTTGCCGCAGGAGGGTGAGGCCTTGACGGAGAGTTTCTTGTAGAGGTGGTGGGGTGTCTATCCATCTGCTCAGGAATGATTTGTGCAACTTCACCTGTTGCCTGTCTCTGGGAGGGAGAAAGTCAGGAAGTGAAAGGAAAAGGAAAGGGGGATACCTAGTCAGTTGTACAACTGAATGCCTTCAACTGAAATGTGTCTTCTGCATTTAACCCAACCCCTCTGAATCAGAGAGGTGCGGGGGGCTGCCTTAATCCACATCCACGTCATCGGCGCCCGGGGAACAGTGGGTTAACTACCTTGCTCAGGGGCAGAACAACAGATTTTTACCTTGTCAGCTCAGAGATTTGATCCAGCAACCTTTCGGTTACTGGCCCAACGCTCCTACCCGCCAGGCTACCTGCCGCCCCAAAGCAAGGGAAGGATATGCAGCTGTTGGCACTAAGCATACTCCACAATGGGACCTGGAGCTCTGAGCTGTGAGAGGGAAGGTGAGCAGAGCTGAGCAGCTGATGAAAGGAGGGGTCATAACCCTCAAATCCCAGGCCGATTTAACGTCAACTTCCTGAGTCTGTCAAATGGCTTTGCCCTCAGATTCCCCTATCGCCGCTATGGGGGGTTTGGCTTGCCATCTGAAAAGGGAAACTTAACTTCACCCTGGTTCTTGCCCTTTTGGTGGGGTACACTTTGCATATACAGTTTCCCACATACCTGAGCATAATACTAACAGTCAGCCAGCTGTGCCATTAGTCATTTTGAAGGAACCACACAGGTTTCCCTGACACTCACTCATTCATCCTGCATACAGACTGTAACTCACATGTACTGTAAAAGATGGATTGATTGATTGATCTCAGAAGACACACAGACCCTTGACGGTGCAATCTGCCTCTTGAAGATTGCCACTTAGTATTTTCAGAGAATAGCCTAGTTTATGTATCGAAAGCTTCAACTTGATCTTTGACAGGGAAAACAGCCAAGCCAAGGGTTTGGATAGCCACATTGACAAAAAATCAGAGCTGTCATCAGAAGACTGGATTGTGTGATGAAAATAAATTTCTGTAGAAGAACAAGTGAGATGTATGCAGGCAAACTGTCCAAGCATGGCCCGTTTCAGAAACAGTCAGTTTCTATAAGTGTGGACGATCTGGTTTCACACTTCAGTTTTTTTCCCCATCCCCTTTCTTTCTGTGCAGCACAGATGTTTCTCTGGAAGATGCAGGTGTCAGGTAGTTCCTCACACCACTGTGTCTGCCAGAGAGAGGACTTGATGGAGGGAGTTAGTGAAACATAAACTGCAGCAGTAGTACTATACTGTGGAAGGAATAAGCTATAAGCTATAGGCCTATATGATAATTGAACATTGGCGTGTGAATAGGGTCTTGTCTGGAACACCGTTTGAATGCCCTTGAGCAAGATTCCTGACGTGAGATATTTCCTATGATGTTGATTGATGAATTGATAATACGTGATAACATGGCAGTTATGTAAGAGGCTGGGAGTTGGTGTGGCAGCCCATCATAATATATCTTAGTATTGAAAAACTAATTTAGGGGCACGTGGGATAGAGTAATGTTGAGGAAAGTCATTTTTTGTTTTGGCCATGTGTGGAATATATTTGTAGTCATCTTGTGATTTTTTTGTTGTTGTTGTTGAGATTGTTCCACAAACTCAACAGCCTATGAGCTTTCAATAATTGGTATCTCTCAATTTATGTATACTGAACACAAATATAAACACACCCTGATTTGATTTGCAACAATTTCAAAGATTTTACTGAGTTACAGTTCATGTAAGGAAATCAGTCAATTGAAATAAATGTATTAGGCCCTGATCTATTGATTTCACATGACTGGGCAGGGGTACAGCCATAGGCCCACCTACTGGGGAGCCAGGCCCACCCACTGGGGAGCCAGGCCCAGCCAATCAGAATGTGTTTTTCCCCACAAAAGGGCTTTATTACAGACAGTAATACTCCTGTTCAGTGTAGTTAAAGTTGCTCATCATATTTGGTATATGAGACGAGCAATTCTTTGCTGAGATAATTTTAGCATTAGGATTTCAGTAGCGTTCTGTGGCCACTGTATGGCCTTCCTTGCTGCCATGTTAGAATGGATAACTAAAACCTGGCTCCAGCTGACAACACATCTCCCAGCTTATCCGTGGCTAGGCTAAAGACTAGCTATAACACAACCAGGCTTAATTACTCAGTCATACTCATACCATTTCAATTGATTTCATTTTACCCTAAAATATTAATAAATCGTCTACTTCTAACAAAGTGACAGTTGGTCGACTGGAACATATTGCCTAGCAGCGCAAAATAACTTGCCTAAAAAATCAGTAGGTCCAGTTTAAGAAAATCTGTTAAACTGTCTGCCGTGCTGCAAGAATAGACAGGAGTGCCAGCTCCATCAAGAGAAGCACTGCAAGGCAACATAGGTTGTGGGGATAGTGTTGGCTTTTGCAGTGTGTAAGTGTATGACATGGGCACAGAGTGTAAGCCTAAAACACTGGAAGGCATGATGTATTCAGCAGTGTAAGTGGTGTGTTAGTGGTGTGAGAGACAGTGTATGGCATCAGTGTAGGACATGAGCACAGGGATCGCTGGTTGGTTGTATGTACGTAGGGCCTGCTGTCTGATGAGTGCCAGCCAGCCGGCACGGCTAAGCAGGCAGCAGTAGCAGTGGAGCGTAATGTTTCTGCTTTAACACTTCATAACCCTGTAGTACCCTGTGCTGCTGCTGTCTGTGATTTATGACCTATGAGTTTCTCTGTGTTGTGTTTTCACTCTGTATAAAAGCCAAACAGCATTGGTTATTAGAGAGCAGTGGGCACACTCCCCAAAGCACTCATCATTAAAAAAGATGAAGTTGGTCAGAGAGCCCATTTACATGCATTAGGGAGTTATATGGAGCTTTGAACACGTTGTTCATGTTGTTTTTCTTGAGATTGTGTGCATTTTAGCTTCAGGTGCTTTCAGTCGGAACAAAAACAAACATGCTTTTTTGTGTGTGCTGCTTCGTTCTCCAGCCGTGTTTCTGTCTGTTTATATTGCAGCCTTTTCTATCACCATCTGTCTCTGTTGTCTCAATCCTCCTCTCTGTCTTCCTTTATCTCTCTCCTCCCGCTTTCTCTCTCTCTCTCTTTCCTCCCTCCATCTCTCTTCTCTCTCCTCCCTCTCTCTCTCCTCCCTCTCTCTCTCATCTCTCCTCCCTCTCTCTCTCCTCTCTCTCTCTCTTTCCTCCCTCTCTCTCTCCTCCCTCTATATCGCTCTTTCTCCTCCCTCTATCTCTCTCTTCTCCCTGCCTCTATCGTTGTCTCTTTCTCCTGACTCTTTCTGTTTTCCCTCTCTCCTCCCTCTATATCTCTGTCTCTCTCCTCTCTCTTTCTCTCTCTCCCCTCTCTCTCTGTTTTTCTCTTCCTGTGGCTGTCTTCCTTTGTGTCTCCTTGTCATAAGTGTTCCTGCTGAGGAGGCAGATGCTCCATAAAGGAGAATTAATGCTTGCTCTTTAGTACTCACAAGTACTGGCTGGGTGCTGAGTACTGGTGATTGTAGCAGAAGCTGACACTCTCTCTCTCTCCCTCCTTCCCCTCAGGCGGACTTGACGGGGATCAAATGGAAGCGGTACGTGTGGCAAGGCCCCACCTCGGCACCCATCCTCTTCCCGGTGACCGAGGAGGACCCCATCCTGTGCAGCTTCAGCCGCTGCCTCAAGGCGGACGTGCTGAGTGTGTGGCGGCGGAGCCAGAGGCCCGGACGTAGGGAGCTCTGGCTCTTCTGGTGGGGGGACGACCCCAACTTCGCCAAGCTGATCCATCACGAACTTACAGGTGAGGATAGAGGGAGTGGGCGCACGTAGACACACACACACACACACACACGCTAGCTTGGCTATAATACTTGCCATGGTCCTGTGTAATAGCTTTGGCCTATTAACAGAAGAATACAGCCCTCTCAGACCAGGAGTTTCACGTCTTTTTCCATGCTGCTTCCACGTTTCAGATTGCCTTAGCTGGTCACAAGAGATAAATGAGGGATTCATTTGTCTTTCGATTCCCCTTTTCACATATTCACCAAAGATTATAGACGTATAGACGTTTGAAGGTCTTGAAGAACAATCTGGCCTTAATGGCCATGTTCTTTTATAATCTTCACCTGGCACAGTCAGAAGAGGGCTGGCCACCCCTCTGAGCCTGCTTCCTCTCTAGGTTTCTTCCTAGGTTCCTGCCTTTCTAGGGAGTTTTTCCTAGCAACCGTGCTTCTACATCTGCATTGCTTGCTGTTTGGGGTTTTAGGCTGAGTTACGCTGAAGTAAAAAGGGCTTTATAAAATATTTATTATTTGATAGAGCTGGTTAAATGGGTGATTATTGTAAAATATAATGGAAAGGGCTTGTTACATCTGAAAAGGAGCATCTTGAGAAGCTGCAGACCTCATAGAGCACGCCCTCTCTTTGTGATGATGGTTGTATAATGTGAAATATTGCATGGTTCAGGACAGGGTTTGATTGATGCTGGAAGCTCTGGGGATATTCATTTCCTGTAAATGAGAGCTTAGAAGGCGTTTGAGTTGGTGTAACCAGATAGTTCCCTTAGTTTCCCCCCTCATCCACCTAAATGACAAGCAGCCAGCCAGGCAGAGAACAGCCTTCCACCTGCACGTCAGTTCCCACTGTTTGGAGCAAACGTTCACTGCAATCACAGTGTTGTTTTGTGTTAACACCCATCGCGGCATCTAAGCACCTAACGCCCTCTGGCACACAATAAAGCAGCGCCCTGCACCTTGGTCGCCAAGGCTGAACAGGAAAGCCTATCCCATCTTCCCATTTAAAAAGGGAGGATAGAAATGGAGCTCCCTCACATGACTTCTGTGAAAAATAGAATATGCAGGAGCAACGATGCAGAAATGAGCCTAGCACATCATGGAGGACTGCATCATGGAGGACTGCATCATGGAGGACTGACCATTTTTTTCTGCAGCAGCAGTGGTGGATGGACAGAGACGTGCTTTATACATACTCTTGCCGGGGAGATTGAACTCCTGAGTCTGAGACCTTTCTCTCACTCACTCACTCACTCACTCACTCACTCACTCACTCACTCACTCACTCACTCACTCACTCACTCACTGACTGACTGACTGACTGACTGACTGACTGACTGACTCACTCACTCACTCACTCACTCACTCACTCACTCACTCACTCACTCACTCACTCACTCACTCACTCACTCACACTCACACACACACACACACACTTTATTATGACAGGTTGTGCCTGAAGTGGTCTGGGAGTGGAAGCTGAAGGGCATAAGGGCAGCCATTCCAGCCCTGATGTGTCCTGGTAGTAACCTGCAGTAGTAGTGTGTTCATATTTGTTGCTTACTGCATACGTTCAAAATAGTATGTAGGCTAGTTCTCACAGTGAAATATTTGTTTTTGGAGAAGTCACATGGCAGAAGTTTACATGTAACACGGTGGTACAGTGCCACTATTCCACTGGTTGGGTAGAAGAACCTTGGACTGAATTTGCATAGGAGAAAGCACATTCTCACAAACTTTTTAGCGTCTCATTTAACCACAAAACACTAAGACAAAGAATTGGTGCAAATAGAATTATTTGCTAGCGAAAATGTATTCTAATAGGTAGATTGTCCTATATACAATTAGTGTTTACTGTGTAAACATACTTATTCAATGTGTGTCAAGCCTCTTGTCCTGGTGAGAACTGCTCCCAGCTGTGGTTGTTTGAGTAATCTCTGTGCTTCCACTCACTCTCTCTCACTCACTCACTCACTCACTCACTCACTCACTCACTCACTCACTCACTCACTCACTCACTCTACACAATGCGGCAGAACAGAGGAGCCTCACTGGTCTGACCTCAGGGGAGCCAGACTCTCCCTCTCTCCTCTCTGTGTCTATCTGTCTGGTGAGAGGGTTTGCTGTGAGCCCTGAGAACACACAGAGCGGTCATGACCCCTACCTCACCAGCCGGAGTTGTGAACCTGTGTTTCCCTCTGTGGATCACACCAACTCGCCTCTCTTCTCAGAGCCTGCAAAGTGCCTGTCCCACTGTGTGTGTGGGTGTGTGTCCTTGTGTGTGTGATATGTGTGTGTGTGTAGACATTGCTGGGATGGGCTGAGACTGGCTCAGTCGTGATGATTCACAACCTGATGCATTGGAGCCTCTCATGAACATGCTGGCGGTGAAGGTGTGAAGCGACACACAGAAGCTAGCAACAACGTGTGTGTGTTTGTGGTGGCGGTGATCAGACTGGCCGACACAGCGCCAGTAATCTGGGATGCCACAGCTTGCTCTTTTCCATCCATGCTAGTGGCTGATGGGTTTGTCCTTTTCCTCATCTGACTGTCCAAATCAAATTTGAATATCCCTGGAAATATTAAGCACTTTTTTGTTTGTCATTATTTTATTCCCTCCATTGCAATGTTGGTGGTAAACATGAAAATCAGCTATTTCTTTCAGTGGAAATGGCGGCGGCTTCTTTTACCCGTCTACACTCATTAGATTAGCTGCTTGGCTGTGGAAGTATTAACATTATTAGCATGTGCCATTTCTGTGTAAATCAGTGGGCCAGTAATACTTTCAAAATCAAATAAAAACAAATTTTATTTGTCACATGCGTGGAATACAACAGGTGTAGCCCTTACCATGAAATGCTTACTTACAAGCCCTTAACCAACAATTTCTCTCCAGAGAGTGAGAGAGAAGGAGAACGAGAGGTGGGCTAGAACATAACAAAATGTGGAACAATTCAAGGGGTCTGAGTACTTTCCAAATGCACTGTATATGTCGTGAATTGGCCGTAAGTTTGAAAAAAGCTGAGCTGTCATTTTTAGGTATTTTCGCCCAGCCGTAATGTTGACAATTAATCACCATTCAAGGAGCGCTGAGAGGAAGGGGTCCCCATTCCCTCTCCCTCCTTTCCTTCACCCCTCCCTCCCTCCTGATGTTTACTCTTGTGGCTATCATGGAACCATACACACTATCAACCCCTCTGTATTACTCTGTCTCTACACAAAGCCCTTGCTTTGTCTAATCTGAGCTTACAATGAGGAGTTTAAAAGCAAAACGAAAGAGTTGTCTGTTCTGCAGAGCAGAATCTCTTATCAGCCCAGCCATCTCCACTGTGCTCCTGGGTAGCACACCCTTTCATTCATTACTGCATGTTGGGTCAGATCTCTGGAGAGGGAGAAAGGAAGGAGGAAAGTACACTTGTCTTACTGTGCCCCCTCTGCTGTTTCATGGACGGACAATACATTGTTTGGATGTTTGTATGGACTGAGAGGAGGGAATGTGCTTCATTTAGTTTCTCTCTTGAGGGCTTTATTTTAGTATGGATGTGTGTGGCACTAACAATCAGCTGGCATAGTTCTGCTCTTGTTAGTTTTTGTTGGCTCTGCCAAAGTCTTTGGACATTTCCAGGCCTGCCCATTCTTTACTATTCAGAACAGCTCTGGTGTGCACCTCTCAGGGCAGCGCCAAGCTCCAAAGGGCATATTTTAGTACCCTTGAGGGGCAGAGCAAGTCAAAGTTTTCACTTTTGTTTGTTTTTCTTCCTTGCCCTGACCCCTGTGAAGATGGCTACCATTCAGATTGAATGAGGCATCTGGTGAAAAGAGATCCATCTCTCAGATCTGTGGGAAAGACAAAAACATTGAATGCAGATAATGTTGTTTTTGTCAGCCACTTTTCTACTGAATCTAAAATATATCAAGCACATCATGATTGTTTCAGTTGCTCGAGGACTTCAGGAATGTCAGTGTTCTGCCATGCCCAGCGAAGAGCCCAGATGAAGAGCCCCGATCTCAATCCCATTGAGCACGTCTGGGACCTGTTGGATCGGAGGGTGAGGGCTAGGGCCATTCCCTCCCAGAAATGTCTGGGAACTTGCAGGTGCCTTTGGTGGAAGAGTGGGGTAACATCTCACAGCAAGAACTGGCAAATCTGGTACAGTACTTAATGCAGCCACACCAGATACTGACTGTTACTTTGGATTTGGCCCCCCCTTTGTTCAGGGACACATTATTCAATTTCTGTTAGTCACATGTCAGTGGAACTTAATCAGTTTATCTCAGTTGTTGAATCTTGTTATGTTCATACAAATATTTACACATGTTAAGTTTGCTGAAAATAAACGCAGTTGACAGTGAGAGGATGTTTCTTTTTTTTGCTGAGTTTTTATATATATATATATATATATATATACACATATACATACACACACACACACACACACAGTGAGGGGGAAAAAGTATTTGATCCCCTGCTGATTTTGTACGTTTGCCCACTGACAAAGAAATTATCAGTCTATAATTTTAATGGTAGGTTTATTTGAACAGTGCGAGACAGAATAACAACAAAAAATCCAGAAAAACGCATGTCAAAAATGTTATAAATTGATTTGCATTTTAATGAGGGAAATAAGTAGTTGTAGTTGGCCATCAGATGACCTGGCCTCCAGAGTCACCTGACCTCAACCCAATGGAGATGGTTTGGGATGAGTTGGACCGCGGAGTGAAGGAAAAGCAGCCAACAAGTGCTCAGCATATGTGGGTTCTCATTCAAGACTATTGGAAAAGCATTCCAGGTGAAGCTGGTTGAGAGAATGCCAAGAGTATGCAAAGCTGTCATCAAGGCAAAGGGGGGCTACTTTGAAGAATCGCAAATCTAAACTATATATGGATTGGTTTATCACTTTTTTGGTTACTACATGATTCCATATGTCTTCTTTCATAGTTTTGTCTTCACCATTACTCTACAGTGTTGAAAATAGTTAAATAAAGGAAAACCTTTGAATGAGTAGGTGTGTCCAAACTTTTGACTGGTACTGTATATCACCAGTAGTACATGTACTGTTGATTCCTATAGTTTGTAACCTACAACGTTTCTTTGGTCACGGTAATTTCTATTAATGTATTCAATATGTTATTATTGTCACGTCTGCTCCCGCTCCCCCTTTCTGGCGCTCGAGGTCGCCAAACTGCTCATCATTACGCACATCTGTCACCATTGTTACACGCACCAGCGCTTCATCGGACTCACCTGGACTCTATCACGTCTTTGATTGCCTCCCCGTGTCTGCATTGATGTTGTTTTGTTTCTTTTGTCCAGATGCTGTTTTTTCTTTGTTTCATGTCTATTTATTATTCAGTCTATTTATTATTCAGTTATCACCCCGTACTTGATTGCTTCTCCCAGAGTCTGTCGTCAAGTCTATTACAGAATGCAGACACCACAATCGGAAGCATCTTGGAGTTTTTTTATTTTATTTATTTTTTGGTGACGTCGGGTCCGGGTGCCGCTGCTGTAGCAACCGGGGATGCCTCAGCTGGCTCGAGAGGCTCTCAAGCCTTAGTTGGCTCGTCAGGCTCCAACGCCTCACCCGGCTCCTCAGGCTCCTCATAGCCCCCTCAAGCCCTCGGGGGGGGGGGGGGGTACTGTCAAGTTTGCTTCCGACTCCCCTCTCTGGCGCTCGAGGTCGCCAGGCTGCTCATTATTACGCACACCTGTCACCATCGTTACGTGCACCAGCGCTTCATCAGACTCACCTGGACTCCATCACGTCTTTGATTGCCTCCCCTATATCTGTCACTTCCTCAGTTTCATCCTGGTGTGTGCATTGATGTTGTTTTGTTTCTCTTGTCCAGATGCTATATATAAATGTATATTTATTATTAAATCATCACCCTGTACTTACTTCCCGTCTACATGCTGTCGTCTTAAGACCGTTACAATTATTCCTTTTACCATTCTCATTGTAAAAAGTGTGTCCAATTCGACAGAGTGCACAACCTATGCAACACGTATGAGAAACACGTATTTTGTTTATTTCATTCCATTAACAAGTTTTGTCAATTCATTTTAGTCATTGTCTTTTGTTTGGAGCACTCCTGTCAATGTTGAGTAAGGACGCGCACCTGATTACGCTTTGAAGTAGGCCTATAGGCTACCTCACCTGCGTACAAATGTAGGCATGTTAATGTGACCATTTGGGGATCTGATAGTATTTCTGATTGGCTTAATGCACCACCACTAATAAGCTGTGGAGCTTCTCAAAGTAATGTTTTCTTCACCTCAAACAGCAAGCAAACAAAGTTTGTTTTTAAATCTATTGAGAAAATAGTTTCTCAATATATTTAAAAATCTTTCCAGTGCTCAGCGTGAAAGGGAAAATGGCATGCTCTGATCCAGTGGAAATGTCATAAAATAGGCCTACCTGATTACTTCTTATCAGAGCTTGACTTGCACTGAAATAGGTTCTGGTACTCATTTTGGGTGCTGGTACTGTTTTATATTTAGTTGCAGGAGCTCCACAATACTTTTGAGTGCATATTCTATAAGAGGAACAGGAGCTCAAGCAGTATAATATTTAAGGTGTCGGTACTCAGCTCCGGTGAGCTCCTGCCCAAGTTAAGCACTGCTTCTTATCCCTTGTGCAAATAGCCTACAGCTGTGTCTGTCCCAATCTCACTGGCATGGGAAACTGAGGGCCCAGAATATTGTATTCAATCTCGCAAGTTCGCTAGTGCAAGCTTCTGGCCTGACCCAAGTTAATAGTTGTTTCAAGTTCGTTGCAGACAGGCCATGTGTAGTCAATGTGATTTCTAGGATATTTACTTTTATCTGGATATTTTCTACCTGCAGGCTGCAATGTTTTTATTTGTTGGCTTTATGTAGGCTAATTTTACATAGTTGGCAATGGCAATATAAGTTACCTTTTAGATATGTATCATTTTCATTTAGATTTGGATCAAATTTTTTATCAACCACGTGACAACGATTTTGAGATATGAAGACGTCATTATAAATTAAATTAAAATTAAAACCATAACTGGCCCACAGATCGGTAGAAATTGTAAGAAAATTGGCATTCCATGTGAGAAAGGTTGACGACTCCTTGTGTAGCCTATTACCAGCAACTTTGGCAGCATAATGGCAGAGTCTGCGAAGGCCAGCAGGAGCGGGAGGAGAATGTTTGGGTCAGGTTAAGTTTTTTTTTTCTTCTTCTGGTTATCTAGATCTCTGGCTCCCTCTTGAGTCATTTGTCTTATTTCATCAAACAGTAAGCTTAAAGCATCAGACAAGCTGAGTGCATATAGTTGATTTTATTAAAACACATAGTTTGTCTAAATATGGAAGAATACACAGTAAAAACATTTGACCAATCGTTTGGTTGAAAGAACAGATGACTTTCGGTCGACCAAGATTGTATTTAGTTGGGTACAGCCCTAGAGCAAATACTGTCCAAATCCATATGGAGGGGAGTGTATGTCCCAAAAAAAGTATTCCTGTTGCACACATTTCAACGCATAGAAATGTGTATGTATTCTATTACCAGGTTATATATTGTTATCTGGCCACACCTGAGGAAGATGTTTTATGTTTTCCCACCCAGGTGTTCCACAAACAATTTAAACACAATCAAGATGTAACCATTCTCGATTACACATAGTAGGCCTATTGCTTGAGGTTGTTTAAATTATGATTGGTTGTGGTTGCAAAAGCAGCAGTGTAGCGGCAGGGCTGTTGATGTGGGTCTAAGATAATTGGTGAGCGATATGCCCTATTAACCCAGGCTAAGGATTCTGAGTGCTTCGGTTTTACTCAATGCTGCAGAGACAAATAAACTGATATGTCTACTGGCTTGTAGTTGGCTTTTCAGAGAGAGGGATATATCCCTTTCGCACAAAGATGTTTTTCCCGCCAACTTTACCATACCGCCAAAATTTCTGTCTTTTCTTTATATCTGAAAAGGATATCCGATATCAAAGCCAACATCTTTATTTCCACCAAACAACCTACACGACGTGAGTTTGACAATAGCCAGTGAAAAATGAGAGCGCCCTATTCAAAACCACAAATCTAATAATTTGTATTTCTCAAACATAGGACTATTTTACACCATTTTATAGATACACTTCTCCTGAATCGAACCACGTTGTCCGATTTCAAAAAGGCTTTACAGCGAAAGCAAAACATTAGATTATGTTAGGAGAGTACATCGACACAAATAACCACACAGCCATTTTCCAAGCAACTAGCATGCATCACAAATACCCAAAACACAGCTAAATGCAGCACTAACCTTTGACGATCTTCATCAGATGACAGTCCTAGGACATCATGTTACACAATACATGCATTTTTTTGTTCGATAAAGTTCATATTTATTTATAAAAACAGCATTTTACATTGGCGCGTGATGTTCAGAAAATATTTTCCCTCAAATACTTCCGGTGGATCAGCGCCACAATTTACAAAATACTTGTCATAAACGTTGATAAAATATTAAACTGTCATTCAAAGACTTATAGATGAACATCTCCTTTATGCTAACGCTGTGAAAGATTTCAAAAAAGCTTCACGAGGAAAGCACTCTTTGCAATAATCTGAGTACTGAGCTCAGAAAAATACACTAGGCTATACAGATAGCCGCCATCTTGGAGTCATCTAAAATCATAAATTGCATTAGAAATATTCCCTTACTTTTGATGATCCTCATCAGAAGGCACTTCCAGGAATCCCAGGTCCACAATAAATGTTTTGTTCGATAAAGTTAATAATTTATGTCCAAATAACTCCTTGTTGTTCGCGCGTTCAGTTCAGCTACTCCAAATGTAGGAAGCGCGCGGACAATGTCACGCCGAAAAGTAAAAAAAAGTTGTATTTACGTTCGTTCAAACATGTCAAACGTTGTAAAACATCAATCTTTAGGGCCTTTAGAACGTGAAGATTCAGTAATATTTCAACCGGACGGTTCCTGTGTCTTGAAAAATGTTTTGGAACGGAGGATCCACCCTCGTGAATGCGTACCAATGAAGTGATGTCATTCCCTGGCTCACCAACTTCCCCACCTTCTCATTCGGTCTCTGTTCATCATAGACACCTCAAACAACTTTGTAAAGACTGTTGACATGTAGTGGAAGCCTTAGGAAGTGCACAATTATTACTATGTCACTGTGTATTCAATAGGAAACGACTTGAAGAGAGCCCATGCATCCAGATTTCCACTTCCTGGTAGGATTTCTCTCAGGTTTTTGCTTGCCATATGAGTTCTGTTATACTCACAGACACCATTCAAACAGTTTTAGAGTGTTTTCTATCCAAATCTACTAATATCCTAGCTTCTGAGTTTGAGTAGGGGGCAGTTTAATATGGGCACATATTTTTTCCGAAATTGTCAATACTGCCCCCTATCCTTAAAGAGCTGTAAGAAGTTAATCATTTCAGTAAAGTTCTGCCTACGGCTTAGTGTGAAAAGTAGACACAATGCTGAGGTGGCATTAGTATGCACTACGCTCTTAAACTTTTGATGGTTGGGTTGCTAGGCAACACCCTGTTACCAGTTCTAAACTTTGCCAGGCATGCCAATTCGCCCATCTATTCATATAGCCAACTACTAGGCATACACTGGTTGGCTCTATAAAGAATTATTGTGGGAATAAATATCACAGAATGACAAAAATATTGGAATAAAGTAGGTTAATGCAATTGAAGACATATCAAATTATTGATTACTTTACCTGTTATCCAATCCTTGTAATACATTTGAAGCAATAGCCTACCAGCATGTGGTCAACTAGATTATAATTTTAGCACCATGTTGATTGGAGACATGTCTTGATAAATCAACCAATGTCAGATTTTTGTTTTCATTCGCAGTCGCTTAGAAGCCTAGCCTAGGCCTACTCCCGACCAAATGCCTATGATTCATTGTCTATCTATTTGTTGTCTCATCTATCACTGATCAGAAACATTTAGCATGCAATAACGTAGGCTAAATCAAGAGTAGGCCTATTATTTTGCTCGATCGCATAGGCGGTACGCCCAATTTATTTATTTTACTTCTTTTTTTTCCCACATTTTCAAACAGTCCATTTATATTTTCCAACAGGGCTATACATTTGGGTGAGTTTTTTTTCTTGCCTGAGTTGTCACGCTCTGACCTATGAGAGCTGTGTTTTCTCTGTTTAGCTAGGCCAGGGTGTGATAGGTGGGTGGGCATTCTATGTTTTGGCTGGGTATGGTTTCCAATCAGAGGCAGGTGTCTATCGTTGTCTCTGATTGGAAGCCATACTTAGGTAGCCTGTTTTTCCTTTTGGTTTCGTGGGTAGTTGTTTTCCGTTTTAGTTGTAAGTACCTGACGGAACTGTTGGCTGTCATTCTTGTTTAATTTGTAAAGTGTTCATTTTTTTCATTAAACTACAAGATGAACATATTCCACACTGCACCTTGGTCTACTCATTTTGACGCCTGTGACATGAGTAGCCTCGTTTCTCTGCCAAAAATAAAATTAAACTATCTAGTGTTCAGCGAAATAACAACACAATGTCAAATACAGGTAGCCTAATCAAATAATTAACATCCAATCACATTAACCGTTACTCTCTCGCGGGAATTCCACTAACGGTCTGTATGTAGCCAAACGTAGCTGCTGCTCATGTTGGTATCTGTACTGATGGTGCGAAAGCCATGACAGGGAGACATAGTGGAGTGGTAACACTCGTGCAAGCAGTTGCTCCCGACGCCACTTGGGTACACTGCAGCATCCACCGAGAGGCTCTTGCTGCCAAGGGAATGGCTGACAGCTTGAAAGACGTTTCAGACACTACAGTGAAAATGGTTAACTTTGTTGAAGCAAGGCCCCTGAACTTTTGTGTATTTTCTGCACTATGCAATGATATGGGCAGCGACCATGTAACGCTTTTACAACATACAGAAGTGCACTGGTTATCAAGGGGTAAAGTATTGACACGTGTTTTTGAGTTGAGAGATGAGCTTAAAGTTTTCTTTACTGACCATCATTTTCACTTGTCTGACCGCTTGCATGATGATGAGTTTCTCACACGACTGGCCTATCTGGGTGATGTTCTTTCTTGCCTGAATAATCTGAATCTAGGACAAAACTGAGCCTATGACTAAGAAGTTGGAGCTTTTTTCTGTCTGCATTAACAAGGACAACACACAGGTCTTTCCATCATTGTATGATTTTTTTGTGTGCAAATGAACTCAACCTTACGGACAATGTCAAATGTGATATAGTGAATCACCTGAGTGAGTTGGGTGCGCAATTATGCAGGCACTTTCCCGAAATGGATGACACACACAACTGGATTCGTTATCCCTTTCATGCCCTGCCTCCAGTTCTCTTACCGATATCTGAACAAGAGAGCCTCATCGAATTTGCAACAAGCGGTTCTGTGAAAAATGAATTTAATCAGAAGTCACTGACAGATTTCTGGATTGGGCTGCGCTTGGCAAATTGTGCTGTTAAGACACTGATGCCCTTTGCAACCACGTACCTATGTGAGAGTGGATTCTTGGCCCTCACTAGCATGACAACTAAATACAGGCACAGACTGTGTGTGGAAAATGATTTAAGACTGAGACTCTTTCCAATACAACCCAACATTGCAGAGTTATGAGCATCCTTTCAAGCACACCCTTCTCATTAACCTGTGGTGAATTATTCACAATTTTCGATGAACAAATAAGGTTTTATATGGAAGATTGTTAAATAAAGAGCAAAATGATTTATTATTATTATTATTATTATTATTTGTGCCCTGGTCCTATAAGAGTTCTTTGTCACTTCCCACGAGCCGAGGTGTATATTTGATGGTGTATATTCTCAATGGACCCACATCTTCACACACCTACTACCACTCATCCCGGCATGTGGACGGGAGGTATAAACGGCTTATGAAGGCAAGATTGTGGTAAAATGGGCCTTTTTGTAAGGGGGTCTTTTTTTTTACAGGCAAAATACCATAAATCCTATGTGAAAGCAGTAAGAGCGAGTCAGGGGACTTGATGCCTTTTTGTGCTTTGGGATCCATTTTTAAATGGGTTATCTCCTGATTGTGACCCCCTCCCTCTCCCTGTTATCTGATGGATCTCTGTTGGCTGCCTGGGGGGCTGTGGGCCTGGTGTGGTGCAGCGCAGATGAGGATGGGGACTGGGAGGGATGAGGCCATACTTGCATCTCTCTTGTTTTGGGTGCCTGTGTGCTCGGTGGGCCTAAATTAGTAATGGAGACTTTGTGGAACCCAAAGCACAAAGGCATCAACCCCCCTGACTCGCTATTACTGCGTTCGCATCGGATTTACGGTATTTTGCTTGTAATAATGTTTGCCTGGTTGGCAGCCGCTGTTAAGCTTTTGCATTCCACTCCTTGTACTCCGTGTCATTTGCCAACGACACAGAATACAATGAGTGGAATGTAAAAAAAAACTGGTACCAGACTACCACCACAGGTCCCACTCTCTCTGCTGCTTATGGATGGATGGGAAGGGGAAAAGAGGGAGAAAAAGATCCTCTGTCTAGCCTGGAAGGAAGAGTCCCCTGGAGGCCTGTGTATCACAAGACATTAATCTTGGTGTTTAATGAGCGACCAACTGCAGGTTTAATTACCAGAGCATAGAGACCTTTGGCTGGAGGGACTGACCCCCTCCAAGCCTCTGCCCTCTTACATTCAACTCTTAGCGCCAACAAACACTGCTGGAATGGGCCCACACACACCTGTGTGTATGTGTGCCTGCTAAAGGTTAGCTCATCTGGGCCCCCTCCGCCACACGGGAGACATGAAAGTGTTGCAGCCATCAGCTGAGCCTATAGGTTTGGTCTGCGCACCTCTTTGTTTGAGTTTGTGACTGTCTCCAGAGAGAGTATTGCTCTTGTTCTCTTGGCTCTGGTGGACAATGAGAGACATAAGGCTATTAGGAATGCCTGATGCAAAGTAGACACCTGTTTGCTCCTCTTCAGCGCTTGAGGAAAAGAGAGAGAGAGAGAGAGGCAGATGTGATCCTGACAGAGCAAAGTGTGTGTCGTGATAATCTGTTTATGTAAATGTAGGTTTAGGGGTTTCCCATCATTTATGCTGGGGCTGTATTCTTATTTTGCAAATTGGCCACAAAAAATTCTCTCTAACCTTGGACAATTTGTGTTATTAGTAACAGTGAGTGGGGATCTGTCTATATTCAGTCAGGCCAGCATGGCTTTGGAATTGGATGAATCCCATGTTTTTTCTTTATAATCTGCTGGTGGTGTTGTCAAGAACTGGCTGGCCAAGCTGGCTGATTCCTAGCTGTCATGACCTTGTGACCTTTGGACCCCCGTGTCAGAGGATGGCAGGATGATGGCCGACCGGCCAGCCAGGGCCATGTTATATCCTTTTTAACAAACAGACTTAGAGAACAAGGGCTCCCGTCTGCCTTCTGCACAGAATACTAGAGCTGCGTTCAGCAGGGAACAACGTTGTGGAACGTTCAGATTAGAGGTCGACCGATTATGATTTTTCAATACCGATACCGATTATTGGAAAAGCTGATACGATTAATTGGCCGATTTTAATATATATATTTGTAATAATGACAATTACAACAATTCTTAATGAACACTTTTATTTCAACTTAATATAATAGATAAAATCTATTTAGTCTCAAATAAATAATGAAACATGTTCAATTTAGTTTAAATAATGCAAAAACACTGTGTTGGAGAAGAAAGTAAAAGTGCAATATGTGCCATGTAAAAAAGCTAACGTTTAAGTTCCTTGCTCAGAACATGAGAACATATGAAAACTGGTGGTTCAATATTCCCAGTTAAGAACTTTTAGGTTGTAGTTATTATAGGAATTATGACGCGTCGACTATTTCTCTCTATACCATTTGCTTTTCATATACCTTTGACTATTGGATGTTCTTATAGGCACTTTAGTATTGCCAGGCTAATCTCGGGAGTTGATAGGCTTGAAGTCATAAATAGCGCTGTGCTTCAAGCATTGCTAAGAGCTGCTGACAAAACGAGTAAAGTGCTGTTTGAATGAATGCTTACAAGCCTGCTGCTGCCTACCACCGCTCAGTCAGACTGCTCTATCAAATATCAAATCATAGAATTAATTCAAATATAATAAACACATATGAGCCTTTGGTCATTAATATGGTCAATTCCGGACACTCATTTCGAAAAACCAAAACGTTTATTCTTTCAGTGAAATACGGAACCGTTACGTATTTTATCGAACGGGTGGCAACCCTAAGTCTAAATGTTGCTGTTACATTGCACAACCTTCAATATTATGTAAAATTCTGGCAAATTAATTACGGTCTTCACACAGTTCGCAATGAGCTAACGAGCGGCCCAAACAGTTGCATATATCCTGACTCTGTTTGCACTGAACGCAAGAGAAGTGACACAATTTCCCTAGTTAATATTGCCTGCTAACATGAATTTCTTAACTAAATATGCAGGTTTAAAAAAATATATACTGCTCAAAAAAATAAAGGGAACACTTAAACAACACAATGTAACTCCAAGTCAATCACACTTCTGTGAAATCAAACTGTCCACTTAGGAAGCAACACTGATTGACAATAAATTTCACATGCTGTTGTGCAAATGGAATAGATAACAGGTGGAAATTATAGGCAATTAGCAAGACACCCCCAATAAAGGAGTGGTTCTGCAGGTGGTAACCACAGACCACTTCTCAGTTCCTATGCTTCCTGGCTGATGTTTTGGTCACTTTTGAATGCTGGCGGTGCTTTCACACTAGTGGTAGCATGAGACGGAGTCTACAACCCACACAAGTGGCTCAGGTAGTGCAGCTCATCCAGGATGGCACATCAATGCGAGCTGTGGCAAGAAGGTTTGCTGTGTGTGTCAGCGTAGTGTCCAGAGCATGGAGGCGCTACCAGGAGACAGGCCAGTACATCAGGAGATGTGGAGGAGGCCGTAGGAGGGCAACAACCCAGCAGCAGGACCGCTACCACTGCCTTTGTGCAAGGAGGAGCAGGAGGAGCACTGCCAGAGCCCTGCAAAATGACCTCCAGCAGGCCACAAATGTGCATGTGTCTGCTCAAACGGTCAGAAACAGACTCCATGAGGGTGGTATGAGGGCCCGACGTCCACAGGACGTTTGGCATTTGCCAGAGAACACCAAGATTAGCAAATTCGCCACTGGCGCCCTGTGCTCTTCACAGATGAAAGCAGGTTCACACTGAGCACATGTGACAGACGTGACAGTCTGGAGACGCCGTGGAGAACGTTCTGCTGCCTGCAACATCCTCCAGCTTGACCGGTTTGGCGGTGGGTCAGTCATGGTGTGGGGTGGCATTTCTTTGGGGGGCTGCACAGCCCTCCATGTGCTCGCCAGAGGTAGCCTGACTGCCATTAGGTACCGAGGTGAGATCCTCAGACCCCTTGTGAGACCATATGCTCGTGCGGTTGGCCCTGGGGTCCTCCTAATGCAAGACAATGCTAGACCTCATGTGGCTGGAGTGTGTCAGCAGTTCCTGCAAGAGGAAGGCATTGATGCTATGGACTGGCCCGCCCGTTCCCCAGACCTGAATCCAATTGAGCACATCTGGGACATCATGTCTCGCTCCATCCACCAACGCCACGCTGCACCACAGACTGTCCAGGAATTGCCGGATGCTATAGTCCAAGTCTGGGAGGAGATCCCTCGGAAGACCATCTGCCACCTCATCAGGAGCATGCCCAGGCGTTGTAGGGAGGTCATACAGGCACGTGGAGGCCACACACACTACTGAGCCTCATTTTGACTTGTTTTAAGGACATTACCTCAAAGTTGGATCAGCCTGTAGTGTGGTTTTCCACTTTAATTTTGAGTGTGACTCCAAATCCAGACCTCCATGGGTTGATAAATTGGATTTCCATTGATTATTTTTGTGTGATTTTGTTGTCAGCACATTCAACTATGTAAAGAAAATGTATTTAATAAGATTATTTCATTCATTCAGATCTAGGATGTGTTATTTTAGTGTTCCCTTTATTTTTTTGAGCAGTGTACTTCCGTGTATTGATTTTAAGAAAGGCATTGATGTTGTCACTGCCGTTGTAAAGGATGGACCAAGGCGCAGCGGGTATGTGAATGCTAATTTTTATTAAACACGAAACAAAACAAGAAAACGATGAACGGACGACAAACCGTTTTGTAGGCTCGCACAGCAATACAAAGAACAATCTCCCACAATCCCCAAAACAAACAAACTCCTAATTATAGGACCTTCAGTCAGAGGCAACGGTAACCAGCTGCCTCCAATTGAAGGCCCCAATCCCAAATACTAAACATAGAAATAAACACCCTAGAAACAGACAGAACTACACCATAAACCCCGGAAACATAAATAAAACGCCCCTCTACATAAACACACACTCAAAACCATATAAAACAATTACCCCCTGCCACGTCCTGACCAAACTATAATAACAAATAACCCCTTTTACTGGTCAGGACATGACAGTTGTTTATGGTTAGGTACATTTGTGCAACGATTGTGCTTTTTTCGCGAATGCGCTTTTGTTAAATCATCACCCGTTTGGCGAAGTTGAAGTAGGCATTGATTCGATGATAAATGAACTGGCACCGCATTGATTTTATGCAACGCAGGACAAGCTAGTTAACTTAGTAATATCATCAACCATGTGTAGTTAACTAATGATTATGTGAAGATTGATTGTTTTTTATAAGATAAGTTGAATGCTAGCTAGCAACTTACCTCGACTCCTAGCAGCCACAAGGTCCTTTTGACGCTGCGCTCGCGTAACAGGTGGTCAGCCTGTCACGCAGTTTCCTCGTGGATTGCAATGTAATCGGCCATAATCGGTGTCCAAAGAGGCCGATTACCGATCGTTATGAAAACTTGAAATCGGCCCCAATTAATCAGCCATGCCGATTTAATCGGTCGACCTCTAGTTCAGATAGAAATATATAATGTAGAACAAACATGCCTCCTACATGTGGAATAAGGAATTACGTCTAGGGCCGTGACAGTCATGACATTTTGTCAGCCGGTTATTGCCATGTAAATGACTGCCGGTCTCACGGTAATTTACCGTTATTTAACATTAACACCTTTAGCATCTCCAGGCCTCCATGCATACAAGCCACTGATGTGCACGTTTGGAGCATCTACATAAAAAAAAGGCTAGGCTATATGACAGATCCATACATTTGTAATCTCTAAACACACACTTTTTACTGGAAACCCACTATTCTCAACACACTTTTCAGAATCGTCTTCTTTTGGCAGAATCAGAGATAGGTTTGGAATATTGCTCACGGTGACCAGAGGGGCTAAGGAAAAGCTTCTGAAAGAGGGGTAAAATGGAATTGAGGAATGTGAGATGTTTTCTAGTAGATGGGAGAAGGGTAGACTAGAGATATGAAAAACAAGGTCAAGCTCTCTCCAGAGTGGATGGACAGCTTTGTGCTTCAGCCCTTTTTAAGTTTCTCTGGCGGTTGTTTACAAGTACACCAGTAAAATATAGCTGGCCCTCTACTTAACCTTTTTCTGCAGTGGGCTAAGTCAGGGTCACACAGTTTTTCTTGGTAGTCTTAAACAAATCTACTTTAAAACAAACGTATACACCTCACACACGTGGTTAAGGGCTTAAAAAACACCTGTACCATGACAGATCTAGAATATAAATATATTCAATTTTGAGTTGGCGTCCCAATATTATACTTCACAGAAGACTGAGATATAACGAAACCGTTTGACATAAAAACACTGGATTTTCGGCGGGTCTTTTGAAATAATGTTTAGTAGTTATGAAATTATGAAAATATTACTAACATTCCACCCATTAGGCCGCTTTGGTCGTTTGACTACAGGAAAAGGCTACAGTCCTGAAAAATATATGAGCCCAGATTCCCTTTAACAAGCTGTTCAGCACTTGCTGCTCTGCCATAGAGCTTCACTTACTATTGATATGGGGGACAAAGGAATCAAAGTTTAAATTCCTCTTTCAAAGCAGAGAGAGACTATAATCATTGATGTATGTTTATGTCTGTGTAGACTTTCTTCTCACCTAACTAAACTAATCTGTCTCCACTTAAGAATGTAGACCTAATACATTTTAATTGACCTGAAGTTTATAGTTGCGTAGTTTGGTAGCTAGCTCCTCTGTGCTGAGTCTCACCACATTAAGGAACAACGTCTTTTCAAATAATATATGTGGGATCATGTCTCGTGGTCATGTCTGGTGTTTTATTTTTTCTGTGCTGATCGGCGCTGCACACTGGGAGAAAGATGTTTGCTGGAGACATGTTTGAAACGAGCTTAAGTGCTCTAAGATGTCTCACAGTGGCTGTTAATGAGATTAGCAGAGCATCCAGGCCACGGCCGAGCAGGATCCAGAAACAAACCCCACTACTATTACAGTCAGGTAGTAAAGACACTGCTAGCCCGCTCCCTGATCTGTTTGTGCTGTCTTGTGTGGTATTCTCTGCACCATCAGGCAGGAGCCCGTGTTCTCTAAGGCATCAAGTGACAATGACCAAAGGAGTTTGACAAGACTGCACAAACAGATCAGGGACCAGACTAAGACAGTGCATCTGGAGCTGCTATCTCTATCTACCACCAGCCAGCCTGCAACAGTGCTTTCACTTGACTCCTCTAACTGGGCACAGACACACTTGAATCATGAATGGAAACTTATGGTGAATTGTAGCTAGGTTGTCTATTTTTTGTCTGCTGCAAAGAAAATGACTTGCATTGGGTTTTTTGGATGTAGGAAATACTTTTCCTGTTATAGTTTGTATTTTCCTCTTGCTTGCTTATGCTTACGGTCAACATATGATTTTCAGATGTCACTAAACTGACTGGCTATTTTGCATATCAGGAAATTAAGAGTTTCAAATCTAAATTTTTAGATGCCAGATACAAAATGCTGCCCTTTGAAGTAGTAGGCTATAGTTTGTGATTGTCATCTGCCTCCTGCAGAATCTTTTATGTCTGTATACTACAATTTAGAATTATATATTTTTCATTTAACCTTTATTTAACTAGGCAAGTCAGTTAAGAGCAAATTCTTTGTTACAATGACGGCCTAGGAACAGTGGGTTAACTGCCTTGTTCAGGGGCAGAACAACAGATTCTTACCTTGTCAGTTCAGTGATTCGATCTAACAACCTTTCAGTTACTGGCCCAACGCTCTAACCACTAGGCTACCTGACACCCCTATTATATAATAACTTTATTTTGTTTCTATGCAGTGTGCATAGTTTAGCTGCAAAACATAGCTCCCATCAACTTCCCCCCTCTGGCTGTCTGATCTTTTGATCCCCTTCACCTCTGCTAGGCATCTGCTTTAGACACATAAAAGTAAATTCACCAATGACAACAAGGCATGTTGAATGAATGGTAGCCTAGTTGTCAGACCTAGCTTGATGGATTAGGTCAGGGATGGAGACAATGACTGTATGTATGAAAGAGATGTTGGAGATCTGGAACAAGCTCATATAGGCCTAGTCCAGTTGTTTCATATTCCTATAGCCTATAGTAAGCTAGAATACCACATTGCATCCAGTAATTGAATTATTCATAATTTTATCCCTAAACAAAATTAAGAAGCCAGTTCACATTTTCACTAGACTATCCACATAAAGACACCTATTAATTAGAATAATCATTACTCCTAAATTTAACCTAGAAACATTTTAAAGTGACATTAACCACGTTACCATCCACAGCTTTTATGCGTGCGAAGCCATACCGTGTAAAAAAAAATCACAACAGCTGTGATGGAAACAGGACGTTTCGCTACAATTTTACAAATGTCAACAGATAATTTGTTTGTTCGATATGGTGGGATCTTTTTGTGTCTGTAAATTAATTATGCAAGAAATGTGGGTGGAAGCGCCTTTATGCCGCAAATATTTGTATAATAACCATCATATCAAAGTAAACTTGAAGTCACGCGACGATATGGTGTGTCGTCCTCCCACTATGACTCAGATGGAACAAGTTATGATAAACTTCACAGGGTGGTGAAAGTGCAAGGCGATCTTGATGATCCTTTCCAATAAATATCAAGGGTCTTATTCTGGTGACATGATGCTTGACTGCCATTTGACAAATAAAATATTCTCACACTTATCCACAATAATCTTATCATGTAGACCAGGTATTCCCAAACTGGGGTACGCAATGGCATCAGGGGGTACGCCAACTAAATATGTGATTCACATTTTAAAAAATAAATAAAATCTTCAAACAGCACATTTGTTTTCCAATGGGGCTGTGCATTTGGGTGAGGTTTTTTTCTCGCCTGAGTAGCCTAATTTCACTGCAAAAATAAAATTAAACCATCTAGTGTTCAGCGAAATAACAACACAATGTCAAATACAGGTAGCCTAGTCAAATAATTAACATCCAATCACATTAACCGTTACTCTCTCGGGGGAAACCTTCACTCTTGTGCAGACATTTAGAAACAAAACATGACAATTTGAAAAATAAGCCACAGGAGTTTTTTGAGCGAGAATAAAGACGACTTTCGAGTAGTAAGACATGTATAAAAGCAACAGATACCATTAATAAGAAGGGGCTAGAAGCTTCTTATATGGTGAGCTACTGAGTGGCTAGGACAGGCAAGCCCCATACTATTATGGAGGACTTAATTCTTCCTGCTGCTGTGGGTATGGCTGAGACAATGCTGGGGGAAAAGGCCCAAAAAACTATACAGACAATTACTTCATCAAACAACACTGTTTCACGGCACATCAGTGACATGGCAGGATATGTTTTGAAACAATTACTGCTTCGCATACAAGCCAGTGAATTCTATGCGTTACAGCTGGATGAGTCAACAGATGTGGCGGGCCTGGCATAGCTCCTGGTATATGTCCGTTACATTTATGGGGGGTCAATTAAGGAAGACATCCTCTTCTGGAAACCAGGACAACATGAGAGGATATTTTTAAAGTACTGGACAGCTTTGTGACATCAAATGGACTTTGGTGGTCAAGATGTGTTGGTATCTGTACTGATGGCGCAAAAGCCATGACGGAGACATAGTGGATTGTTAACGTGCACGCAAGCAGTTGCTCCCGACGCCACTTGGGTACACTGCAGCATCCACCGAGAGGCTCTTGCTGCCAAGGGCATGCCTGACAGCTTGAAAGATGTTTTGGACACTACAGTAAAAATGATTAACTTTGTTGAAGCAAGGCCTCTGAACTCTCAAGTATTTTATGCATTATGCAATGATATGGGCAGCGACCATGTACCGCTTATACAACATACAGAATAGAAGCGCGTTGGTTATCAAGGGGCAAAGTATTGACATGTTTTTTTTTTATTGAGAGACGAGCTTAAAGTTTTCTTTACTGACCATCATTTTCACTTGTCTGACCGCTTGCATGATGACGAGTTTCTCACACGACTGGCCTATCTGGGCTTTGTTTATTCTCGCCTGAATGATCTGAATCTAGGAGTACAGGGACTCTCCACAACTATATTCAATGTGCGGGACAAAATTGAGGCTATGATTTAAGAAGTTGGAGCTCTTCTCTGTCTGCATTAACAAGGACAACACACAGGTCTTTCCATCATTGTATGATTTTTTTGTGTGCAAATGAACTCAAGCTTACGGAGAATGTTATATGTGATATTGCAAAGCACCTGAGTTAGTTGGGTGCGTAATTACGCAGGTACTTTCATGAAACAGACAACACAAACAACTGGATTCGTTATCCCTTTCATGCCCTGCCTCCAGTCCACTTTATTTTTTTATTTTACCTATATTTAACTAGGCAAGTCAGTTAAGAACAAATTCTTATTTGCATTGATGGCCTAGGAACAGTGGGTTAACTGCCTTCGCCAGGAGCAGAACAACAGAATTTTACCTTGTCAGCTCGGGGACTCGATCTGGCAACCTTTCGGTTACTAGTCCAATGCTCTAACTACTAGGCTACCTGCCACTTACCGATATCTGAACAAGAGAGCCTCATCAAAATTGCAACAAGCAGTTCTGTGAAAATTGAATTTAATCAGAAGCCACTGCCAAATTTCTGGATAGTGCTGCGCTCAGAGTTTCTTGCCTTGGCAAATCAATCTGTTAAGACACTGATGCCATTTGCAACCATGTACCTACGGTGGCAAGAACAAGTATGTGAACCCTTTGGAATGACCTGGATTTCTGCATAAATTGGTCATCAAAATTAATCTGATCTACATCTAAGTCACAACAATAGACAAACTAATAACACAAATTATTGTGATTTTCTTGTCTATATTGAATACATAATTTAAATATTCACAGTGTAGGTTGGGAAAAAGTATGTGAACCCCTAGGTTCATGACTTCTCCAAAAGCTAATTGGAGTCGGTAGTCAGCTAACCTGGAGTCCAATCAATGAGATGTTTGTTAGAGCTGCCTTGCCCTATAAAAAACACTCACAAAATTTGAGTTTGCTATTCACAAGAAGCATTGCCTGATGTGAACCATGCTTCGGACAGAAGAGATTTCAGATAAAAAATTATAAACTGAGAAAGTTCAGCACTGTTGCTACTCTCCCTATGAGTGGCTGTCCTGCAAAGATGACTGCAAGAGCACAGTGCAGAATGCTCAATGATGTTAAGAAGAATCCTAGAGTGTCAGCTAAAGACATACAGAAATCTCTGGAACATGCTAACATCTCTGTTGACGAGTCTGCGATACGTGAACATTGCTGCACGTCTGAAGTTTGCAAAAGTACACCTAGATGTTCCACAGCGCTACTGGCAAAATATTCTGTGGACAGATGAAACTACAGTTGAGTTGTTTGGAAGGAACACACAACACTATGTGTGGAGAAATACAGGCACAGCACACCAACAGCATGGTTTGAGGCTGCTTTGCTGCCTCAGGGCCTGGACAGCTTGCTATCATTGACAGAAAAATGAATTCCCAAGTTTATCAAGACATTTTGCAGGAGAATGTTAGGCCACTAATTGAAGCGCAACAGAAGTTGGGTGATGCAACAGGACAACGACCCAAAACACAGAAGTAAATCAATAACAGTAATGGCTTCAACAGAAGAAATTACACCTTCTGGAGTGGCCCAGTCAGTGTCTTGACCTCCCGATTGAGATGCTGTGGCATGACCTCAAGAGGACAGTTCACACCAGACATCCCAAGAATATTGCTGAACTGAAACAGTTTTGTAAAGAGGAATGGTTCAAAATTCCTTCTGACCGTAGTGCAGGTCGGATCCACAAATACAGAAAACGTTTGGTTGAAGTTATTGCTGCCAAAGGAGGGTCAACCAGTTATTAAATCCAATAGTTCACATACTTTTTCCACCCTGCACTGTGAATGTTTACATGGTGTCTTCAGTAAAGACATGAAACCATATAATTGTTTGTGTGTTATTAGTTTAAGCAGACTGTGTTTGTCTATTGTTGTGACTTAGATGAAGATCAGATCAAATGTTATGACCAATTTATGCAGAAATCCAGGTATTTCCAAAGCGTTCACATACAAACCTTTTCTTTCCATTGTATGTGAGAGTGGATTCTCGGCCCTCACTAGCATGAAAACTAAATACAGGCACAGACTGTGTGGAATATTTTTTTTTAATTATCTGAGACTCAACATTGCAGAGTTATGTGCATCCTTTCAAGCACACCCTTCTCATGCCTTCCCTGTAGCTCAGTTGGTAGAGCATGGTGTTTGCAACACATGGTGTTTGCAACGCCAGGGTTGTGGGTTCGATTCCCACGGGGGGCCAGCACAGAAAAAAGAATGTATGAAATGTATGCATTCACTACTGTAAGTCGCTCTGGATAAGAGTCTCTGCTAAATGACTAAAATGTAATTAACCTGTGGTGAGTTATTCACAATTTTTGATGAACAAATAATGTTTTATATATAAAATGGCTAAATAAAGAGCAACATAATTGATTATTATTATTTGTGCCCTGGTCCTATAAGAGCTGTTTGTCACTTCCCACGTGCCGGATTGTGACAAAAACTCAAACTCATTGTTATGTTTAATAAATGTATCATATAGGGTGTGTGTGTGGCAGGCTTACAACGATGGCAAAAAAACAACATTGTAGAGTGCGCTGACCCTGGTGCTAGAGGGGTACGCAGCTGGAGGTTGAGTGTTTGAAGGGGTACGGGACTATAACAAGTTTGGGAACCACTGATGTAGACTAACCTACCCGCACTGTATCTGTGAGCTGTTGGCTAGAGTGCACGTGCCATGACCAAAGTAGGCACATTTGCTATTTAAAGGGATACTTCTGGATTTTGGCAAACTTTTAGATACCATTTTATGTGTCTGTGTCCAGTATACAGTTAGAGGTAGTTTCGCGAGCCAACGCTAACTAGTGTTTGCGCAATGACTGGAATTTGTGGGTCTACTGGCATGCTTTTGTGACTAAATGATTGTTTGAGTTGAAAATGCGATGGAAACACATTGAACTTTAGATTTTTATTCGGTACATGCAAGCTTAAGACAAAAAGTACATTTTGTGTGCACTATGTCATCAAATGCTGATTTTTATCCTCAACGAGTCCATTTGGTGGAAACACCAATGTTGGTAAAATGCACATATTTTCTTTATGCAGATTCTAGAATATTTGCATTAAAATCTGTTGCCAATTTGATGGAAACCTAGCTAATGAGACCACCTCAATCATTTGGGATCAAACACAAGACTTCTGTGTTGTTTGATATAATTTAAGACTCTAGGTTTCAGGAACTGGCAGGTAGAGCAGAGAAAAATGGTAAGTACTGACCCCCTCCGGACCTCCCCACTACCCAACCTTAGGCCTATATCAGCACCACCAGGGGAAAGTACTGACCCCCTCTGGACCTCCCCACTACCCAACCTTAGGCCTATATCAGCACCACCAGGGGAAAGTACTGACCCCTCTCTGGACCTCCCCACTACCCAACCTTAGGCCTATATCAGCACCACCAGGGGAAAGTACTGACCTCCTCCGGACCTCCCCACTACCCAACCTTAGGCCTATATCAGCACCACCAGGAGAAAGTACTGACCCCCTCCGGACCTCCCCACTACCCAACCTTAGGCCTATATCAGCACCACCAGGGGAAAGTACTGACCTCCTCCGGACCTCCCCACTACCCAACCTTAGGCCTATATCAGCACCACCAGGGGAAAGTACTGACCTCCTCCGGACCTCCCCACTACCCAACCTTAGGTCTATATCAGCACCACCAGGGGAAATTACTGACCTCCTCCGGACCTCCCCACTACCCAACCTTAGGCCTATATCAGCACCACCAGGGGAAAGTACTGACCTCCTCCGGACCTCCCCACTACCCAACCTTAGGCCTATATCAGCACCACCAGGGGAAAGTACTGACCTCCTCCGGACCTCCCCACTACCCAACCTTAGGCCTATATCAGCACCACCAGGGGAAAGTACTGACCCCCTCCGGACCTCCCCACTACCCAACCTTAGGCCTATATCAGCACCACCAGGGGAAAGTACTGACCTCCTCCGGACCTCCCCACTACCCAACCTTAGGCCTATATCAGCACCACCAGGGGAAAGTACTGACCTCCTCCGGACCTCCCCACTACCCAACCTTAGGCCTATATCAGCACCACCATGGGAAAGTACTGACCTCCTCCGGACCTCCCCACTACCCAACCTTAGGCCTATATCAGCACCACCAGGGGAAAGTACTGACCTCCTCCGGACCTCCCCACTACCCAACCTTAGGCCTATATCAGCACCACCAGGGGAAAGTACTGACCTCCTCCGGACCTCCCCACTACCCAACCTTAGGCCTATATCAGCACCACCAGGGGAAAGTACTGACCTCCTCCGGACCTCCCCACTACCCAACCTTAGGCCTATATCAGCACCACCATGGGAAAGTACTGACCCCCTCCGGACCTCCCCACTACCCAACCTTAGGCCTATATCAGCACCACCAGGGGAAAGTACTGACCTCCTCCGGACCTCCCCACTACCCAACCTTAGGCTTATATCAGCACCACCAGGGGAAAGTACTGACCTCCTCCGGACCTCCCCACTACCCAACCTTAGGCCTATATCAGCACCACCAGGGGAAAGTACTGACCTCCTCCGGACCTCCCCACTACCCAACCTTAGGCCTATATCAGCACCACCAGGGGAAAGTACTGACCCCCTCCGGACCTCCCCACTACCCAACCTTAGGCCTATATCAGCACCACCAGGAGAAAGCCCTGATTGTACATTTAAACATATTTCTAGCTAGCTACTGAAGAGCAGCCAATTACCAAGTAACCAAAACAGTCTATAGTTTACTATTCCTTCTGAGGCGGTCTTCTGCCAACATCATTATTAGGTTAAAAAAAGGTATATTTGCCTATGATTTGAGCAGTGTGGGTGTCGTACGCGCGCCGTTGTGGGGTGCCGCCAATCTGAAGTTGTTGGCAGGTCTTCTACTATTTTGACACAATCAGGAGTCAGGATCCATCTTATGTGTTCACAAACCTTGTGTGAACCTGTTAGTGTTGTTAGCGTAACAGTAGCATTTCCTGTAAACCACTAAGTCTTGTCAGACAGAGTAGAAATGATAAGACGGAGAAGAGCACTTTTGTGCATTAGGCCAAGTGAATTAATCATACATTAGGCCCAATACATGCTGGTTAAATAGATAGTCATGGTAGTTTGTTAAACAGGAAAGTGTTAACCAATATTGCCATAAAAATTGTTTGACGCAGCTGATTAGCAGTTGCTGCTGTTTCAGGAGTTAAGGGTCACTGCAGGTGTCTCTACTGAACTGTTTTACCAGCTGCTTGCTGTCTCTGCAGCAGTTCATCTTTTCAAACTGAAGGCTTGACTTTTTTTGTTTAATCTCATGTCAACGGAAATGCTAAAGTGCATGAAGACGAGACACATGAAACATTTGCTTTTAAAAAATCACTCTGTCCTGTCTCTAACCCTATCGCTCTCTCTTTCTGTCTGTCTCTATAGCTGAGGAAGACGGTGTGTGGGAGAGTGGTCTGTCCTATGAGTGCAGGACGCTCCTGTTCAAAGCCATCCACAACCTGCTGGAGAGGTGTCTCATGAACCGTAGTTTCGTACGCATCGGCAAATGGTTCGTCAAGCCCTACGAGAAGGATGAGAGGCCCATCAATAAGAGGTAAGATGCTCCTACTCACTCCTCCTAACTCCCCAGTTCCCCCCTTCTCCCCTTGCCACTCCCCAGTTCCCCCTTCTCCCCTTCCCACTCCCCAGTTCCCCCTTCTTCCCTTCCCACTCCCCAGTTCCCCCCTTCTTCCCTTCCCACTCCCCAGTTCCCCCCTTCTTCCCTTCCCACTCCCCAGTTCCCCCCTTCTTCCCTTCCCACTCCCCAGTTCCCCCCTTCTTCCCTTCCCACTCCCCAGTTCCCCCCTTCTTCCCTTCCCACTCCCCAGTTCCCCCCTTCTTCCCTTCCCACTCCCCAGTTCCCCCCTTCTTCCCTTCCCACTCCCCAGTTCCCCCCTTCTTCACTCCCCAGTTCCCCCCTTCTTCCCTTCCCACTCCCCAGTTCCCCCCTTCTTCCCTTCCCACTCCCCAGTTCCCCCTTCTTCCCTTCCTCTCTCCCCAGTTCCCCCTTCTTCCCTTCCCTTCCTACTCCCCAGTTCCCCCTTCTTCCCTTCCCACTCCCCAGTTCCCCCCTTCTTCCCTTCCTCTCTCCCCAGTTCCCCCTTCTTCCCTTCCCTTCCTACTCCCCAGTTCCCCCTTCTTCCCTTCCTCTCTCCCCAGTTCCCCCTTCTTCCCTTCCCACTCCCCAGTTCCCCCTTCTTCCCTTCCCTTCCTACTCCCCAGTTCCCCCTTCTTCCCTTCCTCTCTCCCCAGTTCCCCCTTCTTCCCTTCCTCTCTCCCCAGTTCCCCCTTCTTCCCTTCCTCTCTCCCCAGTTCCCCCTTCTTCCCTTCCTCTCTCCCCAGTTCCCCCTTCTTCCCTTCCCTTCCTACTCCCCAGTTCCCCCTTCTTCCCTTCCCACTCCTCAGTTCCCCCTTCTTCCCTTCCTCTCTCCCCAGTTCCCCCTTCTTCCCTTCCTCTCTCCCCAGTTCCCCCCTTCTCCCCAGTTCCCCCCTTCTCCCCTTCCCACTCCCCAGTTCCCCCTTCTCCCCTTCCCTCTCTCCCCAGTTCCCCCCTTCTTCCCTTCCCACTCCCCAGTTCCCCCCTTCTCCCCTTCCCACTCCCCAGTTCCCCCTTCTTCCCTTCCCACTCCCCAGTTCCCCCCTTCTTCCCTTCCCACTCCCCAGTTCCCCCCTTCTCCCCTTCCCACTCCCCAGTTCCCCCTTCTTCCTTCCCACTCCTCAGTTCCCCCTTCTTCCCTTCCCACTCCCCAGTTCCCCCCTTAATTCCCTCTCCCCAGTTCTGCCTTCCACCCATCCCCAGTTACCCCCTTCTTCCCTTCCCATTCCCCAGTTCCCCCTTCTTCCTTCCTCTCTTCAGTGTCAACACTCCCACTGGTGTTGTAGTAACTCACTCAAGGATATAATAAAGATGGATTGAATACTTAATTTATCAATAGTTCAAAAACATCTGCTATGTGGCTCATTTACACTTGCGTGCTCTATTAGTGGTCTATTAATCAATCAGATATAAGTGCCCCACTTGCTCCCTTACCGGGTAGATTTTGTCCTGAGCCCAATACCCACTGTCAGCTCCCATAGAGAAGTGTGCTGCCTGCGTTGGTTAAATCAAGATTTTTAACTGGAGAGCAGAGCTACAGACAATGTCAAGCTTGTTTTCTATACCCTGTCGGCTGTACTCCCTGGAAATGTGTTGTCGAGCTGCAGCAGTGGCTGAGCCATCCCCTCTCCCCTCTATTTGGTGGGCAGGATTTGTCTCTGTCAGTGTCTGGCCTCTTACATAAGAGGAGGTACACGGCTGCTGAGGAGAAAACAACCGAGGTGGTGACACTCAGTCCGTCACTGCCTTTGCATGGCTCCCACGACTTCGTCTAGCTCCCTATTTCTGCCAGATGTTTGTGTGTATTGATATTTCAATGCACGGTTGGAGGCTTAGAGCTCTGTTTATGTAGACCTCCTGTCCCTTTTCATTTCAATGTGAATATAGCCTATGTATTTCTGAGGTGAAGCTTCTGCAGATTAAATACTAAAACGGCAGTCAGTGTGGTGTGGTTAGCAGCCCAGAGCAGGGATTGAAAGGCAAATGAGGAATGAATGATAAAAGCCCCTAACTAACAAGCTAGGGGAGACAGGAGCTCTGTTCTGTTTCATACTGGATGGACTCACGGTGTTGTCACTTGCTGTCATCCCAGGCAAGGTATTGTTTTAGTTTTTGTACTAGCTAAATGTCTCTCATGTTGTTGTCAGAAACCCCAGGAAATCAGGTGACCACAGGAAATGCAGCCAGGTGAGGCAGGCAGGCATCATTGTGATGTGATGTGAAATCTGGGAGCTACTGGCTGGCTGGGGCCACAGGATGGTGGTGGTTGATTCTATGGTTAGTTGTTTCACACTCAGTCAGTGCTACTGTGGTAACAGCCATAGTTGATTATCTGATGGCTGTTATATTTTTATCTGATGATCACATCATAAGTTCCAGCCTTAAAAGGCTTTTCAGAGCCCCTGAAATATTACTCCTTATTAAAAAGCACAATGTTTTCATTGCGCTTGTATGGGAATAAAATGGCTTAATTTTCACATAACTAATCATACTACTAACACCCAAACTCAGCAGCACTGCTGTCTCTCTCTTTACCTCTGCTGGCTGGCCCAGTCGAGGATAATGAACAATGGGGTTTCCTCAGTCAGCCCTGGAATTCGCAGCCAGCCAAGCCAGGCCCTTTCTCTCCAGTCTCCACCCACTGTGCTGCAAGGGGATGGGGACAGGGTATAAATATTGTAGATCTTCAGCCACCCAGAAAGAGACCAGCCATGTTCTCCTTAGGATGTTGTTGTTGTTCTTCACTCAGCAGTTTGTTCCTGTTCCAGCCGCTCGGCCACAGAGGCCAGACTAAGAGCAAAGCCATGACGATCGGACATCCATAACACATGGCTTGTGTTTTAATGTTGTGCCCGCTCGGAACAACTGGTCTATCTGAGGAGGAGGCCTTGTACATTTTAACCACCATCTTTCAAGAGGAAATGTTGCATATTATCCTTTCTATTTAACTGGGACATTATAAGGATGTTTATTTCCAGAGACTATTGTTTGAGTTGTTAGACTGTTAGGTACACAGTGCTGGGGTGCTGTTCAGGTCCTCCCCAGTGGCCAGCTCCAAGTCTCCCAGCTCTGTGTGTTTTTCACCATGGCAAGGTTAAATTTGTCCTAAAGGAGCCACCGTAGATGGCTGTTCTTCCCCCAGGGAGCCTCCTTCCAAGGTTGGCGATACCGTACACCTTATCACACATATCTTAGAGCAGTGGTTCCAAAACTTTTTATAGTCCCGTACCCCTTCAAACATTCAACCTCCAGCTGCGTACCCCCTCTAGCATCAGTGTCAGCGTACTCTCAAATGTTGTTTTTTGCCATCGTTGTAAGCCTGCCACACACACACACACTATACAATACTTTTATTAAACATAAGAATGAGTGTGGGTTTTTGTCACAACCCAGCTTGTGGGAAGTGACAAAGAGCTCTTATAGGACCAGGACACAAATAATAATTTTTCTCTTTATTTAGCCATCTTACATATAAAACTTTTATTTGTTCATCAAAAATTGTGAATAACTCACCACAGGTTAATGAGAAGGGTGTGCTTGAACGGATGCACATAACTCTTCAATGTTGGGTTGTAATGGAGAGAGTCTGTCTTAAATAATTTCCCACACACAGTCTGCCTGTATTTAGTTTTCATGCTAGTGAAGGCTAGCATGAAGAAATGACTTGTGCATGACACAAGTCATTTTTCCCATAATTGTTTACAGGCAGATTATTTCACTTTTAATTCACTGTATCACAATTACAGTGGGTCAGAAGTTTACATACACTAAGTTGACTATGCCTTTAAACAGCTTGGAAAATTCCAGAAAATAATGTCATGGCTTTAAAAGCTAGGCTAATTGACATCATTTGAGTCTTTTGGAAGTCAAGCCTTCTTTTGGAGGTGTACCTGTGGATGTATTTCAAGGCCTTCCTTCAAACTCAGTGCCTCTTTGCAAAATTGTAGACCTGGTTCATCCTTGGGAGCAATTTACAAACGCCTGAAGGTACCACGTTCATATGTACAAACAATAGTACGCAAGTATAAACATCATGGGACCACGTAGCCGTCATACCGCTCAGGAAGGAGACGCGTTCTGTCTCCTAGAGGTGAACGTACTTTGGTGCGAAAAGTGCAAATCCATCCCAGAACAACAGCAAAGGACCTTGTAAAGATGCTGGAGGAAACAAGTACAAAAGTATCTATATCCACAGTAAAACGAGTCCTATATTGACATAACCTGAAAGGCTGACCTGCAAGGAAGAAGCCACTGCTCCAAAACCGCCATAAAAAAGCCAGACTACGGTTGCAACTGCACATGGAGAAATGTCCTCTGGTCTGATGAAACAAAAATAGAACTGTTTGGCCATAATGACCATCGTTATGTTTGGAGGGAAAAGGGGGAGCCTTGCAAGCCGAAGAACACCATCCCAACCGTGGAGCACGGGGGTGGCAGCATCATGTTGTGGGGGTGCTTTGCTTCAAAAATGGACGGGTACACTTCACAAAATAGATGGCATCATTAGGCAGGAAAATTATGTGGATATATTGAAGCAACATCTCAAGACATCAGTCAGGAAGTTAAAGCTTGGTCGCAAATGGGTCTTCCAAATGGACAATGACCCCAAACATACTTCCAAAGTTGTGGCAAAATGGCTTAAGGACAACAAAGTAAAGGTATTGGAGTGGCCATCACAAAGTCCTGACCTCAATCCCATAGAAAATTTGTGGGCAGAACTGAAAAAGCATGTACGAACAAGTAGGCCTACAACCCTGACTCAGTTACACCAATTCTGTCAGGAGGAATGGGACAAAATTCACCCAACTTATTGTGGGCAGTTTGTGGAAGGCTACCCAAAATGTTTGACCCAAGTTAAACAATTTAAAGGCAATGCTACCAAATACTAATTGAGTGTATGTAAACTTCTGACCCACTGGGAATGTGATGAAAGAAATGAAAGCTGAAATAAATCATTCTTTCTACTATTATTCTGACATTTCACATTCTTAAAATGAAGTGGTGATCCCAACTGACCAAAGACAAGGAATTTTTACTATGATTAAATGTCAGGAATTGTGAAAAACTGAGTTTAAATATATTTGGCTGAGGTGTATGTAAACTTCCGACTTCAACTGTAAATTAACCCCAAATCAATGTAGTTCTCATCATGTTTGCGGCTTTTTGATGGTCCAACATCCCTGTCTGTTGTGCGCTGCTTTCCCGGGTAAGGGGGCAGTAGCTCTTCGGCTGCATCAAGTTCACAACTGTCAGTGTCCATGCTAGCTGTGTTAACAACAAATGTAGAATTACTGATGCTAGCATTGGATGTGCTTGTGGAAGCAGAACAGCTTGTGTCGTCGACAGGTGCAGGTGTAGTACTGCTGGTAGTAGCAGTACTACCAGTAGAGCTGGTATGTGTCTCTATGGACGCCGGCCTTACTCTTTTTAACCATTTATCAATTTTTGGTCAAACGGAATGAGCAGCAGCTACGTTTGGCTACATATGGACTGTTAATGGAATTCCTACGAGAGAGTGATGGTTAATGTGATTGGATGTTAATTATTTGACTAGGCTATCTGTATTTGACATTGTGTTATTTCGTTGAACACTATTATTTTTGCCAGTGAAACGAGGCTACTCAGGCGAGAAAAAAACCTCACCCAAATTTATAGCCCTGTAATGTGAATCAGATTTTTATTTGGCGTACCCCCGACTGCATTGCACGTACCCCAGTTTGGGAATACCTACCTTACAGCATTTCCCACTACCCCTTGGGGTTATAGAAGGGAAATTACTTTTCCGTTCTCATAACAACTGGTCCAGGAATGGTTGCGTTGTTTTCAAATAATCAAATCAAATTGTATTTGTCACATGCGCCGAATACAACAGGTGTAGACCTTACCGTGAAATGCTTACTTACAATGCAGTTCAAGAAAGAGTCAAGAATATATTTACAAAATAAAGTAAAAAAATGTAATCAAAAAGTAACAAAGATATTTAACAATAACGAGGCTATATACAGGGGGTACCGGTACCGAGTCAATGTGCTGGGGTACAGGTTAGTCGAGGTAATTTGTAATGTGACTATGCATAGATAATAAACAGCGAGTAGCACCAGTGTAAAAACAAAGGAGGGGGTGTCAATGTAAATTGTCTGTTTGGCCATTTGATTAATAGTTCATCAGTCTTATGGCTTGTGGGTAGAAGCTGTTAAGGAGCCTTCTGGACCTAGACTTGAGGCTTCGGTACCGCTTGCCGTGCGGTAGCAGAGAGCGCAATCTATGACTTGGGTGACTGGAGTCTTTGACAACTTTTTGGTCCTTCCTCTGACACCGCCTGGTATAGACGTCCTGGATGGCAGGATGCTTGTTCCCAGTGATGTACTGGCCGTACGCACTACCCTCTTTTGCGCCTTACTGTAAGATGCCGAGCAGTTGCCATACCAGGCGGTGATGCAACCAGTCAGGATGCTCTCGATGGTGCAGCTGTAGAACCTTTTGAGGATCTGGGGACCCATGACAAATCTTTTCAGTCTCCTGAGGGGGAAAGGTGTTGTCGTGCCTTATTCACAACTGCCTTGGTGCGTTTGGAACATGATAGTTTGTTAGTGATGTGGACACCAAGGAACTTGAAACTCTCGACCTTCTGCACTACAGCCCCGTCAATGTTAATGGGGGCCTGTTCGGCCCTCCTTTTCTTATAGTCCTTGATCAGCTCCATTGTCTTGCTCACATTGAGGGAGAGGTTGTTGTCCTGGCACTACACTGCCAGGTCTCTGACCTCCTCCCTATAGGCTGTCTCATCATTGTCAGTGATCAGGCCTACCACTGTTGTGTCGTCAGCAAACTTAATGATGGTGTTGGCGTCGTGCATGGCCACGCAGTCGTGTGTGAACATGGAGTGCAGGAGGGGAATAAGCACGCACCCCCGATGGGCACAAGTGTTGAAATTCAGCGTGGCAGATGTGTTGTTGCCTACCCTTACTACCTGGGTGCGGCTCCAGTTGTGGAGGGAGGTGTTTAGTCCCAGGGTCCTTAGTGATGCACTATGTGGGCACTATGGTGTTAAACGCTGAACTGTAGTCAAGGAACAGCATTCTCACATAGGTATTCCTTCTGTCCAGGTGGGAAAGGGCAGTGTGGAGTGCAATTGAGATTGCTTCATTTGTGGATCTGTTTGGGCGGTATGCAAATTGGAGTGGGTCTAGGGTTTCCGGTGTGATGGTTTTGATGTGAGCCATGACCAGCCATTCAAAGCACTTCATGGCTTTCGAGTGCAACGAGGCTGTAATCATTTAGGCAGGTTACCTTCACTTTCTTGGGCACAGGGTATGTTTGAAACGTATAGGTATTACAGACTTGGTCAGGGAGAGGTTGAAAATGTAAGTGAAGACACTTGCCAGTTGGTCCGCACGTGCTTTGACTAAACGTCCTGGTAATCTGTCTGGCCCGCGGCTTTGTGAATGTTGACCTGTTTAAAGGTCTTGCTCACATCTGCTGCAGAGAGCATCATCACTGTTACAAATCCCATTGGCCCTGCAGTCTAGGGGGGATGGAAACGAGACCCGTAACATAACTCATACAAATTATAACAGTGAAAAGGAGCAGCGAGAACAAAAACCACAGACAACTTAAGTCTACCGTCAAACACTCATGGTTTATTTTTAAACACACGGTAAAGGGGGGGGGGGGGGGGGGTGAAAAGGGGCTGAGCTGGACCCAAGGAAAGAAATAATAAGTATTCAAAAACACCCCTAAGCTTGTCTACCTGCTTCAACAATAGCTAGCTCACTAACCAATAAAATACAAAGGATGGTCCGCCCAGTTCTAACTAGTGTTCTTTAGACAATATTTACCTACGGGTAGTGTATGCCCATGGGCGACTTGTCTTGGTACCCCCTTTTCCCACCTTCAAACAAACAGTCAAACACCATATCAAAACAATACTCACAGGATAACGGACAAAGTGACATGTAGTTGCAAAAACAAATGCGAGATCTCTGCATACTAAGAGAGAGGGAGAGAGACCTGGGGAAAACAACTGAATGGGTTTTTAAACCAAGGGAAAGGGGATGTAATTGGTTAATGGAAACAGGAGGAGGTGTGTCTTCAGATTAGCGGCTGATTGGGGAATGATGATTGCCACCAGTGAGGAGGGGAAAAGGAGAGAAAAGAAATACACACAGGATACATACACAGGATACCTGTATCTGTAACAATCACACAGTCGTCCGGAACAGGTGTTCTCATGCATGCTTCAGTGTTGCTTGCCTCGAAGCGAGCATAAAAAGCATTTAGTTTGTTTGGTAGGCTTGCGTCACTGGGCGGCTTTGTGGTAGTAAATAGACGGCTACGAATAATATTGATGAGAACTCTCTTGGTAGATAGTGTGGTCTACAGCTTATCATGAGGTATTCTACCTCCGTTCGTGCAATATCTCAAGTCTTCTTTAGTATTTGACTGCTCTCCAGCAGTAATTGACAAATTGACACACACCCTCGTCCCTCATCTTACCAGACGTAGCTGCTCTGTCCTACCAATGCACGGAGAAGTCAGCCAGCTCTATAATATCTGTGTCGTCGGTTAGCCACGTCTCGGTGAAACATAAGATATTACAGTTTTTAATGTCCCGTTGGTAGGATAGTCTTAATTGTAGATTGTTTTCCAACGATTGCATGTTGGCCAATAATACAGAGGGTAGTGGTGGTTTACCTACTCGTAGGCCAAATTCTTACGAGGCACCCTGCCCTCCTCCCCCTTTTTCTCCGTCTTTTCTTCACGTGAATGACGGTGATTCTGGCTTTGTCTCGACAAAGCAGTACACACACACACCAATTGATTAATGGACTGCTGAATGTATATTTGTTTCTCTTGCTTTGTCTGCTCTTTTCAGTATTATGTCTATCTCTGATAAGCTTCCCAGGAAAGGGCTGAAAATAACCCATATTAATATATGTAGCCTTAGAAATAAAGTACATTAAATCAATAAGTTTCTAACATCAGATAACATTAATTTATTAGCCGTTTCTGAGACTCACTTAGATAGATAATTAATTTGATGATACATCAGTAGCAATACAAGGATAAAACATTTATAGACGAGACAGAAATGCTTAGGGGGGAGGTGTTGCTGTATATTTTCAGAGCCATATCCCTGTAATGCTTAGAGAAGATCTTATGTCAAGTGTTACTGAAGTGTTGTGGTTGCAGGTTCACTTGGCACATCTAAGCCTTTTCTTTTGGGGTGTTGCTATAGGCCACCAAGTGCTAACAGTCGGTATCTAAATAATATGTGTGAAATGCTTGATAGTGTATGTGATGTAAACAGAGAGGTCCACTTTCTTGGGCACCTGAATATTGACTGGTTTTCATCAAGCTGTCCGTTCAAGAGGAAGCTTCTTACCATAACCAGTGCCTGTAATCTGGTTCAGGTTATTAATCAACCTACCATGGTGTTTACAAACACTACAGGAACAAGATCATCCACATGTATCGATCACATTTTTACTAATGCTGTAGAACTTTGTCCTTAAGCTATATCTGTACCCATTGGATGCAGTGATCACAATAGAGTGGCTATATCTAGGAAAGCCAAAGTTCCAACAGCTGGGCGTAAAATCGTAAATAAGAGATCATACAAAATATTTTGTTGTGACCCTAATGTGGATGATGTTAAAAATATTTGTTGGTCTGATGTGATTGATGAGGAGCATCCAGACACTGCACTTGATGAATTTATGAAATTGCTTCTTCCAATTATTGATAAACATGCACCTGTTAAGAAACTGACTGTTAGAACTGTTAAGGCTCCACGGATTGATGAGGAATTGAAAAACTGTATGGTTGAAAGAGATGGGGCAAAAGGAGTGGCTAATAAGTATGGCTGCACATCTGACTGGCTGACTTACTGCAAATTGAGAAATTATGTGACTAAACTCAGCAAAAATAATAAACTTTATTATGAAGCTAAGATCGATGATATAAAGAATGATGGAAAAAAAACTTTAAATGAAATTATGGGCAGAAAGACAAATTCAACTTCATCTTTCATCGAATCAGATGGCTGATTCTTCACAAAACCATTTGATGTTGCCAATTATTTTAATGATTATTTCATTGGCAAAGTGGGCAAATTTAGGCAGGATATGCCCACAACGAACAGTGAGTATTGCTGCATGAAAAAACAAATAATGAAAGAAAAGCAGTGCAAGTTTGAATTTTGTTATCGATCAATAATGATAAACCTCCTGGCATTGACAACTTAGATGGAAAGCTACTGATGGTGGTAGCTTACTCTATCGCCACTCCTATCTGTCATATTTTTAATCTGAGTTTAGAGGAAAGTCTTTGTCGTCAGGCCTGGAGGGAAGCCAAAGTAATTCTGCTACCCAAGAGTGGTAAAGCGGCCTTTATTGGTTCTAACAGCAGACCTATAAGCTTGATTCCAGCTCTTAGCAAAATGTTGGAAAAAATTGTGTTTGACCACAAATTGTGTTTGTAAACAAATTAACAGACTTTCAGCATGCTTATTGAGAAGGGCACTCAACATGTACTGCACTGACACAAATGACTGATGATTGGTTGAAAGGAATTGATAATAAGAAGATTGTGGGAGCTGTACTGTTAGATTTCAGTGCAGCCTTTGATATTATTGACCATAACCTGTTGTCGAAAAAACGTATGTGCTATGGCTTTTCAACCATATCGTAGATTCAGAGCTATCTATCTAATAGAACTCAGTGGGTTTTCTTTAATGGAATCTTCTCTAATGTCAAACATGTAAAGTGTGGTGTACCGCAGGGCAGCTCTCTAGGCACACTACTCTTTTCTATTTTTACCAATGACCTGCCACTGGCGTTAAACAAAGCATGTGTGTAGCAACTACAGCTAATGAAGTCACTGAAACCCTTAACAAAGAGTTGCAGTCTGTTTTGGAATGGGTGGCCAGTAATAAACTGGTACTGAACATCTCTAAAACTAAAAGCATTGTATTTGGTACGAATAATTCCTTAACCTCTCTGGGCCAGTGGGACGTTAGCGTCCCACCCTAGTCAACAGCCAGTGGAATCGCGTGGCGCAAAATACAAATACCTCAAAAATGCTATAACTTCAATTTCTCAAACATATTACTATTTTACACCATTTGAAAGATAAGACTCTCGTTAATCCAACCACGTTGTCCGATTTCAAAAAGGCTTTACAGCGAAAGCAAAACATTAGATTGTCAGGAGAGTACCCTGCCAAAAATAATCATGCAGCCATTTTCAAAGCAAGCATTTATGTCACAAAAACCAAAACCACAGCTAAATGCAGCACTAACCTTTGATGATCTTCATCAGATGACACTCCTAGGACATTATGTTATACAATACATGCATGTTTTGTTCAATCAAGTTCATATTTATATCAAAAACCAGCTTTTTACATTAGCATATGATGTTCAGAACTAGCATACCCACCGCAAACTTCCGGTGAATTTACTAAATTACTCATGATAAACGTTGACAAAATACATAACAATTATTTTAAGAATTATAGATACAGAACTCCTTTATGCAATCGCTATGTCAGATTTTAAAATAGCTTTTCAGCGAAAGCACATTTTGCAATATTCTGAGTACATAGCTCGGCCATCACAGGCTAGCTAATTTGACACCCACCAAGTTTGGGGCAACCTAAACTCAGAATTACTATTAGAAAAATTGGATTACCTTTGCTGTTCTTTGTCAGAATGCACTCCCAGGACTTCTACAACAAATGTTGTTTTGGTTCCAAATAATTCATAGTTATATCCAAATACCTCCGTTTTGTTCGTGCATTCAGGTCACTATCCGAAGGGTAACGCGCGAGCGCATTTCGTGACAAAAAATAAAAAATATTCCATTACCGTACTTAGAAGCATGTCAAATGCTGTTGAAAATCAATTTGTATGCTATTTTCTCGTAAAATAGCGCTAATATTCCAACCGAACAACGTTGTATTCATTCAAAGAGTGAAAGAAAAAAATTGAGAAGTCTCGTGACCGCGCATCTCAGTCTCACTGTCCCCAGGCAGGCCACTTACAAACTCTGCTGCTGTACTTTGCCCAGAGGCAGGAGACACGTCATTCCGCTTTCTGAACGCTTTAGAGAGCCAATGGAAGCCTTAGAAAGTGTCACGTAACAGCACAGATGCTGTAATGTTAATAGAGATGCAACAGAAGGACAACAAATTGTCAGACAGGGCACTTCCTGCATGGAATCTTCTCAGGTTTTGGCCTGCCATATGAGTTCTGTTATACTCACAGACACCATTCAAACAGTTTTAGAAACTTTAGAGTGTTTTCTATCCAAATCTACTAATTATATGCATTTTCTCGTTTCTGGGCAAGAGTAGTTTAAATCGGGTACGTTTTTTATCCGGCCGTGAAAATACTGCCCCCTAGCCCCAACAGGTTAAGTTCTAGACCTCAGCTGAATCTGGTAATGAATGGTGTGGCTGTTGAACAAGTTGAGGAGACTAAATTACTTGGCATTACCTTAGATTGTAAACTGTCATGGTAAAAATATATAGTTTCAGTGGTTGTACAGATGGGGAGAGGTCTCGCCATAATAAAGAGATGCTCTGCTTTTTTGACACCACACTCCAAAAAGCAAGTTTTGCAGGCTCTACTTTTGTCTAATCTTGATTATTGTCCAGTCCTGTGGTCCAGTGCGGCAAGGAAAGACCTAGTTAAGCTGCAGCTGACCCAGAACAGAGCGGCACGTTTTGCTCTTAATTGTAATCAGAGGGCTGATATAAATACTATGCATGCATAATACTATGCATAAGGAACGTTAATGTGTTGAAAATTCCAAATTGTTTGCATAGTCAACTTACACACAGCTCTGACACACACACTTATCCTACCAGATATGTCACCAGGGGTCTTTTCACGGTCCCCAAATCCAGAACAAATTCAAGAAAGCGTACAGTATTATATAGAGCCCTTTTTGCGTGGAACTTCCTTCCATCTCATATTGCTCAAATAAACAGCAAACCTGGTTTCAAAAAACAGATAAAGCAACACCTCGCGGCACAACGCCTCTCCCCTATTTGACCTAGATAGTTTGTGTGTATGCAGTGATATGTAGGCTATGTGTGCCTTTTTAAGATATATATATGTAGTTCTGTCCTTTAGCTGTTCTTGTCTATTGATGTTCTGTGTTATGTCATTCTGTATGATGTTTCGTTTTTTGTGTGGACCCCAGGAAGAGTAGTTGCTGCTTTTGCAACAGCTAATGGGGATCCTAATAAAATACTAAAAATACCTTCGCGTCGGACTCGTTAAAGAAAACATCTTCATCCAGTTTGAGGTGAGTAATCACTGTTCTGATGTTCAGAAGGTCTTTTCAGTCATAAGAGACGGTAGCAGCAATATTATGTACAAACAATGCGAAAAAACTAACCCAATTACACTGTTGGTTAGGAGCCGGTAAAATGGCAGCCATCCCCTCCAGCGCCATTATTACTCATAATGGTTATGCAGTCGGAACTGTCATCGGTGTAAACTGATCCTAGATCGGTACAGAAATGGTAGACAAGTCAGTCTGAGTGTTGTTTACTACCTCCTTTGCTCTGTGATAGTTAGGTAAGAGTGTTTACTCAGTCTTCCACTTGTGTTGTGTAGAGGTTGACACCAGAAATATCTTCCAACGTTAGCTGCTCGTCCGTCTGTCGCCCGCTCTGTGTGCAGAATTGCATTAGTGGAAACCAAGACTGTTTTTAGCTAGATATGTTAAAGTTTTGTTGGGGCCAATTTTTGCATTTTAGATAACCCTGACCTTTTTCCTATCCTTAACCTCATTCTCCTAACCTGCCACGTTAATTATCCTAACCTGCTGCTTATGTTCTCCTAACCCGCTACGAAAAGTCACTTCGGCTAGTCAAAAAGCGCCAGACCTGCCCTGAGAGCAGTGCGAGTATCCACCAATGCCATAGTGTGAGTAGCCATATCAACTGCTCCGTTTGGAAGGGAGAGGAGCGAGAGAGAGGGAGAAATCGTATTTGCATAGTGGTCCTCTTAAATATATATTTTTTTTATTAACAAACATAGACATAGTAGGCCTGGCTTACACAGTAGACCTAGCTTATAACCTACTAGGTATACTTGGGTTACCCAGGATGACATGGTCATAGCCTAGGCCCTAGAGCAGGACTCCCTCAGTAGATCAGCGACCTCAGACCCCTAAATTGAGTTAGATGATGGCGATGACAGATGATGATGCAGTTGATGATGATGCAGTTGATGCCAGGGGATGGAGTTGGCTTGCTGGCACATTCTATTCTCACTTCGAGGCAGACAATACATCCAGGAAGACTCGCTGCTCCGGACTACCAGGTGCTTTCGCTCTCCAAGGCTGACGTGAGGAAAACTCTCAAAAGAGTGATTACTCGCAAAGCCACCTGCCTAGATGGCATCCCTGGCAGCGTCCTCAGAGTGTGTGCTGACCAGCTGGCGGGCATCTTCTCGGACATCTTCAACTTTGCTTTAAGGAGGTGATATGCACAAATGACTATTGCCACATTGTGCTCACCTTGGTCATCATGAAGTGCCTCTGGACCCACTCCAATTGACCCACTCCAACAGATCCACAGAAGATGCCATTTCCATCACTATTTACATGGCCGTAACACATCTAGACAAGAGGAACACCTATGCGAGAAATCTGTTCATTGACTACAGTTCAGCATTCAACACTGTTGTTCCCTCTAAGTTCAACACCAAGCTCAGAGCCCTGGGTGTGGACACCACCGTCTGCAACTGGATCCTGGACTTCCTGACAGGCAGACCACAAGCTGTGAGGATTGACAACAACACCTTCTTCACACTAAGTGTTAACACACGGTCCCCCCCAGGGGTGTGTCCTCAGTCCTCTGCTGTGCTCCCTGTTCACTCACGACTGCGTGTATTTGCACAACACCAACTCCATCAACAAGTTTGCTGACGACACTACGGTTGTAGGCCTGAGGGTCCTCTCCAAATACTACTGCTGCACCATCGAGAGCATCCTAACTGGTTGCATCACGACCTAGTACGGGAATTGCTCCGTCTAAGACTGCAAGGCCCTCCAGCAGGTGAAGACGGCCCAGTACATCACTGGGACCGTGCTCTGACCCATCCAGGATATCTAGTCGAAATGGTGCCGAGGAAGGCGAGCAGTATCACCAAGGACCCGACACACCCCAGTCACAAGCTGTTCTATCCCTTACCATTGGGCAGACGGTATCGGAGCATGATGTCTGATACCAAAAGGCTCAGAGACAGTTTCTATCTACAAGCAAATCAGACTGCTGAACACTTAAATTGGACTGAACACCTGATCTGATTCTCCACACCTTAGCACACATGCACTCACTCATGCATACACACACAGTGATATACACACACACACACTCTTATACATTCATGCTACACACACATCACAACTGCTGCTACTGTAACCGATGTGAAATGGCTAGTTAGTTAGCGGTGGTGCGCGCTAATAGCGTTTCAATCAGTGACGTCACTCGCTCTGCGACCTGAAGTGGTTGTTCCCCTTGCGCAACCGGGCTTTGTGGCGCGATGGGTAACGATGCTTCGTGGGTGACTGTTGTTGATGTGTGCAGAGGGTCCCTGGTTCAAGCCCAGGTTGGGGCGAGGAAAGGGACAGAAGCTATTCTGTTACACTACCAGACTCTTATTATACGGCATCTGAGGTAAAGTAGTGACTGGCTACAACTGGAGTGAGGCGCGGGAGAATGAGCCGACTGAAGGGGGAGGGGGGAAATTACAGTATATTTTTTTTATTGATTCTTATTAAGGAAACTTTATTAACCCTACACTAGCAATCCTGCGGGTCCCGCGGGAGTCCTGTTCCCGTGTCAACCTCTAGTGTTGAGTACAGATAAATACTTTTCTCAGGTGACCTGGGTAAACGTGTTAACGTTAGAGTTGTAGGCCATGTCATGCTGTCGTCGCAGCAACCGTGCTGCGGCTTAAAGTCACACTCTCCCAGTCACTATAATTATCTAATGTCTTATGCAAAGCAGGCTAGCTCACTGTGTGGTTGTGCCGTGAAACCCATCCTCTTCAAAGAGTATCTTAAATAATCCCACAGCACCCCACCTCACCAGTCCCCCATCGCCCCCCCAAAATATGATATGTGGTTGTCCCACCTAGGAGGGAGAGAGGGAGAGAGAGAGGGAGAGAGACTGTAAACTTGCTCTAGGTAACCCCAAGGCACCTCTCTGAAGTCTTCTGCTGCTGTAATGTGTTTGAGAGAGAATGCACTGTCTGAAAGAGGAAGAGAGAACCTCCTCGTTGTCATGGCAGCAGGGAGATGCACCCCGGGATCGGGATTGTGTGTTTCCATGGGGAAGGAGGATGCCTGTCCGCTATTGGTCAGCTTCAAACAGACTTGTCAATGTGTTGTTTACCCTAGACCTAATTGGTCCCATTTTCAAAGAGCTTAGAAATTCTTTAAGATCAGTCATCTCCTAGCCAATGTTCATAATATTAATAGAATTTTCTTGATATGTTGATAGATTTTGCTTGATAATTCTGCTTGATCTCAACATTTCCTTTTAAATATGGCTAAGTGTTCAATAAATTCACTAAACAACACATGAAGTCCATGTATACTTTCAGTGTTAGCTTCTGTTAGATTTATAGCAGATTGAAAAGGTTCTTTGTTATTAAATGGAATGGTTGATATCAGTTGCCTGACTGACAATTAATTAATGCAATGCAGTGCGTTATGCAATGGAGCATATGCCTGTGTGTTTATGACGAGTGTTTGCATCCGTGGGTTGTACAGTTCTCCTTGCTCGCTCTTCCCCTCCTCTCTTCCTCACTCTCTTCCTTTCCTCTCTCCCCCCCCTCTCTCTCTCTCTCTCTCTCTCTCTCTCTCTCTCTCTCTGTCTCTGTCTCTGTCTCTGTCTGTCTCTCTTGCTCTCTGTCCTTTCCCTCCCTCTCAGATGGTGAGATGGAGGGGGAAGGGAGGGAGGTGAGTGACACTCCTCTCCTGTGCAGGGCGGAATCAGAGAGCAGAGCTGCGTTAAGTAGGACAGTGCAGGATAAAGACACACACACACACTTCCTCCAGTCTGGGGCTAAAGCACTCAATTGATCCCCTCCCAACACACACTGCCTCCAGTCTGGGGCTAAAGCACTCAATTTATCCCCTCCCAACACACACTGCCTCCAGTCTGGGGCTAAAGCACTCAATTTATCCCCTCCCAACACACACATGCATACAGACACACAAATATACACAAACATTCACAGGTAGATAGACACACATGTTTACATACATAAAACAATAACAAACACACAAATGCACATGAATACAGACAAAATACAGTGCTTTCAGAAAGGATTCACACCCCTTGACTTATTCCACATTTTGTTGTGTTACAGCTTGAATTCAAAATTGATTAAATAGATTTTTTTCTCTCACCCATCTACACACAATACCACACATTCTCTCTCTATGGCACGGCCTCTCTCTATGGCACGCAGTCTCTCTCTATGGCACGCAGTCTCTCTCTATGGCACACCGTCTCTCTCTATGGCACACACTCTCTCTATGGCACACAGTCTCTCTCTATGGCACACAGTCTCTCTCTATGGCACACAGTCTCTCTCTATGGCACATAGTCTCTCTCTCTCTATGGCACACAGTCTCTCTCTCTCTCTGTGGCACACAGTCTCTCTCTCTGTGGCACACAGTCTCTCTCTATGGCACACAGGCTCTCTCTATGGCACACTGTCTCTCTCTATGTGATAAGATAGCGAGCCAGTCAATACCTGAGACATGGTTATTCTCCCCAAGGCTCTACCTGGCTTCCTACTGTCCCACCATGACCTCCCAGTCTGTCTGCCCTGGGGGCAGGGAGAGGCCGTCCCACTTTGACCTCCCAGTCAGTCTGCACCAAGGCCCCAGGACAGGCAGAGACAGGCTGCTCTGTGGGAACCTAACAGCAGCCAGAATGTCTGAGTGGAGACAGACAGGTGAAAGAGGGAGGCTGTTCCAGAGACAGACAGACAGACAGACAGACAGACAGACAGACAGACAGACAGACAGACAGACAGACAGACAGACAGACAGACAGACAGACAGACAGACAGTAGTGAGGAAATTAAGGAGCGATTTCATTGCCAACAGAAAATCTATTTGAATTCAAGATTTTTTAAATTTGCATTTAGATATTGAATTTGTAATGCAAAAATTCAATAATTGAATTCAAAAATGAAGACTAGTATTTCATGATTTCACATGGAATTTAATGACTTACATTCAGTTTTAAAATTATATTTCAATTTAATTGAATATTCAAATTCAATATTTGTATATTCAGTTACAGTGTGGTAAATATTGCATTCATTTTCTGTGTATCAAGTTCACAAACTATAATTTCAAGTTTACCAAAGTTTCATATACAGTGCCTTCAGAAAGTATTCATATCCCTTGACTTTTTCCAAATGTTGTTGTGTTACAGCCTGAATTAAAAATGTATTTAAAAAAAAATTTACTCGGCCACTCACGAACCATCACTGTCTTCTTAGTATGCAACTCCAGTGTACATTTGGCTTTGTGTTTTAGGTTGTTGTCCTGCTGAAAGGTGAATTCATTTCCCAGTGTCTGCTGGAATGCAGACTGAACCAGGTTTTCCTCTAGGATTTTTCCTTTGCTTAGCTCCATTCCATACATTTTTTTATCCTGAAAAACTCCCCAGTGCTTAACGATTACAAGCATACCCATAACATGATGCAGCCAGCACTATGCTTTAAAATATAGAGAGTGGTACTCAGTAATATGTTTGGGGCAAATCCAATACAACATAACACTTTGTATTCAGGACAAAAAGTGAATTGCTTTGCCACATTTTTTGCAGTATTACTTTAGTGCCTTGTTGCAAACAGGATGCATGTTTTGGAATATTTTTATTACTCCTTCTTTTCACTCTGCCAATTAGGTTAGTTTTGTGGAGTAACTATAATGCTGTTGATCCGTCCTCAGTTTTCTCCTTGTCACAGCCACCCGAGCGCTGAGAGAGCACCGCTCCTATTCCAGCCTCGAACGCGTCCACCTCCACTATGAACACCAAAGAGGGATCTGGATGGGCCTGCACGGGAGCCGAGGTAAACAGAGCCCTCAAGTAACTAAAAGCCCTGTCCGCCTCAGCTGACCACTGCAAACGCACCGGGCCCCCCTTCAGCAGTGAGGTAATGGGAGCCGCCACCTGACCAAAACCTCGGATTAACCTCTGGTAGTAGTTGGCAAACCCGGCCAATTCCGCACGGCTGAAATGCGGTCACTCTCTATCTCCACCCCTGAGGTGGAAATGCGATACCCTAGGAAGGAGACGGATTGCTAGAAAAACAAGCATTTCTCAGCGTTAACGTACAGGTCATGCTCCAACAGGCGACCAATCACCCTGTGAACCAGGGACACATGCTCGACGCGTTTAGCGGAGTATATCAGAATGTCATCGATATACCACCACTACACCCTACCCATGCAGGTCCCTGAAAATCTTGTCTACAAAGGCTTGGAAGACTGATGGCGCATTCATCAACCCGTATGGCATGACGAGGTACTCATAGTGCCCTGAGGTGGTACTGAAAGCCGTCTTCCACTCGTCTCCCTCTCGGATACGCACCAGGTTGTAAGCGCTCCTGAGATATAGTTTGGTGAAGAAGCGTGCCCCGTGCATTGACTCAATCGCTGTGGCTATGAGTGGTAGCGGGTAACTATACCTCACAGTGATCTGGTTCAGACCCCAATAGTCAATACACGGGCGCAGGCCTCCCTCATTCTTCACAAAAAAGAACCTCGAGGAGACGGGTGAAGTGGAGGACCTAATGTACCCTTGACGCAGGGATTCGGAGACATATGTTTCTATAGCTTCCGTCTCTGCCTGTGAGAGGAGATCACGTGACTCCTGTGGGAAGTGCAGCGTCTACCAGGAGATTTATCGCACAATCGCCCCGTCGATGGGGTGGGAATTGAGTCGCCTTCTTTTTTAGAGAAGGCGAGAGCCAAATCGGCATATTCAGGGTGAATGCGCACGTTGGAGACCTGGTGTGGACTTTCCACCGTAGTAGCACCAACGGAAATCCCTAAACACCTCCCCGATCACTCCCTCGACCACCCCGTGAGAGCCCTCTGTGGCCAAGAAACAGTGGGGTCATGACAAACTAACCAGGGTGGGCTTTGCACCATGGGAAATGCAGGAGAGTTAATTCTCTCTTTGTGCCCCCCTGCGTCACCATGCCCAGAGGAGCGGTGGCCTCCCTGATCAAACCTGACCCTAATGGTCGACTATCTAAGGCGTGAACGGGGAATAGCACAGCCACGGGAACAATGGGGATCCCTAAACTATGGGTGAACTATCTATCTATAAAGTTCCCAGCCTCGCCTGAATCGACGAGCGCCTTATGCTGGGAATGCGGGGAAAACTCAGAAAAAGTGACATAGACAAACGTATGAGCAACAGAGAGCTCTGGGTGAGAATGGTGCCGGCTCACCTAAGGTGACGCCAGAGTGCCCTGCCTGCTGCCTCGATTCCCAGAGGAACCAACCCAGCACCGACCGGCGGTGTGACCTCTGCGGCCACAGATGGTGCACGAGCTGGAACCCCCTCCGGTCTCCCTGTGCACCCTCCCTCCCAGTTCCATAGATATCGGAGAGGGGGTGCGGGGGGATGGAACCACCAGACCCCAATCTGAACGTCTTGCGGGTAGCCAGCAGGTTGTCTAGCCGGATGGACAGGTCCACCAGCTGGTCAAACATGAAGGTGGTTTCTCTGCAGGCCAACTCCCGATGGACGTCCTCGCGCAAACTGCAGCGGTATTGGTCGATCAGGGCCCTGTCATTCCATCCCGCGCCGGCAGCCAGGGTCCTAAACTCCAGGGCGAACTCCTGGGCGCTCCTCGTCTCCTGCCTCAGATGGAAGAGCCGTTCACCACGGTGGGTGAACTCCTCAAACTGGTCCAACGCCGCATCTCCCTCTCTCTACACGGCGTTGGTCCACTCCAGGGCTTTCCTGGTGAGGCACGAGACGAGGGCGGACACCCTCTCACGGCCCGACGGAGCCAGGTGGACGGTGGCCAGGTATATGTCCAATTGTAGAAGGAACCCCTGGCAGTTTGCAGCCTTCCCATCGTATTCCTGGGGAAGGGAGAGACGATTCCCACTGGGACCAGGATGAAGAGGGGCACTCAGTGGAGACCTCGGTTGTGCTGGTGGAGGCGCTGGAAGAACTCCCAGCGGTCCATTGGCTGGACAACGCGGTCCATGGCGGTGCCAAGATGTTGGAGCATTGCTGCGTGCTCCCGGATGCTCTCCTCCACCCCTATACCCGGGGTACCTGCTCCTGCTGACGCCATAGTATTGGTCCGTAATTCTGTAATGCGATGCTACTGGTTGCAGAGAAGTCAGGCGCAGGAGAGCGGAAACGGATTTACAACGGTTGTGTTTAATAACCATAAACCACCGTCAACAGAATAATACAATCAATGGGTTAAACAATTCCCGGTAAATACCAGCATACCGTGCACAAGCACTACAACAAACAATTACCGACAAGGACATGGGGGGGGGGGGCAGAGGGTTAAATACACAACATGTAATTCATGGAATTGGAACCAGGTGTGATGGAAGACAAGACAAAACCAATGGAAAATGAAAAGTGGATCGGCGATGGCTAGAAGGTTGTTGACGTCAACCGCCGAACGCCGCCCCGAACAAGGAGAGGGACCAATTTCGGCAGAAGTCGTGACAATTACGGAGTATTTTGTGTAGATCGTTGACATAAAATGACAATTAAATCCATTTTAATCCCACTTTGTAACACAAAAGAAAGTGGAAAAGGTAAAGGTGTGTAAATACTTTCTGAAGTCACCTTACACACACACACACACACACACACACACACACCTCATCAACCCATCCCTGTGCCCACCCAAGTTGTATCTCTAGCAACAGGAATTCCTTACGACACCAGCAGTGTTTGGCCATGTGACTAGGCAGGGATGCAGGCAGCTCTGTAGATGTATCATGTTGCCTCATGTCAGAACATAGAGAGGAGAGAGAAAAGGAAGGAGAGAGAGAACAAGAAAGAGAAGGAGAGAGTGAGCGAGATCCTGCGGAACAGATAAATATGGCTCTTAAGCGCTACACAGGAGTGAGATTACCAACGCCAGTGAGTCCCCACTTCCTCTCTAATACCAGCCCTTTTACTGTGTCTAATACTAATACCATCTGGCCTCACAGAGAACACAGCAACAGTCATAACCATCTGATAATCTCTCTCTACTCAGATATAGCAGATGTCATAATGCTACTCAAAGCCTTTTAGTAGCACATTAAAATTCATATGAAAATAGCATAAATCAGAGCTGTTAAAATATGACAAAAGAAGGGCTCCTATTACGGTAGTGAGTGAACTTGTGTACAGGGCTAAAGGGGGGGGGGGGCTAAGCCATTCATGTTTCCCCTCTCTCTCCTCCTTTTCCTCTCCACTCCTCTGCCCAGACCCTAAACAGGCAGTCCTCCCATTTCATCCCTCTCGCCTCTTCTCTTCCCATGTGACCTGGGGCTCTGGCAGAACCTTGCTCATTCTGAGGAAGTCATCAGAGTTTATCTGTCTGTGTGTGTGTGTGTGTGTGTTTCCTGTGAACTCTCTTTTAGTTCAGTATACAGTTGAAGTCGGAAGTTTACATACACTTAGGTTGGAGTCATTAAAACTCGTTTTTCAACCACTCCACAAATTTCTTGTTAACAAACTATAGTTTTGGCAAGTCGGTTAGGACATCTACTTTCTGCATGACACAAGTAATTTTTCCAACAATTGTTTACAGACAGATTATTTCACTTAGAATTCACCGTATTACGATTCTAGTGGGTCAGAAGTTTACGTAAACTAAGTCGACTGTGCCTTTAAACAGCTTGGACAATTCCAGAAAAAGATGTCATGGTTTTAGAAGCTTCTGATAGGCTAATTGACATAATTTGAGTCAATTGGAGGTGTATCTGTAGATGTATTTCAAGGCCTACCTTCAAACTCAGTGCCTCTGCCTGACATCATGGGAAAATCAAAAGATATCAGCCAAGTCCTCAGAAAAAAATTGTAGACCTCCACAAGTCTGTTTCATCCTTGGGAGCAATTTACAAACGTGGGGACGAAGATTGTACTTTTTGGAGAAATGTCCTCTGGTCTGATGAAAGAAATATAAAACGTTTTGGCTATAATGACCATTGTTATGTTTGAAGGACAAAGGGGGAGGCTTGCAAGCCTATGAACACCATCCCATCCGTGAAGCACAGGGGCAGCAGCATCATGTTGTGAGGGTGTTTTGTTGCAGGAGGGACTGGTGCACTTCACAAAATAGATGCCATCATGGGGATGGAAAATTATGTGGATATATTGAAGCAACATCTCAAGACAGTCAGGAAGTTAAAGCTTGGTCGCAAATGGGTCTTCCAAATGGACATTGACCCGAAGCCTACTTCCAAAGTTGTTGCAAAATGGCTTAAGGACAACAAAGTCAAGGTATTGGAGTGGCCATCACAAAGCCCTGACCTCAATCCCATAGAAAATTTGTGGGCAGAACTGAAAAAGCGTGTGCGAGCAAGGATGCCTACAAACCTGACTCAGTTACACCAGCTCTATCAGGAGGAATGGGCCAAAATTCACCCAACATATTGTGGGAAGCTTGTGGAAGGCTACCTGAAACGTTTGACCCAAGTTAAACAATTTAAAGGCAATGCTACCAAATACTAATTGAGTGTATGTAAACTTCTGACCCACTGGGAATGTGATGAAAGAAATAAAAGCTGAAATAAATCATTCTCTCTACTACTATTCTGACATTTCACATTCTTTCAATAAAGTGGTGATCCTAAATGACCAAAGACAGGGAATTTTTCCGAGGATTAAATGTCAGTGTCACGTCCTGGCCAGTATAAGGGTTAATTAGTATTGTAGTTTGGTCAGGACGTGACAGAGGGTATTTGTTTTATGTGGTTCAGGGTGGTGTGTTTGTTTAAAGGGTGTTTGATGTAGTATTTCAGGGGTTGTGGTTTATAGTCTATGTTTATGTATTTCTATGTGTAGTCTGGTGAGAGTGTTTCTATGTTGTGTTGATTGGGGTTGAGACTCTCAGTTGAAGGCAGGTGTTGTCTATCTGCCTTTGATTGAGAGTCCCATATATTGGGGTGTGTTTGTGATTCGTGGGTGATTGTTCTGTGTTGAGCCTATGCTAGCCAGACTGTTAGTAGTTGTTCGTTCGTTTCTTTGTTATTTTTGTATGTTCATTTTTGAGAGTAATTAAAAAACATCAAGATGAGCATACACGTACCTGCTGCGTTTTGGTCCTCTTTCACCGACGACAACCGTGACAGTCAGGAATTGTGAAACGCTGAGTTTAAATGTATTTGGCTAAGGTGTATGTAAACTTCAACTGTTTTTATTAAAGGGCTCCCCTTAAAAAGAGACCCTAGCTCACAGACCTCTAAATATTTTTTGTACTAAATAGTTGAAGAAGCACATGCAGTGGCTTATAGGGAAACAGATCTGGCAATAAGAATAGGCTATAGATAGTCTTGATCATTTGGGACCCCTTGGCTATTTAGCTAAGGAGAGCTTATAGCAAAGACTAAATCAACATTTCATTTTGTCTCATTTATTGATATGGATATTGCCTCTGCGTGATGGGTATAACAAGCCTACATACAGAGTGGAATTCACTAATACAACAGTCAAAATGCCTAATATGAGGCCTACAGTCCGTGCTCCCAAATACTTCAAAAAGTGGGATTCATTAGGTTGCATGATCATCACAATTAGCCCCACGTGGCTATAAAAATACATGATGAAATTATATGGCCATTAAATAATACTGCATGGCATATTTAGATAGTGGAATAAGCCTAGCCTAAATCATATTTACTTTCTATTTTGCAGCTCAGGCAGTTATTCAAGGCAATGCTCTTCTTTATCATTCTCACACAAGTCATTTGCTGAAGGCCCAAGCCTATACTACGCCATCTACTGGTATAATGTCATTATTGAATGCAGTTCAAAAACAAGCTCCAGACATTTATTTTGGAAATTAAACCGGAAGCTGCTTAGCAACTAACGTCTTGGCTAGAGTTGCTTGATTGACTAGCTAACTTCTTTGCAGATGCCATATTACTGACAAAAGTTTGTATGCATAAACAAGATCTTTAACCGAGTAAAGGGAGACCTAAAGTAAGAATTCAACGTGTACATTTTAATTCATAGTCGTAACATAGGGTTTGTACGTTTACAGATCTAATTTAACAGTTACGTTTGATGTTTCATGCATGGCTTTTCTTACGATCCGAACAATTTACGTATGGATTTTCTTACAATCCTAACGGCACCTATGTTCAACCTTTTGGCAGTTATCTCCCTCCATATTCGCAAGCCATCTATGAGTAGCTCCCCAAACAATTCTGAAAGTACATGCAATTTTCATGTGTTCCGCCGCAAATTGTCATAAACAAATCTAACACGTATCAAACACTGTAAGCTCCCAGCTACTATATAATGTCACGTCCTGACCATAGTGAGTGGTTATTTTCTATGGTGGAGTTGGTCAGGGCGTGACAGGGGGTGTTTGTCTGTTTTTGTATGTTTATGTTCAGTTTCTAGTTTTGCATTTCTATGTTGGTGTTGTTTGGCATGACCTCCAATTAGAGGCAGCAGGTTGTCGTCTCTAATTGGAGGTCCTATTTAAGTTGATATTTGTTTCACGTGTTTGTGGGTGATTATTCATTGTGAGTGTATTTGATCCTCCTGCGTCACGGTTTGTTGTTTTGTGTATATTTTGAAGTGTTTAATTTGTTGCATTTCGGTTTCACTGGTTAAATAAATATGTGGAACTACGAAATCGCTGCATCTTGGTGCGCTCCTTCTAACAGCTGTGACATATAATCAGTGCAACATTGAGATTATCCCACCCCTGGTTAGCCACTATTGGCTTACAAAGCCAAACTTACCACTATCTGACAATTCATTTTCATCAATATTGCCGGTGTCTGTCTGTGGTGCGCACGTTTGTTTGTCCGTGTAGCCAGTTGATGTGATAATCTTGTGGGTTCCCCAAAACCCTCTTAATTATATGTTAACTGCAAGGTAGGCTTACCTGGCAGAAGTACAGTACCACTCAAAATTTTAGACACACCTACACATTCCAGGGTTTGTCTTTATTTTTACTATTTTCTACATTGTAGAATAATAGTGAAGACATCTAAACTATGAAATAGTAGTAACCAAAAAAGTGTTAAACAAATCAAAATATATTTAATATTTGAGTTTCTTCAATGTTGCCACCCTCTACCTTGATGACAGCTTTGCACACTCTTGGCATTCTCTCAACCAGTTTCATGAGTTAGTCACCTGGAATGCATTTTAATTAACAGGTGTGCCTTGTTAAAAGTGAATTTGTGGAATTCCTTTCCTTCTTAATGCGTTTGAGCCAATCAGTTGTGCTGTGACAAGGTAGGGGGGTATACAGAAGATAGCCTTATTTGGTAAAATACCAAGTCCATATTATGGCAAGAACAGCTCAAATAAGCAAAGCGAAACGACAGTCCATTATTTCTTTAAGACATATAGGTCAGTCAATGCAGAACATTTCAATAACTTTTAAAGTTTCTTCAAGTGCAGTCACAAAAACCATCAAGAGCTATGATGAAACTGTCTCTCATGAGGACCGCCACAGGAAAGGAAGACCCAGAGTTACCTCTGCTGCAGAGGATAAGTTCATTAGCGTCTCAGAAAATTCATTAGAGCCTCTGAAATTGCAGCCCAAATAAATGCTTCACAGAGTTCAAGTAACAGACACATCTCAACATCAACTGTTCAGAGGAGACTGCGTGAGTCAGGCCTTCATGGTCAAATTGCTGCAAAGAAATCACTACTAAAGGACACAAATAAGAAGAAGAGACTTGCTTGGGCCAAGAAACACGAGCAATGGAAATTAGACCGGTGGAGATCTCTCCTTTGGTCCGATGTGTCCAAATTTGATTTTTTTTGTTCCAACCGCCGTGTCTTTGTGAGACGCAGAGTATGTGAACGGATGATCTCCACATGTGTGGTTCCCACTATGAAGCATGGAGGAGATGGTGTTAGGGTGCATTGCTGGTGACACTGTCGGTTATTTATTTACAATTCAAGGCACACTTAACCAGCATGGCTACCACATTATTCTGCAGCGATACACCATCCCATCTGATTTGGGCTTAGTGGGACTATCATTTGTTTTTCAACAGGACAATGACCCCTGCAGGCTGTGTAAGGGCTATTTGGCCAAGAAGGAGAGTGATGGAGTGCTGCATCAGATGACCTGGCTTCCATAATCGCCCGACCTCAACCCAATTGAGATGGTTTGGGATGAGTTGGACCGCAGAGTTAAGGAAAAGCAGCCAACAAGTGCTCAGCATATGTGGGAACACTTTCAAGACTATTGGAAAAACATTCCAGGTGAAGCTGGTTAGGAGAATGCCAAGAGTGTGCAAAGCTTTCATCAAGGCAAAGGGTGACTGCTTTGAAGAATCTCAAATATATCATATATTTAGATTTTTTTTAACACTTTTTTGGTTTATACATTTCATAGTTTCATAGTTTTGATGGCTTCGCTTTTATTATACAATGTAGAAAATAGTAAAAATAAAGAAAATCCCTTAGTAGGTGTGTCCAAACATTTGTCCTGTGTATCAGAAGCAAGAATATCATTTGTATCTATTATTTGTTATTTGCAAACTTTGCCATGAAATGAGCAGCAGCAGTACAGAACTGTCACTAGACCGGCACATTAGACGGCACATTCCTCTCTCGCTAGATGTGCAATTAAATTAAAGGGGAATTACATTCAAAAATCTATTTCATAGTTTTCTTCCAGACCTAAAAAGAATGGTCTTCTGATGTTATTTAAGCATTGGCATGGACTCAGAATATCCCATTTTGGTGTTTCTCTTTGAACAATTTTAATTTTGAGAGTGAAACATTTAAGAAATCTAAAACCAGGAATGTTTTTTTATAGAGCCATTGGAGTAGCTTATTAACATATCTTTTTTTTACCAGGTATATTGACAAAAAAAACAGTGCACTACGTCCTCTACACTAAGGACCTACGAAAGAGTTGCAGGGGAGAGGAGAAGAATGTGCCTGTTTGAAAACTAGAAAAAAATCTGTAGCTTACTACATGTTTCCTTTTTTAAAAGTAGCTCTCATGCTAGAAAAGGTTAGACCCCTGGATTAGAGAGATGTCAGTACACTGTCTGGGTAGAGGAAGTGCTCTGGGTGCAGCACTGTTTCTCGCTCCCTGAAAAATATGGAATTAATTGGATTTCTCTGGTTTCTATTTCTCCTGGAGTCTTGTTCTTTCAATCTCTCTCTCTCTCTCTCTCTCCTCTCTCTCTCTCGTTGACTGCTCCAATCTGACATGTATAAAGTGTCTCTTCTCTATTTGTGGCAGAGAAAAATCTATTCTAAGTAATATGGCTTGGCTGTGTGTGAGTACGTGGGTGTGTAGAGTTGGTTTAGTGTGCTGCTACACCATAGCTCTAGTATTACCACACCGTGCCTCAATACACGGTGTGGTAATGTTTATAAGTTGTGTATATGCCACGGGTTGTGTGTGTGTTTGCGTGTGCACATGTTTTCCAGCACGTTCCCTAGCCTGCAGGCTGTGCTGCTGTGTGCAGTGGTCAGGTGGTCTGACAGTAGGGGGAGATGACATCACTCTGGAAGCTTCTCTCTCTCTCTCTCTCTCTCTCTCTCTCTCTCTCTCTCTCTCTCTCTCTCTCTCTCCCCCTCTCTCCCCCCCCCTCTCTCTCTCTCTTGCGCTCCTCTTTTCTCTATCTCTCTCTCACTTTCTGCCTTTCTCTGGTAATGTTTCTCTCGTCATCATAGGAGAGCTCGTAAATAGTTTTTGTTTGGCATATATTTTAAAGTGAAAAACTGGAGTCTCGGCGTAAATCCGTTACTGTGGAATTGCCCTCATACTGTATGTGGCTTTCACATCAGAAGCATTCTTAAGAAGCATTACTTGTCAAATCGACCATCTTCCCCTGGGGGATAATAAAGTTAATCTTATCTTTGATTGTGTGTCTGTGTGTGTGTATTGAGCCCCACCCCATGCTAGAGCCACTTGTTGTCAGGAGTGTACAGCACCCCTGTTTTTATAGCACTGCTAGCCAATCCAAACAAACATCTAAGGAATGTGACATCACTCCCTCTCTCCCTCTATCGCTCTCTCTCTCCAGATCATTTCTGTCCTCAATCAAACTTTCTGTTTACCCTCAAGTTTGATTATGTGTGTGAGGAATTTATATGTATGTGCATGCACGTTCATGTGTGTTAGTGTATAAGTATGTGTTGAAAGGCCTGTGGTGATCCTCTGGGCTGGTGTGTTTATGTGGTGATGATGATATGATGCATATTCTACTATAAAGTGGAAGTAGTGATAACAGTCAGCCTGATAATGATAATACTACCAGTTATTTCCCTTCCTCTCCTCCTCTGGCGCTGCCTCCAGGCTGTCTTGCATCCAGACGGTCCTTTGCCACCTCATTTCCATAGCCTGCCTTTGCCAACCAACACAAGGCAAATTACCCACCTGGTCTTTAAGGTGCACAATGGCACGGGACCAAGTAAATTCGCTTTTCTAGATACTTTACTTAGGACAGCTAATCAGCCATACCAGTGATTGTCCGGGAGGTGACTTCGTCGTCTCTACCTCGTGTTGAGATTTCAGAGTTCGAACCATTTTGGACGTGAGCTGCAACTCAAAACATTTACACGAACAGCTGAAAAAACCCTTGTGGAGACAAAAACAAACTAAATGTCGTCATAATATATGCACAAACTGTTCCGAACTGCTTAGGCTTTTTAGCCTATTCATTGATGTAAATAATAGTCGATGTAAATACGTTTGACTGGTCATGCTTATCGATCTATTGGTTAATTTTCATAAATTAGTGAAATTAAATTGGTGGAATTATTTATGTTATTTATCACACATGTACAGCATACAGATACAGAGTCTTAGATACAGAGTCTTTGAATGGAAAATATGTCAGACTGCGCAAAAGCTGGGAACTCAGAAAAATACGAGGTCAAATTATGACGTCAGTGATCTTCAGGTTAGAAAGCCGGAGCTCTGGAAGGAGGCCAGAGATCCCATGTTGGAATTTCGAGTTGGATGACTGTTCAAAACGATTTTTCCCAGTCGGAGCTAGTTTTTTGCTCCGGTTGTTTTGAACTCGGCATAAAACGGGAACGGAAGGCAGGCTTCATCAGCACGTCACACGCCACTTTGCAATGAGCTGGAGGCAGTATGCATTTTGAAAACATTGTTTGAAACCTGAATGTTTTAATATATATTATGGGGCATGTCTTACCTTTCTTCAAAGTAGCCTATTAGATCTCCTGTATGTGCTCTGCCCTTTTGTTTTCCCGCTAATTGCATTAAATCAAATCAAATTGTATTTGTCACATGCGCCGAATACAACAGGTGTAGACCTTAAAGTGAAATGCCTACTTACAAGCCCTTAACCAACGAAGCAGTAAAAATAAACAAAAAACATTAAAATAAAAAATAAAGTAAATAAAAGTAGGAGATAAGAAAAACAAATAATTAAAGAGCAGCAGTAAATAACAATAGTGGGGCTATATACTGGGGGTACCGGTACAGAGTCAATGTGTCAATGTGCGGGAGCACCGGTGTCGAGAGGTAATTGAGATAATTATGTACATGCAGGTAGGGTTGTCGAAGTGGCTATGCATAGATAATAACAGAGAGTAGCAGCAGCGTAGTGGAGGGTGCAAATAGTCTTGGTAGCCATTTGATTAGCTGTTCAGGAGTCTTATGGCTTAGGGGTATAAGCTGTTTAGAAGCCTCTTGGACCTAGACTTGGCGCTCCGGCACCACTTGCCGTGCGGTAGCAGAGAGAACAGTCTATGACTAGGGTGGCTGGAGTCTTTGATTTTTAGGGCCTTCCTCTAACACTGCCTGGTATAGAGGATCTGAGTGGCAGGAAGCTTGGCCCCAGTGATGTACTGGGCCATACGCACTAATCTCTGTAGTGCCTTGCGGTTGGAGGCTGAGCAGTTGCCATACCAGGCAGTGATGCAACCCGTCAGGATGCTCTCGATGATGCAGCTGTAGAACCTTTTGAGGATCTGAGGACCCATGCCAAATCTTTTCAGTCTCCCGAGTGGGAATAGGTTTTGTCGTGCCCTCTTCACGACTGTCTTGGTGTGCTTGGACCATGTTAGTTTGTTGGTCATGTGGACACCAAGGAACTTGAAGCTCTCAACCTGCTCCACTACAGCCCTGTCGATGAGAATAGGGGCGTGCTTGGTCCTCTTTTTTCTGTAGTCCACAATCATCTCCTTTGTCTTGATCACGTTGAGGGAGAGGTTGTTGTCCTTGCACCACATGGTCACATCTCTGACCTCCTCCCTATAGGCTGTCTCATCATTGTCGGTGATCAGGCCTACCACTGTTGTCATCAGCAAACTTAATGATGGTGTTGGAGTTGTGCCTGGCCGTGCAGTCATGAGTGAACAGGGAGTACAGGAGGGGACTGAGCACACACCCTGAGGGGCCCCCGTGTTGAGGATCAGCGTGGCGGATGTATTGTTACCTATCCTTACCACCTGGGGGCAGCACGTCAGGAAGTCTAAGATCCATTTGCAGAGGGAGGTGCTTAGTCCCAGGGTCCTTAGCTTAATGATGAGCTTTGCGGGCACTATGGTGTTGAACGCTGAGCTGTAGTCAATGAATAGCATTCTCACATAGGTGATCCTTTTGTCCAGGTGGGAAAGGGCATTGTGGAGTGCAAGAGATTGAATCATCTGTGGATCTGTTGGTGCGGTATGCAAATTAGGGTGGGCCTAGTGTTTCTGGGATAATGGTGTTGATGTGAGCCATGACCAACCTTTCAAAGCATTTCTTGGCTACAGACGTGAGTGCTACGGGTCGATAGTCATTTAGGCAGGTTACCTTAGTGTTCTTGGGCACAGGAACTATGGTGGTCTGCTTGAAACATGTTGGTATTACAGACTCCGACAGGGAGAGGTTGAAAATATCAGTGAAGACATTTGCCAGTTGGTCAGCGCATGCTCGCAGTAAACGTCCTGGTAATCCGTCTGGCCCCGCGGCTTTGTGAATGTTGACCTGTTTAAAGTTCTTCCTCACATCGGCTGCGGCTGCGGAGAGCGTGATCACACAGTTGTCCGGAACAGTTGGTGCTCTCATATATGTTTCAGTGTTACTTGCCGTGAAGCGAGCATAGAAGTATATAGCTTGTCTGGTAGGCTCGTGTCACTGGGCAGCTCTCAGCTGTGCTTCCCTTTATAGTCTGTAATAGTTTGCAAGTCCTGCCACATCCGACAAGCGTCGGAGTCGGTGTAGTAGGATTCAATCTTAGTCCTGTATTGACGCTTTGCCTGTTTGATGGTTGGTCGGAGGGCATAGCGGGATTTCTTATAAGCTTCCGGGTTAGAGTCCCGCTCCTTGAAAGCGGCAGCTCCAACCTTTAGCTCAGTGCTGATGTTGCCTGTAATCCATGGCTTCTGGTTGGGGTATGTACATACTTTCACTGTGGGGACAACGTCTTCAATGCACTTATTGGTAAAGCCAGAGACTGATGTGGTGTACTCCTCAATACAATCGGAAGAATCCCGGAACATATCCAGTCTGTGCTAGCAAAACAGTCCTGTAGTTTAGCATCTGCTTCATCTGACCACTTTTTTTATAGACCCGAGTCACTGGTGCATCCTGCTTTAATTTTTGCTTGTAAGCAGGAATCAGGAGGATAGAGTTATGGTCGGTTTTGCCAAATGGAGGGCGAGGGAGAGCTTTGTACCCGTCTCTGTGTGTGGAGTAGATCTGAATTTTTTGCACATTTAACATGTTGATAGAAATTCGGTAAAACTGATTTAAGTTTCCCTGCATTAAAGTCACCGGCCACTAGGAGCGCCGCCTCTGGATGAGCATTTTCCTGTTTTCTTATGGCAGAATACAGCTCATATAGTGCGGTTTTAGTGCCAACCTCGCTCTGTGGTGGTATGTAAGACAGCTACGAAAAATACAGATGAAAACTCTCTGGGTAAATAGTGTGGTCTATAGCTTATCATAAGATACTCAACCTCAGGCGAGCAAAACTTTGAGACTTCCTTAGATATTGTGCACCACCGTGCATAGGTCTCCACCCTGTGTCTTACCAGATTCTGCTTTTTTGTCTTGCCGATAGAGTGTATAACCCACCAGCTCTCTGTTCTTAATGTCGTCGTTCATCCACAACTCTGTGAAGCATAAAATATTACAGTTTTTAATGTCCCGTTGGTAAGATATACGTGCTTTCAGTTCGTCCCATTTATTTTCTAGGGATTGAACATTAGCTAGCAGAACGGAGGGCAAGGGCAGATTAGCCACTCGTCGCCTGGTCATCACAAGGCACCCTGATCTTTTGCCTCGAAATCTCCGTTTCCTTCTCCAGCGAATCACGGGGATAGGGGCCTGGTCGGGTGTCAACAGTATATCCCTCGTGTCCGAGAGAAAAACTCTTCGTCCAGTTTGAGGTGAGCAAACCCAGTTCTGATGTTTAGAAGCTCTTTTCGGTCATATGAGATGGTAGCAGCAACATTATGTACAAAACAAGTAATGGACATTTGCTGGTGGCCTACTGCCTTGTGCATATTGCAGGATTTATAATGTTCTGATATGTTGCATCAGACTCATTGCTTTTATTGGGGGGGGTTTTCTCCGAGGGCTACTGGTTGTATGAATTTGGTATCTTATCGTCCCACAACTGTCCCAGAGTCTGTTTGCAATAGGCTATTTCTTTCTCGACAAGCTGACCAATAGATTGGTAGCCTGGACTTCTCTACTATAGTAGATTTACATAGGCTAGTGATTTTGTTTTTTGTTAATAGTCTTGTTGGTTGAGGAAAAGTACAAAGTGCACATCAGAATTCGTTAAGAAGGACCACACATTATTGCATCCTCGACTTGCATGTTCTGTTAATATGAATTACCATATTCTAAGTGTGATTTCTGTCATTCTGAGCACCATGGGTGGACACCTTAATCTGGTTACGCACCCAATGTATTTGGGTCCGGTAAATTTCTCAATGTCCGGTTAATTAAAAAGTTGCCGTTGAAATTTCTGGTGCCACATTTTCCTAACGGAAACCCTGCACCCTACATACCTTGACACAGCCCAACCCCACCCTTCCTGCCCCAGAAGAATTGAGAGATTACAGAGTTTGTTTGGAGCTGACAGTGTATGCGCTGGCCGTGACAGGGACAATGGGCCTATGGTGGCACGCCACACAGCCGTTACAACAGCAGGCACGTCAGCCGAGCCTGGCCCAATGTGATTGTGCTGCGTTTTTCAGCCAACTCCCCTCACTGGGGCTGGCGACAAATCCCCTGCCCCTTTGTGTGTGTGTCTGTGTGAGTAACACAGCAGTTAGGTCACGTGTCTCTGCTGTATTTGTTGTTGTTTTTATCATTACGGGCATGGGGGCTACTAAGGGTTAAAAACAAATACCTGTCGTCTATCTATTGACATTTATTCCTTTCACAATGGACAAAAAAATCAGCCGCTGAGAAATGCCTCATTGAGTACTTGAGAATTTGATCAATACTCACTGTTTAATACACTCTCCATGTGATGATATTTAAGATATAGGATACATTGTTTACATCTCCATTTTAGACAGCTCTTGGGAACCTTCTCATCCTGACCTTCTCACTGTTGTTTTATCTTAAAAATCCATATTAGCCTCTTTCAATGGTAGTTTACTCGATTGATGAGTGAGTATCTCTAAAGTGAGTTTCTCTGGTAGAGAGGATGAAAAGAAGCATGTCCAGACACTGTTGATGTGGTGTGGCTGCCATTCTGCCTAATGGGCTACAGGTGGCAGCCCTCCATTCTTTTAGCTCCCTCCGCCGGGCAACACAGAAATCATACACACACCATCAACATTTGTAGAAATGGAAAAAGGAAATAAGCGTTCCTTATTGGATTTCACTCTGTGTCAAAATGTTCTCTTCTGCCAGACTCTAGATCACACACTCTCAGCACAGTATGAAACTGGTGTGTAGAAGTCAACTGGATTGGGTTTTGAGAGGCAGAGTGTGAGACCAGAGTGAGTGTGAGTAAAATATTTTGTGGTTTCTGTGGTTGCTCCTGTCTCTCTCTCTCTCTCTGTCTCTCTCTCTCTCTGTCTCTCTCTCTCTCTCTCTCTCTGTCTCTCTCTCTGTCTCTCTCTCTGTCTCTGTCTCTGTCTCTGTCTCTGTCTCTGTCTCTCTCTCTGTCTCTGTCTCTGTCTCTGTCTCTGTCTCTCTCTCTCTCTCTCTCTGTCTCTGTCTCTCTCTCTCTCTCTCTCTCTCTCTCTCTCTCTCTGTCTCTCTCTCTCTGTCTCTCTCTCTCTCTCTCTGTCTCTCTCTCTGTCTCTCTCTCTGTCTCTGTCTCTCTCTCTGTCTCCTTCCCCTCAGTACCTCTCCCTCCCTCCCGAAGCAAGGATATGCATATTCTTCATACCATTTGAAAGGAAACACTTTGAAGTTTGTGGAAATGTGAAATTAATGTAGGAGAATATAACACGTGTTTTTCTATTTAATTATTTTTCATCATTTTTGAAAAGCAAGAAAATGGCTATAATATCATATTGCAGTTTAGGCACAATTTTGATTTTGGTCACCAGATGGCAGCAGTGTGTGTGCAAAGTTTCAGATTGATCCAGTGAAGCGCTGCAATACTGGACAATATTTTGTATCAAGTCTGCCCAAATGTGCCGAATTGGTCAATTGATACATTTTCAAGTTCATAACTATAGGGAACATACAAAAATTATATGGTAATACAACATTTTAGTTTACACACTCCCAGGAATGTCATACATGATCATTAGCTTAAACACTAACTTCTACACATCTAGATGGCCAGGTGGGGTGGGTGTGGACCCAGAGACAGCAGGGGTTCAAACTGTAGAACCCAGATTCTACATTTGAATATGAAAATTTATTTTATTAAACAAAACTATGCTACATTTTATCTCTGGGACCCTCAGGATGACAAATCATAGCAAGATTACTGAATGTAAGTACATTATTTAGCTTCAGAGGTGAATGTATCAAACCAGTTGCCGCGATAAAAGTTTTTTGTTGTTGTTCTGCACTCTCCTCAAAAAGTAGCATGGCAGTTTTTCACTGTAATAGCTTCTGTAAATTGGACAGTGCAGTTAGATTAACAAGAATTTAAGCTTTCTACCCAGCTTTCTGGAAAGTTTGCTGTTACTTACAACGTCATGCTAATCACATTAGTGCACACTAGCTCAACCGTCCCGGTATAGGGACATTAATCAGTAGTTGGTATTCAGACTTACCGTATGCAGGTGCATAAAGGGCTTTGCAGGTGTGACTGCATTGCTCTAAATTAATACATGTAATTCAACTGCTGAAAACCCTCCCACTTGCCGGCCAACAGATTTGGAGTTCTCATTCAAGAGGCTTTTCAGTCCATTTATCTAAAGCCATCCCTTTAAGTACAGTGTACCTTTAATTCCATTTTTCTTGACAAACTCACTAGAATATATACTGAACAAAAATATAAACAAAACAGGCAACAATTTGAATGATTTTACTGAGTTACAGTGCATAATAGAAATCAGTCAATTTAAATAAATTCATTAGGCCCTAATCTATGGATTTCACATAGGCTCACCCACTGGGCAGCCAGGCTCACCCACTAGGGAGCCAGGCCCAGCCAATCAGAATGAGTTTTTCCCCACAAAAGGACTTTATTACAAACAGAAATACTCCTTAGCACCCACCCCACCCCCTGTCAGACGATCCTTCAGGTGAAGAATCCAGATGTGGAGGTCCTGGTCTGGGTGGTTACAGGTGGGCTGTGGTTGTGAGGCTGGTTGGACGTACTGCCAAATTTCCTGATTGACTGACCTTTATGTCTTAAAATAATGATGGACTGTCGTTGCGCTTTGCTTATTTGAGCTGGTCTTGCCATAATATGGACTTAGTCTTTTACAAATAGGGCTATTTTCTGTATATCTACCCCTACCTTGTCACAACACAACTGATTGGCTCAAACACATTAAGAAGGAAAGAAATTACACAAATTAACTTTTGACAAGGCACAACTGTTAACTGAAATGCATTCCAGGTGACTACTTCATGAAGCTGGTTGAGAGAATGCCAAGAGTGTGCAAAGCTGTCATCAAGGCAAAGGGTGGCTGCTTTGAAGAATCTCAAATATAAAACACTTTTTTGGTTACTACATGTTTTCATATGTGTTATTTCATAGTTTTGATGTCTTCACTATTATTCTACAATGTAGAAAATAGTAAAAATAAAGAAAAACCCTTGAATCACTAGGTGTGTCCAAACGTTTGACTGGTACTGTACACTGAAAAAATATATAAACTTAACATGTAAAGTGTTGGTCCCTTGTTTCAAGAGCTGAAATAAAAAAATCCCAGAAGTTTTCCATATGCACAAAAAGCTTATTTTCGCTCAAATTTTGTGCACAAATTTGTTTACATCCCTGCTAGTGAACATTTCTTCTTTGCCAAGATAATCCATTCACCTGACAGGTGTGGCATATCAAGTGGCTGAATAAACAGCATGAACATTACACAGGTGCACCTTGTGCTGGGAACAATAAAATGCCAGTCTAAAATGTGCAGTTTTGTCACACAACACAATGCCCACAGATGTATCATGTTTTGAGGAAGCGTGCAACTGGAATGCTGACTGCAGGAATGTCCATCAGAGCTTTTTTTCAGATAATTTCATATCAATTTCTTTTCCATAAGCCAAGTCCACCGTTGTTTTAGAGAATTTGGCAGTACATCCAGCCGGCCTCACAACCACAGACCATGTGAATGGCGTCGTGTGGGCGAGCGGTTTGCTGATGTCAACATTGTGAACAAACATGGTGGGGTTATGGTGTTGGCAGGGATAAGCTACGGACAACTAACACAATTGCATTTTATCAATGGCAATTTGAATGCACAAAAATACTGTGACGAGATCCTGAGGCCCAATGTGAGGCCCATTTTGTTTTTTAAAGGTATCTGTGACCAACAGATATGTATCTGTATTCCCAGTCATGTGAAATCCATAAATTAAGATCTAATTAATTTAGAGGCAGTTAACCCACTGTTCCTAGGCCGTCATTGAAAATTAGAATTTGTTCTTAACGGACTTGCCTAGTTAAATAAAGGTAAAATAAATAAAAATGTATTTCAATTGACTGATTTCCTCATATGAACTGTTACTCAGTAAAATCTTTGAAATTGTTGCGGTGTTGTGTTTATATTTTTGTTCAGTATAATATTTTTTAAATGGTAAAAAAAACTACTGAAAAGTCTGGGCACATAATTAAAACATTATACAGTGCATAAATCAACTTGGCAGGTTCGGGGCTACTATCAGTGCGCACGGGTTTCCATAGGCTACAGCCTCGGCTTGGGTCTCCAAATGTCACCCTTGCAACCTATGAAGCCAAAGGCCAAAAATAAAAATTTGCTTTAACGTCACAGCTATGTACACTTCACTGTGGAAAAGAGGCCGAAATACTTGTCATGTTGAAATGCTTTTCAGTTTGCTGAAATATGAATGGTTTCACATTAGAGAGCTTGGGACTGTATTATTTTCAAAATTGAGTTATTGACATAGCCTTGTTCTGGTCAGTGTTTTCTACCTATATAGTATTCTAAATACACCAATGTATGTACCGTAATTTCCGGACTATTGAGCGCACCTGAATATAAGCCGGTGCACACCTGAATATAAGCCACTGAATTTAAAAAAATATATTATTTTGAACATAAATAAGCCGCACATGTCTATAAGCCGCAGGTGCCTACCGGTACATTGAAACAAATGAACTTTACACAGGCTTTAACGAAACACAGCTTGTAACAAAAATAAATAGGCTTTAACGAAACACGGCTTGTAACAAAAAATTAAAAATTAGCAGTAAACAGTAACCTACCAAGAAAGTCATTGGTCACTATCTTGCCCCTCCTGTGCACTGAAACCACTGAAGTCATCTCCTTTAAAAAAAAATTGAAAGCGGGAAAAATCCATATATTAGCCGCGTCATTGTTTAAACCGCGAGGTTCAAAACGTGGGATAAAAGTTGCGGCTTATAGTCCGGAAATTACGGTAGTTAAGATAAAAAGAATGCAAGATAAAACTTGCTGACACCATTCAAACCAATGAGGGTTCGGAACTTTAAAGCCAAATATCTCAGAATCATATTTTTCAAATATAACCTTATAGTCCCAAGCTCACGATTTGTCAGCGATCATAAGGTAAAATAGATCTAAAACAATTGTAATTTATACTTACAATCCCCTTATCCAAATAGATTACTCAAATGGTCTTATCCAAATGATCTTATCAATTTATGCATTAAAGTGCATAGAGATTGGTGGGGCTTTTTCTCCTCCTTTTTTCTCGCTGCAACTCCCGTACGGACTCGGGAGAGGCGAAGGTCGAGAGCCATGCGTCCTCCGAAACACAACCCAACCAAGCCGCACTGCTTCTTGACACAATGCCCATTCAACCCAGAAGCCAGCTGCACCAATGTGTCGGAGAAAACATCGTACACCTGGTGACCATGTCAGTGTAGACTGCACCCGGCCCGCCACAGGACTCACTAGTGCGCGATGAGACAAGGATATCCCTGCCGGCCAAGCCCTCCCTAACCCAGATGACGCTGGGCCTCCCGGTCCCGGCCGGCTGCGACAGAGCCTGGGCTCAAACCCAGAACCTCTAGTGGCACAGCTAGCACTGTGATGCAGTGCCTTAGACCACTGCGCCACTCGGGAGGACCCGGTGTTATTTCTATCGGGAAAAAGTAAGTCAATGTTTTATCACTTAGAACCGACCTTATTCATGGTTTCCTAGCACATAAAGGTGGTGGAATTAGGAGGGAATTAAGTCAAGATCAGAATACTGCTTATCTGTAGACACAACTCTGCCACACCACCATTTCTGCAATCTCCACCCCAAGCGAATATCTGGCTGACACATGCTTTTGCCCATGCTTAAGTTCAAGGTCAAAATACGCATAGAGAGAAAGGTGCATAAAAAGGGAATTGAGTTCCATTTACGCATGTGTAATTCCTAGAGAATAAAGGAGAGGTGTGAGATTTCCTTCACTCTCTAATTTGTTGGCTCCCTGCCCCACCTTGCCTAAACAGCCCAGACACACACACCACAGGAGGCCCGAGAGGCTCAGCGCTCTACTTCTGGGCAGTCCTGCCCTGGCACACCTTACTAACAGAGCCTGTTTCTCTCTCACAGCCACTGGGAAGCCATGTTTTTTACTCCTCTATTATTACCAGACAGCTCTTTAATATTAGCTGACTTTTATCTGGCAGTCACTTACCTAGCTGCCCTTGGCTATTTGATACTAGCTTTCTCCGATCTAGCTGTGTTGCTCATGTTTCTCTTTCTCTCTTTGGCACTCAGTCTCTCTCTATGGTAAATAGTCTCTCTCTCTATGGCACACGGTCCGTCCCACCTTGAAATTCCCGTGAAAGGCTGCCCTTGGGGCAGGGAGAGACCATCCCACTGTGACCTCCCAGTCAGTCTGCCCCAAGGCCCCAGGACAGGCAGAGACAGGCTGCTCTGTGGGAACCTAACAGCAGCCAGAATGTCTGAGTGGAGACAGACAGGTGAAAGAGGGAGGCTGTTCCAGAGACAGACAGACAGACAGACAGACAGACAGTAGTGAGGAAATTATGGAGCGATTTCATTGCCAACAGAAAATCTATTTGAATTCAAGATTTTTGCATTTAGATATTGAATTTGTAAATTAAGACTTGTATTTCATGATTTCAAATGGAATTGAATGACTGTTGCAATCAGTTTAAAAATGATATTTCAATTTAATTGAATATTCAAATTTTGTATTTATATATTCAGTTTCAGTATGGTTATTATTGCATTCTTTGTCTATTTACAAACTATAATTTAAAGTTTACCAACGTTTACCATACCCCTTGACGTATTTCAACTTTTTTTGTGTTACAGCCTGAGATCAAAATGGATAACATTTTTGCAAATGTATTGAAAATAAAATACAGAAATATCTAATTTACATAAGTATTCACACTCGAGTCAATACATGTTAGAATCACCTTTAGCAGTGATTACAGTTGTGAGTCTTTCTGGGTAAATCTTTTCACACCTGGATTTTACAATATTTGCACATTATTCTGTTAAAAAAATATGTATATATTCAAGCTCTGTTAAATTGGTTGATGTTCAATGCATTAACAGCAATCAGCGTGGGACTGCAACCTTACAATTATCTGTATGTGTGAGGTACAGAGATGAGATAGTAATTAAAAAATCATGTTTAACACTATTTTTGCACAAAGAGTGAGTCCATGCAATTTATGTGACTTGTTAAGCTAATTTTTACTCCTGAAAATATGTAGGATTGCCATGAAAGGGGTTGAATACTTATTGACTCATGACATTTCAGCTTTTCATTTTTAATTAATTTGTATAAAAAAATGAAACATAATTCGCTTTGACATTATGGGATATTGTGTGTAGGCCAGTGACAAAAAAACTCAATTTAATCCAGTTTAAATGCAGGCTGTAATGCAACAAAATTTGGAAAAAGTGAAGGCGTGTGAATACTCTCTGAAGGCACTGCATTCAACTTATCAAATACATTCAGTCAGTTTTCAAATTCAGTTCTATAAATTCAAATTCAAAACCAGAGACAACATCCTGGTACTTGGCCAAAAAGGAATGGTAGAAGAGATCCGGTATAATCAAACACTCTCTGTTAAACAGGTTTCTGACTGTTTCTGAAACCAATGTGGCATTTTGAATTTGCTTATTCATACAGTATGAGTTTGGCTCTAGCGTTGGAACCGTTTGTGTTATTAGCTATTATGACCCCATTCCTGAAAGATAAGTTTATCTGGAACATGGTCATGCCTTCTGTTCCCCTCTATTGTGTGACAAAAAAAATAATTTGGCCCCCATAACAATATATTTGAATTGCCCTGTCATAGCACTTCCTCGGATAGCTATTCCACTCCCTATTTAATCGTGATCTTGTGACTGACTGGGTTCGAACCGGGTCTCCTGCATGTCTTAAGACTGTGTTAGCCCATGCATTACATTTTTTTTTAAAATCAAGGCTATAACAAAATTACAGTCTTATTGCATTGTATAGGCTATCCTTGTTAGTGCATGTCTAGTATACATTAGTCTGTAATGGAAATGTTTCTCTCCTCCAGCCTTGTGCCACTCAGTTCTTCCTCAGACCTGTCTCATGATAATGATATATTATTAGTCTGATTCCTTCACTCCTTTTTCATTCCCATTCTTTTCTTTAATCCTCTGCAGCAGCAGCAGCTCTGCCAGGGAGAGATGGAGAGAGAGATATTTACTTAACCAAATCCTCTAAGGAGGCAACCCCTCTTTGATCCTCTACTAAATTAACCGCGTCCGCTTTCATTTGGTCTTCTGTCAGGTGGCTGTGCTGCGTAGGATGAGAGGAAGCAGAGAGAGAGAGAGAGGCTGGAGACAATAGTCTCTCTCTCTCTTGCTTTCTTTCCCTGTCACTCCTTCCATCTCTCTCGCTTCTGCTCGCTTTCTTTCTCTACTCTCTCTCTCTCTCTCGCTTCCTCTCACCCCAATTGAAGTCGCGCTGGCTGCGACCGGTGTGTTTTTCAGCATCAGAGCTTTGTGTGGCATGTCTTTAACTCTGTATGTGTGGGTTAGGGTTCTCAAGAGTTCATGCCTCAGAGTTCGCCCTCTTTGTTGGTCACTTTGAGTGCAAACAACATACACACTACACACACTACAGTACAGACTCAGCATTCTGTTGTAGTATAAGAATACAGATGTTTGAAATGACTTTATTTTGATTGTGATGATGTTATATTAGGTCTCTGTTAAATCAGTGACATATCATTTCCCTAACCCCTCTCCACCTTTGGTATTCTACCCAGGAGACCCTGTCAAGTTAGAGATTTTGCTCCATGGCTGAACGATGTCATTGTTATCTCCCAAAAATCTCTCCGCTCCTCCATCCAGCCATTAGCAGGCAAATTCAGTGTTTTTCCCTCTCTCATCTTCTATGGCTCCCCCTCTCATCCTCGCCCTCGCTCTTCCTCTGTTGTATCATTCAACAGTTCACACACTTCCGCTTCCAGAATCATCCAAGCTAAAATGACTCACTCTGTGCTCTCTCTCTCTCTCTCTCTCTCTCTCTCTCTCTCTCTCTCTCTCTCTCTCATTCTTTCTCTCTCTCCACAGTGAACACCTGTCATGCTCGTTCACCTTCTTCCTCCATGGGGAGAGTAACGTATGCACCAGTGTGGAGATCAACCAGCACCAGCCTGTCTACCACTTGAGTGACGAGCACCTCACCCTGGCCCAGCAGGCCTCCAGCCCATTCCAAGGTAGGTGGAGTGTACACACACCTGTGCACGTGCACACACATATACATGCACTGCAGATATGCACATGCATGCAGACACACCTACACACACACACACACACACACACACACACACACACACACACACACACACACACACACACACACACACACAGTCCTTTCACCCCACACTACCCCTCTGGGAAAGGAGTTCATTGCTTAAGTGAACATGTATCATTGGCTTTGAGCACATGTAGAACCCAAAGGGGAAAAAAGAGGTAGAGCAGTGGAGTATATCAGTACTGTGTGAGAACAGACTGCTCTGTTCTCTCAGCTTCGTGTCATGTCTCTAATAGAAGACAGGGGTAATCCTCAGGTATTAAGAACAGGCTCCTCTCCTCCGCTCTGCTCCTTTATCAGACAGCCTGACAGTAATGATGTGCCACCAGCAGCCCTCACACCCCCTCTGTCCCTCCCCATCTATCCCCATGTTCTGCTTTTCCCTGTCCTCCTACTCCTCCTCACTTACCCCTCCCTCTGTCCCTCCCCATCTATCCCCATGTTCTGCTTTTCCCTGTCCTCCTACTCTTCCTCACTTACCCCTCCCTCTGTCCCTCCCCATCTATCCCCATGTTCTGCTTTTCCCTGTCCTCCTACTCTTCCTCACTTACCCCTTCCTCTGTCCCTCCCCTATCTATCCCCATGTTCTGCTTTTCCCTGTCCTCCTACTCTTCCTCACTTACCCCTTCCTCTGTCCCTCCCCATCTATCCCCATGTTCTGCTTTTCCCTGTCCTCCTACTCTTCCTCACTTACCCCTTCCTCTGTCCCTCCCCATCTATCCCCATGTTCTGCTTTTCCCTGTCCTCCTACTCTTCCTCACTTACCCCTTCCTCTGTCCCTCCCCATCTATCCCCATGTTCTGCTTTTCCCTGTCCTCCTACTCTTCCTCACTTACCCCTTCCTCTGTCCCTCCCTATCTATCCCCATGTTCTGCTTTTCCCTGTCCTCCTACTCTTCCTCACTTACCCCTTCCTCTGTCCCTCCCTATCTATCCCCATGTTCTGCTTTTCCCTGTCCTCCTACTCCTCCTCACTTACCCCTTCCTCTGTCCCTCCCTATCTATCCCCATGTTCTGCTTTTCCCTGTCCTCCTACTCTTCCTCACTTACCCCTCCCTCTGTCCCTCCCCTATCTATCCCCATGTTCTGCTTTTCCCTGTCCTCCTACTCTTCCTCACTTACCCCTTCCTCTGTCCCTCCCCATCTATCCCCATGTTCTGCTTTTCCCTGTCCTCCTACTCTTCCTCACTTACCCCTTCCTCTGTCCCTCCCCTATCTATCCCCATGTTCTGCTTTTCCCTGTCCTCCTACTCTTCCTCACTTACCCCTCCCTCTGTCCCTCCCTATCTATCCCCATGTTCTGCTTTTCCCTGTCCTCCTACTCTTCCTCACTTACCCCTCCCTCTGTCCCTCCCTATCTATCCCCATGTTCTGCTTTTCCCTGTCCTCCTACTCTTCCTCACTTACCCCTTCCTCTGTCCCTCCCCATCTATCCCCATGTTCTGCTTTTCCCTGTCCTCTTACTCTTCCTCACTTACCCCTTCCTCTGTCCCTCCCCATCTATCCCCATGTTCTGCTTTTCCCTGTCCTCCTACTCTTCCTCACTTACCCCTTCCTCTGTCCCTCCCTATCTATCCCCATGTTCTGCTTTTCCCTGTCCTCCTACTCTTCCTCACTTACCCCTTCCTCTGTCCCTCCCCATCTATCCCCATGTTCTGCTTTTCCCTGTCCTCTTACTCTTCCTCACTTACCCCTTCCTCTGTCCCTCCCCATCTATCCCCATGTTCTGCTTTTCCCTGTCCTCCTACTCTTCCTCACTTACCCCTTCCTCTGTCCCTCCCTATCTATCCCCATGTTCTGCTTTTCCCTGTCCTCCTACTCTTCCTCACTTACCCCTTCCTCTGTCCCTCCCCATCTATCCCCATGTTCTGCTTTTCCCTGTCCTCCTACTCTTCCTCACTTACCCCTTCCTCTGTCCCTCCCTATCTATCCCCATGTTCTGCTTTTCCCTGTCCTCCTACTCTTCCTCACTTACCCCTTCCTCTGTCCCTCCCCTATCTATCCCCATGTTCTGCTTTTCCCTGTCCTCCTACTCTTCCTCACTTACCCCTCCCTCTGTCCCTCCCCCATCTATCCCCATGTTCTGCTTTTCCCTGTCCTCCTACTCTTCCTCACTTACCCCTTCCTCTGTCCCTCCCCATCTATCCCCATGTTCTGCTTTTCCCTGTCCTCCTACTCTTCCTCACTTACCCCTCCCTCTGTCCCTCCCCATCTATCCCCATGTTCTGCTTTTCCCTGTCCTCCTACTCTTCCTCACTTACCCCTTCCTCTGTCCCTCCCCATCTATCCCCATGTTCTGCTTTTCCCTGTCCTCCTACTCTTCCTCACTTACCCCTCCCTCTTTTCTCCACCTCTCCCCTGCTCCCATCCTCCTCTTCATCTCATTCTCTCTCTCCCTCCACCTTCTTTTTCCTCTTCTCATTTCTTCCTCCCTCTGTCCCTCCCCCTCCCTCTAGCCCTCAGAGGGCTGTCCCCACTAGCTGAGGTCTGCTGCTGGAGACATCTGTACAATTAGCGTGTCCCAACGGCAGCAGCTGTAAAAGACACACAGAGGACAGAGAGGAGGGAGCCTACAAAAAAAAACTGCAACAAAATAAATCCTAACAAAAGAAAGAGGAGGAGAAGGAGGAAAGCTTGAGGGAGCGATCATTACACCAGGCACAAGGCTTTGCCTTAGGTTAACTAACAAAATGCCTACCCCACTCCTTCCCATCTCCTCCCTTCCCACCTGGAACCTAATAACGGTGATCACTCTGTCCATTCTCTGATCTGACTGGAGCGCAGCACTGCACAGGGAAAACCAGCTGCAGTCATTCTTTCCTCCCCTAGCCTCACAGTAATAATGTCAATTTAAGTTAGAGCCTGGTGCTGTTTAAATGAAAAATTAATATAAATGTAAACAAACACTGTATAGCCTCAAAACATGGTTAAAAATAAATAAATGATATGATGGATGGTCAGTTCATGGCATCCATAGCTCTTTCTATGAATTTGATAGTGGTTACATTTCTCCAGCCCCATCCTTCAGCTTTTTACAGAAATAGTGGCGGGAAGACGCTTTGTAATTGTTTCAACTGCGGATTGCCCCTTTAAAACCTCCTGCTCTGTAGATTCAATAGCAGGTTAATGGATATATAAACTCAGCAAAAAAAGAAACGTCCTTTCACTGTCAACTGTGTTTATTTTCAGCAAACTTAACGTGTAAATATTTGCATGAACATAACAAGATTCAACAACTGAGACATAAACTGAACAAGTTCCACAGACATGTGACTAACAGAAATGGAATAATGTGTCCCTGAACAAAGGGGGGGTCAAAATCCAAAGTAACAGTCAGTATCTGGTGTGGCCACCAGCTGCATTAAGTACTGCAGTGCATCTCCTCCTCATGGACCAGATTTGCCAGTTCTTGCTGTGAGATGTTACCCCACTCTTCCACCAAGGCACCTGCAAGTTCCCGGACATTTCTGGGGGGGATGGCCCTGGCCCTAGCCCTATCCCTCACCCTCCAATCCAACAGGTCCCAGACGTGCTCAATGGGATTGAGATCCGGGCTCTTCGCTGGCCATGGCAGAACACTGACATTCCTGTCTTGCAGGAAATCACGCACAGAACGAGCAGTATGGCTGGTGGCATTGTCATGCTGGAGGGTCATGTCAGGATGAGCCTGCAGGAAGGGTACCACATGAGGGAGGAGGATGTCTTCCCTGTAACGCACGGTGTTGAGATTGCCTGCAATGACAACAAGCTCAGTCCGATGATGCTGTGACACACCGCCCCAGACCATGACGGACCCTCCACCTCCAAATCTATCCTGCTCCAGAGTACAGGCCTCGGTGTAACCCTCATTCCTTCGACGATAAACGCGAATCCAACCATCACCCCTGGTGAGAGAAAACCGCAGCTCGTCAGTGAAGAGCACTTTTTGCCAGTCCTGTCTGGTCCAGCGGCGGTGGGTTTGTGCCCATAGGCGACGTTGTTGCCGGTGATGTCTGGTGAGGACCTGCCTTACAACAGGCCTACAAGCTCTCAGTCCAGCCTCTCTTAGCCTATTGTGGACAGTCTGAGCACTGATGGAGGGATTGTGCGTTCCTGGTGTAACTCGGGCATTTGTTGTTGCCATCCTGTACCTGTCCCGCAGGTGTGATGTTCGGATGTACCGATCCTGTGCAGGTGTTGTTACACGTGGTCTGTCACTGTGAGGATGATCAGCTGTCCGCCCTGTCTCCCTGTAGCGCTGTCTTAGGCGTCTCACTGTATGGACATTGTAATTTATTGCCCTGGCCACATCTGCAGTCCTCATGCCTCCTTGCAGCATGCCTAAGGCACGTTCACGCAGATGAGCAGGGACCCTGGGCATCTTTCTTTTGGTGTTTTTCAGAGTCAGTGGAAAGGCCTCTTTAGTGTCCTAAGTTTTCATAACTGTGACCTTAATTGCCTACCGTCTGTAAGCTGTTAGTGTCTTAACGACCGTTCCACAGGTGCATGTTAATTAATTGTTTATGGTTCATTGAACAAACATGGGAATCAGTGTTTAAACCCTTTACAATGAAGATCTGTGAAGTTATTTGGATTTTTACGAATTATCTTTGAAAGACAGGGTCCTGAAAAAGAGACGTTTCTTTTTTTGCTAAGTTTAGATAGCACAGCTTTCCACTTTGTCTGTCTCTCTTCAGTCACTAGTATGTGTCAGTAGATGTATGCTATATCAGGGTTTGGAAAGTATTTCAGATAGTGGACCAGACCTTTAGCTACTGTACTGTACTGCCTCTGCTCGTTTTCTAACATACCAACCTGCCAATACCATGTATGGGACTTGAGGTTGCAGACTTGAAGATATGCTGCTCTATGTGTTTGGTGCCATAGTGCACAGGCAAATGGATCAATGGGTTTAATGTGGAGTCAATTGTCCTCTGGTCATCAAATTATCTTCAATTAAAGATGGCGTTTAATGCTCTGTGGTGGGACCACTCATGTTACCAGTACTTTATGTCAGAGCACTGCCCTTCTATGAATGGGTGGTGGTTGTGTATTTGACATCAGTACAAACAAACCCGCAGAATTCCCAGGGTGTGTGTGCTGGTATGTGTTCTCGCCATGAGATATGTGTCTGTTTTAGCAGACCGAGCATAGCGGCAGAGAGGGGCTGACGTCTGCTAGTCCCCCGCCCTCCTACACCTCCCTTCTTCTACCCCCTCACTCCCTCCCTCCTCTCATCTCTGACAGGCTTGGTTTAGTGTGCGGCAGAGCACTTCAGCCTTCTCAAGATATGACCTCATAAAACAGCGCAGCGTGAATGTAATGAACTCTCAGCACCTTTGACTGATCTGAGCATATTTACCATGTCTTCAGGGAGATGGAGACAGAAAGAGAGAAGGGGACGGAGGGAGGGTTGTGTATTCTGGAGTGGACAGCGTAGAACATCAGAGGTGTGTATGATTCAGTCAGTCTGTTTGTTTCCTATTGTAGTCTCTGAGGAAACTGGATGTTCACTCAATTGTCTGGTGAGGTCACCATCCACTTACTAGCTACTATGGCCCCTCCATTTAATCTCAGTGTGGAGGGAATATGAATATAGATTGACTAGCCTTCTCCTTGAAATGTCCTGACCTTGAGTGGCTTGCATTTAGCTGGCCAGCACTGTGTGTGTTCTAGATGTTCTCTCTCTGTGAGACTGCCTTTTCTCACCCTTCTCCCTCCCTCCCTCAAGCCAGCCAGCCAGCCCCTGTTAGTTTCGAGTTTTAATGTCACGTGTACAAATACAGTGAAATGCCTTTCTTGCAAACTCAACCCAGTAATCAATAACAATGTAATACAAAAAAATAAGAAGAAATATATGAAGAACACAACTAAGTGAGCATACTAAATACAGATTGATGGAGAAGGATTCAGTATGTATAGGGGTAAGGTGACTAGGCAATAGGATATAAGATTAACAGAGTAGCAGCAGCTTGTATGTGAGTGGGTGTAGAGTCAGTATAAATGTATGTGCATATTATGTGTGAGTGAGCAGATAATGGAGTGAGTATGTAGGGCCCTGTGAGTGTGTAGGGCCCTGTGAGTGTGCATAGAGACAGTGTAAAAATTAAAGGTCAATAAGGGGATACAGCGTTAACTCAGATAGTCCGGTGAACTATTTTCTTAGCTATTTCTCAGTCTTATTGCTTAGAAGCTGTTCAAGAGCCTGTTGGTGCCAGACTTGATCCACCGGTACTGCTTGCCGTGCGGAAGCAGAGAGAATAGTCTATGGCTTGGGCGGTTGGAGTTTCTAAAGATTTTCCAGGCCTTCCTACCACTACGCCTGAAAAAGATGTCCTGGATGGCAGGGAGCTCGGCCCCAGTGATGTACAGTGTTGTCCGCACCACCCTCTGTAGCGCCATGCGATCGAGGGCGGTGCTATTACCATACCAGTTAGTGATGCAGCCAGTCAAAATGCTTTCAATGGTACAGCTGTTTAACTTTTTCTCAACATCCTGAGGGGGAAGAGGCACTGTCGCACCTTCTTCACGACTGTGCGCATTTGTTTGGACCATTTTAAGTATTTTGTGATTTGGAAACTGAGGAACTTGAAGCTCTCGTCCTGCTCCACTGCAGGTACGTCAATGTGGATGAAGGCGTGCTTGTCCCCCATTTCTTGTAGTCCACGATCAGCTCCTTGGTCTTACTGACATTTAGGGAGAGGGTGTTGTTCTGGCACCACATTGCCAGGTCACTGTAGGCTGACTTATCGTCGCAGGTGATCAGTCCACGCAGTCTTGGGTGAACAGGGAGTACAGGAGGGGACTAAGTACATACCCCTGTAGAGCCCCTGTGTTTAGGGTCAGTGTGGCGGAGGGAATGTTGCCTACCCTTACCACCTAGGGTCAGCCCGTCAGGAAGTCCAGGATCCAGTTGCAGAGGGAGGTGTTCAGACCCAGAGTCCTAAGCTTGGTGAGGAGCTTGAAGAGGACAATGATGTTGAGCTGTAGTCAAGGGGACAATGATGTTGAACAGCATTCTCACATGGGTATTCCTCTTATCTGCAGTGCATTCGGAAAGTATTCTGACCCCTTGACTTTTTCCACATTTTGTTATGTCCCAGCCTTATTCTAAAATTGATTACATTTGTTTTTTTCCCCCTCATCAATCTACACTCAATACCCCATATTGACAAAGCAAAAACCAGTTTATAAAATTAAAAAAAACTGAAATATCACATTGACATAAGTATTCAGACCCTTTAGTCAGTAATTTATTGAAGCACCTTTGGCAGCGATTACAGCCTCGAGTCTTCTTGGGTATGACGCTGGAAGCTTTACACACCTGTATTTGGGGAGTTGCTCCCATTATTATCTGCAGATCCTCTCAAGCTCTGTCAGGTTGGATGGGGAGCGTCGCTGCACAGCTATTTTCAGTTCTCTCCAGAGATATTAGATCGGGTTCAAGTCTGGGATCTGACTGGGCCTCTCAAGGACATTCAGAAACTTGTCTTGAAGCCACTCCTGCGTTGTCTTTGCTGTGTGCTTAGGGTTGTTGTCCTGATGGAAGGTGAACCTTAGCCCCAGTCTGAGGTCCTAAGCGCTCTGGAGCAGGTTTTCATCAAGGATCTCTCTGTACTTTGCTCCGTTCATCTTTCCCTCGATCCTGACTAGTCTCCCAGTCCCTGCAGCTGGAAAACATCCCCACAGCATGATTCTGGCACCACCATGCTTCACTGTAGGGATGGTGCCAGATTTCCTCTAGACTTGGCGCTTGGCATTCAGGCCAAAGAGTTCAGTATTGTTTTCATCAGACCAGAGAATCTTGTTTCTCATGGTCTGAGAGTCATTTAGGTGCCTTTTGGCAAACTCCAAGCAGGCTGTCATGTGCCTTTTACTGAGGATGGCTTCCGTCTGGCAATGATGTCCTTCTGGAAGGTTCTCCCATCTCCACAGAGGAACTCTAGAGCTCTGTCAGAGTGACCATCGGACGGGCGTTCAGCTCTGGGAAGAGTCTTCTTGGTTGTTACAAACTTCTTCCATTTTAAGTATGATGGAGGCCACTGTTTTCTTGGGGACCTTCAATGCTGCAGAAATGTTTTGGTACCCTTCCCCAGATCTGTGCCTCAACACAATCCTGTCTCGGATCTCTACGGACAATTCCTTCGACCTTATGGCTTGGATTTTGCTCTGACATACACTTTCAACTGTGGAACCTTATATAGACAGGTGTGTGCCTTTCCAATTCATGTCCAATCAATTGAATTTACCACAGGTGGATTTCAATCAAGTTGTAGAAACATCTCAAGGATAATTCATGGAAACAGGATGTACCTGAGCTCAATTTCGAGTCTCATAGCAAAGGATTTGGATATATTTCGTTTTTTTATTTTTAATCATTTGCAAAAAAATAAAAAATAATCTGTTTTCTCTTTGTCATTATGGGGTATTGTGTGTAGATTGATGATGAAAATGTTTAATTTAATCCATTTTAGAATAAGGCTTTAACGTAACAAAACATGGAAAAAGTCAAGGGCTCTGAATACTTCCGAATGCATTGCATATACAGTATATACAGTTGAAGTCAGAAGTTTACATACACTTAGGTTGGAGTCATTAAAACTCATTTTTCAACCACTCCACAAATTTCTTGTTAACAAACTATAGTTTTGGCAAGTCGGTTAGGACATTACTTTGTGCGTGACACAAGTCATTTTTCTATCAATTGTTTACAGACAGATTATTTCACTTATAATTCACTGTATCACAATTCCAGTGGGTCAGAAGTTGACATACACTAAGCTGACTGTGCCTTTAAACAGCTTGGAAAATTCCAGAAATGATGTAGTGGCTTTAGATCAGTGGTTCTTAACCTTGTTGGAGGTACTGACCCCCACCATTTTCATATGCGCATTCACCGAACCCTTCTTAATTGGAAAAATGGCTCTCTTCACCTTGAATTCAGCGAGCGTTGTGTTCTTGTATTGTCCATCTCCATGCAGCTTAAGGAAGTGTTCTCTTAGTTTTGCCGGTGCTAGACTAGAATTGCTCAACTTGGCATTGCAAATCATGCAGTTAGGACGCTGACTCTCATCACGTTCCGTTATACATGTGAATCCATATTGTACATATTCGTCCGACCACTTTCTTTTTTTGCTCGACATAGTTAGTATGAAGGGATTAAAATATTAAGAAAGAAATCACACGATGTACCATCACGACAGTCACAATTCGACTACTGAGCGCGCCAAATTCCCTGCAGCACAGATAGGCCAAGCGATGTTGCGTGATCACCTGCAGCCAATGATGGCCAAGCGGGGCGTGTCATCACGAATCATATGAGTCGGGTGTGTGTCTTGACCTCCGCCGAACCCCTGAGACTGACTCACCGAACCCCTGGGGTTCGATCGAACCCAGGTTAAGAACCACTGCTTTAGATGCTTCTGATAGGCTACTTGACATAATTTGAGTCAATTGGAGGTGTACCTGTGGATGTATTTCAAGGCCTACCTTCAAACTCAGTGCCACTTTGCTTGACATCATGGGAAAATCAAATTAAATCAGCCAAGACCTCAGAAAACAAATTGTAGACCTCCACAAGTCTGGTTCATCGTTTGGAGCTATTTCCAGACGCCTGAAGGTACCACGTTCATCTGTACAAACAATAGTACCTAAGTATAATCACCATGGGACCATATCAGCCCTCATACCGCTCAGGAAGGAGATGTGTTCTGTCTCGTAGAAATGAACGTAGTTTGGTGTAAAAAGTGCAAATCAATCCCAGAACAACAGCAAAGGACCTTGTGAAGATGCTGGAGGAAACAGGTGCAAAAGTATCTATATCCACAGTAAAACGAGTCCTATATCGACATAACCTGAAAGGCCACTCAGCAAGGAAGAAACCACTGCTCCAAAACCGCTATAAGAAATCCAGACTATTTTTTGCAACTGCACATGGGGACAAAGATCATTCTTTTTGGAGAAATGTCCTCTGGTCTGATGAAACAAAAATAGAACTGTTTGGCCATAATGACCGTTGTTATGTTTGGAGGAAAAAGGGGGAGGCTTGCAAGCCGAAGAACACCATCCCAACCGTGAAGCACGAGGGTGGCAGCATCATGTTGTGGGGGTGCTTTGTTGCAGGAGGGACTGGTGCACTTCACAAAATAGATGGCGTCATGAGGCAGGACAATTAGGTGGATATATTGAAGCAACATCTCAAGACATCAATCAGGAAGTTAAAGCTTGGTCGCAAATGGGTCTTCCAAATGGACAATGACCCCAAGCATACTTCCAAAGTTGTGGCAAAATGGATTAAGGACAACAAAGTCAAGGTATTGAAGTGGCCATCACAAAGCCCTGACCTCAATCCTATAGAACATTTGTGGGCAGAACTGAAAAAGTGTGTGCGAGCAAGGAGGCCTACAAACCTGACTCAGTTACACCAGCTCTGTCAGGAGGAATGGGCCAAAATTCACCCAACTTATTGTGGGAAGCTTGTGGAAGGCTACCTGAAATGTTTGACCCAAGTTAAACAATTTAAAGGCAATGCTGCCAAATACTAATTGAGTGTATGTAAACTTCTGACCCACTGGGAATGTGATGAAAGAAATAAAAGCTGAAATAAATCATTCTCTCTACTATTATTCTGACATTTCACATTCTTAAAATAAACTGGTGATCCTAACTGACTTAAGACAGGGAATTTTTATGAGGATTAAATGTCAGGAATTGTGAATAACTGAGTTTAAATGTATTTGGCTAAGGTGTATGTAAACTTCCAACTTCAACTGTATCTTGTGTCTATCTGCCAAAAGTCAAAGAGATTAGTTATTTTTTTCCCTGTGCTTCCTACAAGGAATTTGTCCCTCCTTTCTTCTCCAATCTGCTCCCCGTACACATGCATGCTTTTCTGAAGGAAGAGCAGCATCACAACTTTATTCATTTGCCCAATTTCTCTCGTTCACTTTCGCTTGTAAATGTCCCCACTACTGGCTTTGCAGTTAGTTTAGGTTAGTTTTCGCTTGTTATCATTTAGCTGTGTGATTTCGCTATTAGTTTGTGCAAATTTTGTTAGCATTCTGGTAATAGAGGCCTAATGGGATTGTCTTGTGTTTTTAGCTCCCCCTTGTGTGCAATGCCGTTAATACCGTAAATCCCGTGATGAGAGACGGACGGTATGATGATATGAAAATCTGGATACCACCCAAGCCTAGTATACACCCTTATGTTATAGACAGATTATACTAGGGAAATTGTTATACTAGTGAAATTGTGTTTCCATAGCTAGGGCTGTCTATAGCTAGGTTTCCATCCAATTGTCGACAGATTTTTGTGCAGATATTTTAAAATCTGCATATAAAAATGTCTTCCCACCAGTGATATTTCCATCATATTGACTTGTTGCTGATTAAAGGCTGTGCGTGATGAGGCAGTGCATATGAAACTACCTTTTGTTGTTAAACTACACAAGTTAAATGGGTTATACAAGTTAATGGGTTTCTATCGCATTTTCAACTCGACTGATGGTTTTCTCACAAAAATGTTGCGTTATGTAGTGAGTGTGCCCACTCTGGTATTGGCATGTGTACTCTATTATTATTATTTTTTTTTACCTTTATTTAACTAGGCAACAGCTCGCAGATACGGTGCGGGTATAACCTACAATACATGATGAGATTATTATGGACAAAAGCACAAGATAATTTGTATTTGTCAAACGGCAGCCAAGCATCACTGAACATGTCACCAGAGTAAGACCCTCAATATTTATTAGAACGTAGCATCAAGCTCATTATTGTGCACCTTCACCACCGTGAAGTTCTCATCATAACTTATTTAATATGTAGCTAGTAAACTGCACGCTTGCCAAGTCGTAGAGGGAGGACCACGCAACAAGTCATCGCGTGACTCCAAGTTTACTTTGATATGATGGTTATTATATTAATATTTGCGCATAAAAGCGTTTCCACTGACATTTATCGCATAATTAATTTTACCGGCACAAAAAGATCCAACCTTGTCTAGTGTATTTTATTTTGACGATCTTTGGAATGTTTACAGACAAATGATCAGTTTCTACCAGGCCTGTTATATACTTTATTCGCATAAAAAATGTTGGATGAAATCTTGGTTACTGAGGACTTGTAAAGAGTAGAATCAACAACCTCTGCAACAAAGACTGTTGCTTTGTGAGAATGTGTTTAAGTTCACATTTAGTCATTGTTATGTAAATGTCAGCTGAAAAGTACCAGTGACCTGGCATTGTCCTCAAGTCAGAGCAGATCCGCCGGAAACATGGCCCAGTGAGACATGGGTGCCGGTCCATGTAGATGGAAACAGAAAAGTTTGAGCCTTTTGGGTAAAACAGTGGGGTAAATTCTGTATGGAAATATGCACCAATCCTGCACCAGTATGAACACTGGATGGGCTGGGGGCAGGGATGGAGGGATGGGGGTGATGGGTGGAAGGGGAATGGATGAAAGGAGGATGCAGTATGATGGGGATGGGGATGTATTCTGAAGTAACATAGCTTCTGTACTGAGACTGGCTGTGTGTATCTCTTTTTCTCTCTACCTCTCTCTCCCTCTCTCCCTCCAGTCATCCTTAGTCCGTTTGGTCTGAACGGAACTCTGACGGGTCAGTCATTCAAGCTGTCAGACCCTCCCACCCAGAAACTGATAGAGGAGTGGAACCAGTTCTATCCCATAAGCCCCAGCTCTAAAGACAAGGACAAAAATGACTCGCCATCGGAGGACAAGATGGAGTACATGGACTGGGAGGACGACTCGCTGGCCGCTGTGGAGGTCCTCGTTGGTAAGACCTCTCTCTCGCTAACACAGACCCCTTGACTTTTTACACATTTTGTTATGTTAAAGCCTTATTCTAAAATGGATTAAATCGTTCCCCCCCCAATATTCTACACACAATACTCCATAATGACAAAGCGAAAACAGTTTTTTAGACATTTTAACAAATGTATAAAAAAACTGAAATACCTTATTTACATAAGTATTCAGACTCAAATTTGAGCTCAGGTGCATCCTGTTTACATTTATCATCCTTGAGATGTTTCTTCAACTTGTTTGCAGACCACCTGTGGTAAATTCAATAGATTGGACATGATTTGGAAAGGCACACACCTGTCTATATAAGGTCCCACAGTTGACAGTGCATGTCAGAGCAAAAACCAAGCCATGAGGTTGAAAGAATTGTCCGTAGATCTCCGAGAAAGGATTGTGTCGATTTCACAGATCTGGGGAAGGGTACCAAAAAATGTCTGCAGCATTGAAGGTCCCCAATAACACAGTGGCCTCCATCATTTTTAAATGGAAGAAGTTTGGAACCACCAAGACTCTTCCTAGAGCTGGCCCCCCGGCCATACTGTGCAATCAGGGGAGAAGGGCCTTGGGAGGGAGGTGACCAAGAACTCGATGGTCACTCTGACAGGCGCTCCAGAGTTCCTCATTGGAGATGGTTGTCCTTCTGGAAGGTTCTCCCATCTCTGCAGCACTCCACAAAGCAGGCCTTTATGGTAGTGGCCAGATGGAAGCCACTCCTCAGTAAAAATCACATGACAACCCACTTGGAGTTTGCTAAAAGGCACCTAAAGGACTCTCAGACCATGAGAAACAATACTCTTTGGTCGGTTGAAGCCAATACTGAACTCTTTGGCCTGAATGCCAAGCATCACGTCTGGAGGAAACCTGGTACCATCTCTACGGTGAAGCATGGGGGTGGCAGCATCATGCTGTGGGGAAGTTTTTCAGTGGCAGGGACTGGGAGACTAGTCAGGATTGAGGGAAAGATGAACGGAGCAATGTACAGAGAGATCCTTGATGAAAACCTGCTCTTGAGCGCTCAGGACCTCAGGCTGGGGCTAAGTTTCACCTTCCAACAGGACATCGACTCTAAGCACAAAGTAAAGACAACGCAGGAGTCACGCCCTGACCATAGAGAGCCCTTGGTTCTCTATGGTGTTTTGGTCAGAGTGTGACTAGTCATTGTATTTCTATGTTGGTGAGTTGTATGGTTCCCAATTAAAGGCAGCTGGTAATCGTTGCCTCTAATTGGGGATCATATTTAGGTAGCCTTTTTTTCCACCTGTGTTTTGTGGGATATTGTTTTGAGTGAGTGCATGTAGCACTACGGTACTTCACGATCGTTGTTTGTTTCTTGGTTTGTTTAAGTATCACTGAAAATAAAGATGTGGAACTCCAATCACGCTGCGCCTTGGTCCGTCTCTCCTCACGATCGTGACAGGAGTGGCTTCGGGACAAGTCTTTGAATGTCCTTGAATGGGCCAGCCAGAGCCTGGACTTGAACCCGATCGAACATCTCCGGAGAGACCTGAAAATAGCTGTACAGCGACGCTCCCCATCCAACCTGACAGAGCTTGAGAGGATCTGCAGAGAAGAATGGGAGAAACTCCCCAGATACAGGTGTGCCAAGCTTCCAGCGTCATAACCAAGATGAATTGAGGCTGTAATTGCTGCCAAAGATGCTTCAAATAAGAACTGAGTAAAGGGTCTGAATACTTATGTAAATGTGATATTTAAATTATATATTTTTTTACACATTTGTAAAAAACTCTAAAACAGTTTTTGCTTTGTCATTTTGGGGTATTGTGTGCGATTTAATCCATTTTGGAATAAGGCTGTAATTTAACAAAATGTGGAAAAAGTCAAGAGGTCTGAATACTTTCCGAATGCACTGTATATGGAATGGAAAAAAGGATGGAGGTTCCATTCCTGCACGGATCACATACACATACTTAACCGCTAATAATGAGTGGGTGTTTGTCTCTCTCTCCAGGTGGTGTGAGGATGGTGTACCCAGCCTGCCTGGTGCTAGTGCCCCAGTCTGACATCCCGGCTCTGGTCCCCCAGGGGTCCTCGCACTGCACCGCCGTCTACTCTGGTGGCCACCAAGTGCCTGCATCCCAACGAGACCCTGCCATCTCCTCAGTCACCCTCACGCCCCCAACCTCACCCGAGGAGGCCCATACAGGTACAACGAGTACGTGGATAGAAACATGTCAACCTATATTTTAATCTGTCTATATATTATAGATTAGGTCAGTGGTCACCAATCGGTCGACAGCGATTGACTGGTTGATCTCCAAAGAATTTCTAGTCGATCGGCAAACGTTCCTGTAAAAAAAGAACAATAAAGCTGGGTTCCTCTTTTTTTATTAGTCTCTTGCTGTTGGTGGTAGGTGCACCCAGCTCAATCTGCGCGCCGGGTAAGCGAAGGGTTCCGATTTTGAACCATTTAATGTATCTGAAGGTATAAACTCTACCTTCCTGGCGGGCCCAGAGCGCAAATCAAGTGCACTATAGGCTTACCGGCTGGCCAATCGGATGGCACATATGCATATCTGCAGTAACGTAGCAGGCATAAAAGAAAGTTACAGCAAAGTTGATACTGCAAGTTTTGAAAACTTTTACAGTGCCTTGCAAAAGTATTCATCCATCTTGGTGTTTTTCCTATTTTGTTGCATTACAACCTGTAAATTAAATATATTTTTATTTGGATTTCATGTAATGGACATACACAAAATAGTCCAAATTGGTGAAGTGAAATGAACAAAATAACTTAAATAATTTAAATTATTTATTTATTTTTTATTTAAAAAAAACAAAGTGGTGCGTGCAGGGCATATGCACCATATGAAAAGTGGTGCGTGCTATGAAGCCCCTAAATAAGATCTGGTGCAACCAATTACAGCTTTTTGGCCATCAAGGAAAATGCTATTTCTGGCGCAAACCCAACACTCATCACCCCGAGAACACCATCTCCACAGTGAAGCATGATGGTGGCAGCATCATGCTGTGGGGATGTTTTTCATCGGCAGGGACTGGGAAACTGGTCAGAATTGACAGAATGATGGATGGCGCTAAATACAGGGAACTTGTTGAGGGAAACCTGTTTTTCAGTCTTCCAGAGATTTGAGACTGGGACGGAGGTTCACCTTCCAAAAGGACAATGACCCTAAGCATACTGCTAAAGCAACACTCGAGTGGTTTAAGGGGAAATATTTAAATGTCTTGGAATGGCCTAGTCAAAGCCCAGACCTCAATCCAATTGAGAATCTGTGGTATGATTTAAAGATTGCTGTACACCAGTGGAACCCATCCAACTTGAAGGAGCTGGAGCAGTTTTGCCTTGAAGAATGGGCAAAAATCCCAGTGGCTAGATGTGCCAAGCTTAAAGAGACATACCCCAAGAGACTTGCAGCTGTAATTGCTGCAAAAGGTGGCTCTACAAAGTATTGACTTTGTGGGGGGTGAATAGTTATGCACGCTCAAGTTTTCTTTTTTTTGTCTTATTGTTTGTTTCCCAATAAAAAGTATTTAGCATCTTCAATGTGGTAGGCATGTTGTGTAAATCAAATGATACAAACTCCCCAAAAATCTATTTTAATTCCAGGTTGTAAGGCAACAAAATAGGAAAAATGCCAAGGGGGGTGAATACTTTCGCAAGCCACTGTAAAACCATGACTAGAGAGAGACTGTCAACAAATACAGCGAAGAGATGCTGTTTTTATGAGTGACTTCATGTTTCAGTTCTTACTCAGCACTGTCAACACTTTTTATTCAACGTGTACACATCCTTCCTACTTCCACTCGCACTACAACCAGCACTGCAGCTGTAATGAAAGAGTAGGAAAATGTATCAATAGGCTTGGGTTGTTATTGCTAGCGGCTTGTTTTTTTTTATAGAGGAATATTTCACTTTCTCTGTTCATAGGAGTAACAACATGAATTTGTGCATGAGGCAGAAATAATGCAGTGTGACTTGAGTTTCACCATCAGCTGGAAGACGGTGTCCCCTTTTTGGTCAGTGTCAATGAAGGAAAGGGACAGCGGAGGGGCGTTGCGAGGCGGACCCTCAGTCTGCTGCTCTCTCCCTCCGCTGAGACTGAACATCAGATGCAGGCACCATCAGCCTAGTAAAATAACAATATAAAGCAAATTATTTTTAATTTGAGAAAAATGGATTCACTTTTTAAATGCTAGTTAATGATTTTATAGTTATCACATTTCACATTGGATTTATTAACTACAAAAAAGGTTAAGTATTTTTATTTCATTTCTGGTGCCACTCTGCACACACAAGCTTGTTAGCTAGCTAGCTTTCGTCTAACGTTAAGCCAACTCTCTGTTCAATGACATTTGAAGTTCCTTTATAGAAGCTGCACTTCGTAGGTATAATTTGGTCAGCCTAATTCAGATAATGTCATAACAACATGTCATAACAACAAGATGCCCAGCATTTCAAGCCAAGCCTCCTCCATGCTTTCTTGCTCACTCCCCACCCAAAAACATTCTGTCGCATCTCGCGTCCTACACTTGTCTGTCTAATGCATGTAAATAGCTGGCCCATTCCATAGCAAGCTGCTCTATCCGCACTGATTGGTTAAGTAATTTAATGTTGAGCTAAATGTATAAAAACATTGATTTCAGAGGTTTAAAAAGGAACAGAAAGGAATGATATAAACTGTTACATTGTTTGGGTTCGAACCAGTCCAGAACTTTATTTTGCTGGTCGGAACAGTGGCACGAAACGAAGAATAAAAAAAGAATGATTCTGTTCAGAACAACTGGCCTTGTGGTTAGTGTCTGACCTGAGATTGGAAGGCCGAGTCATACAGAAGACTGTAAGAATGGGACCTGATTCGTCTCTGCTTGGCACTCAGCATTAAGGAGATAGATTGGGGTAAGGCCCTGCGATAGACTAGCATCATGTCCAAGGGGGTGTACTTGTACATCAAGCTGCCTCACGCTACAGAAACAGGAGATGAGCTGTTCTGGCTCACACAAGCAAAGGCTCTGGCAAGGCTACTTACATTACATACTTACTCAGAACGAAAAGATTGGAAAGTAATTTTAGTTCCAACCCCTGCTACATTGTAACCGCGAAGCGGCTACGATGCTTACTTTTGTAACTGAATGAAAACATTTTAACGATATGATTTAACTGATTGACGTGTTGGAAATAGATGGCAAAAATGCAGAATGGTGTTGAATGCCTGTAAACAGCTTGTGGATAATTTTTCTCCCAAAAATGTAATCATGTAATAATATTAGGCCTACTGATTATTTCTCAGTATCTACTTTGCTAGCTACTCATTGACAGCCCGCGAGCTACCGGACATGCAGTTTCTCATGAGAATCTCAATTGCATAGTACTCGTGTCCTCTCTCCTCGCTTCCTTCTCAAAACCCATTGGATGAGAAAGCCAGAGGTCCCTCCCCTCTGACCTTCTCCAATGAGTTTTGAGAAGGAGGCGATGAGAGAGGGCACAAGCAACTGAGATTCTCCCAGAGTCTGAGATACCTCAAAGCCTAATCAGACATGCCCATGCTCATCATGGTTCTTACAGGCAAAGTGAAATTACAAAATTTGCCCGTGGTGCATGCTGCTCAAATTATATGTAACAACACCCTGAGTGCATCGGACATTAAACAATGATACAAATGTAACAACAGGTCAACAAAATAGACAAAAAGACCAGTGGTGCTACTAGTGCTTTCTAACTGCTCTGTTCCAAAACACTGGAGAGACGCAGCGAAGCAAAACTTTAGAGAGGGCAAAACCATTCATCTTCCGAACGACGGGGGTGCAAACTGCAATCTTTTAATTAATTATATAGTGTATAAAATGGGCATATCTATTTTTATACAGACTAGCTCAAAACATTACTAATAATCACAAATTGCCCAATGGATCAGGATACTTTTGTGGTAACAAAATACATTTGGGGTGCAAAAACATATGTTTGCAGCACCTCTATTTTGAAAGTGGGGATGCAGCTGCTCCATTTGTTTTATTGCTCAGGTGCCTATACCCCCATATAGTGAGCAGTGGTCAAGAGGTGTGTTGTCAAAGCTGGTAATTTTAGGACAATAAATATTGTCACTTGCGGTTTGATGAGCCGATTCATAACCTCTCCCTCCCATCCCTCCCTCCCCCAGTGGACTCCCAGTCGGCTCTGAAGTGGGTGAAGATGTCGTCGGCTGTGGACGGCTTCAGTGTGGACAGCGCCAGTCACCACGAGGGGAAGATCCCTCGCAGGCTAGCCAGCCAGGTGGTGGAGAGGGTCTGGCAGGAGTGCAATATCAACAGAGCTCAGAACAAGTATGTCTGTCTCTGCTACTGTCTCAGCACACACACACTCTCAACCAAAGCCCTAGAAGTAGAATTGCTATAGGCGTGTGAGCTGCACGATATGGGCAAAATATGTATTTGCAATTTTTTTTACAGAATATCACGATTTAGATTTGACTTGCGATATAGATCAAAACACTTGGGTGAACTGTTGGAATCATAGAAATAAAATGATTTACATTAAGAAGCAAAGTGGAAAGCAGCATCGTTCTTGTTTGGAACAATCTGTTGACTGCATTTGACCTAACAGAACAGCATGCAAACTTATAGTGAATCTAACAGTGAGGAGAAGGAACTGAGCTGCTTGAGTGGCAGAAGGCGGGGCTTGGTGTGTGTGGGAAGCAGCTGCAAGAGGAGAGAGGGAGAGAGATGACAAATGGAGTAAACTAACAAGGCTGAATGGCATTTAAAAGTGTTACATGAGATATAGAGCTCTTGCATTATGGATATTGTGCATGTCAATATTGTACACGCCTTCACAATGACGCTTCATTTACCAAATGGATATTTTAGAGAAGTATAGTAAGAAACACAATGGACAAATGGTTAATGTTTTGAGTCAATGGTTGTGTGTTGTGTTGTCCAGGCGTAAGTTCTCAGCGACAGCCAACGGTACCTGTGAGGAGAAAGTAGGGGCCTGGGACTTTGTAGAATCAACACACAGGTCAAACTGCAACTGCTCCAGGTAAATGATGCATACTGTGTTTATTTGTTTGTTTATTTGTGTTCCTCTTGTCTAGGACCTGTAACCTAAGCCCTCTGTAAGGGGATAAACTTCTAGTTTATTGTGTAGACACAAGCTTGCCTTTTAAGGAAGTCTTACTCATTGGAAGTCTTACTCGGCAAAACAACATTCGATACGTCAGTCTAAAATCTGAGATGTATTTTAATCTCAATGCATATGACATTCATCTCTATTTGTCTGTTAAGTAACAACCCTGTCAGGGTTCAATAGTAGTGCACAATCTAGGGAATTGGGTGTGATTTAGGACCCAGGGGAGAGACCCCGGGGCCACTCCGACCTCTAGAAGGCCTGTGTAGGGAGATAGCTGGTCTAAAAATGGAGAGTGTCTGTAGACCCTAATGTTGACAAATGTGCTGCATCTAGAGTGGGTTAATTTGTGGATGTGAGGTTGACTGTTGCCAGGCTGTTTCTGTTTGGGGGTTGGGAGACAGACAGACAATATCACATGTGCGTGTGCGTGTGCGTGTGCGTGTGTGTGTGTGTGTGTGTGTGTGTGTGTGTGTGTGTGTGTGTGTGTGTGTGTGTGCTTGTGTGTTCTCTCTGAAGGGGAAAGGCTGCAGTCAGCATGTCCCGCTGCTGTCTCCTGGCAGACACATACACAGCGGCAGAAACACACGTCACACTGCAGCTTGCACAGAAATAGGTGCTTGACAAATCGCCGAATACAACAGGTGTAGACCTTACAGTGAAATGCTTACTTACAGGCTCTAACCAACAGTCAAAAAAAGATATTAGGTGAACAATAGTTAAGTAAATAAATAAAAACAGCAGTAAAAAAGACAGTGAGGCTATATAGCGAGGCTATATACAGTAGTGAGGCTATAAAAGTAGCGAGGCTGCATACAGACGGTTAGTCAGGCTGATTGAGGTAGTATGTACATGTAGATATGGTTAAAGTGACTATGCATGTATGATTAACAGAGAGTCACAGTAGACACTCTGCACCTTTATGTTCTCTCTCTGGGAGTTTGCTTTGTGTATGTTTGTGTCTTTTTGCTTGAGGAGCACTTTCACTATAGATTGGGGGAGCCGCTTGTTCCCCACTGGTGGTGTGAGGGAAGGCAGGCTGTGTACAGGGATGCAGTGGGAGAGACCCAGACGCCAGTCACACCTCTAGAAGACCTGTTTAGGGAGATGGCTACTCTAAATGTAGTGGGTTAATGTGTGGATGTGAGAACTGACTTTGGGGAAGTCTGGCTAGAGGTGTTAATTAGTTGGAGGGAACCTAGAGCAGGGCTTCTCTAACTCTTTGGGGCTTGGGACCCCTGTTGTGAAAGCAAATTCATCAGAGACCCCCTCATTATCAGAACACACCTCTAGTGAGAGAAAAATAGCATACAAGGAGTTCAACTATGACTTTGGCAGTGCATGACTGGATGAACCAAGTCTCAGGAAGGAACATTTTAAAGGCCCATCTCTGAGCATTGGATCATTTTTTTTCCAGTTTTCAAGCACATTTCCTGCAATTCTACACATTTTGTCACGGGGCAGAGAATTTTTTGGGGTTGTTGCCGCTTTAAAGCTAATTCAAAATAATTGAAAATGAATGTGGATACCAATATACCAATATCTCTGTGAACTTCCCAGGTCTATTTTCCTGTATTTTGTATACATTTCCACACTATGAGGTTGGAATAATACTGTGAAATTGTGAAAATTATGATAAGGCCCTTTTAGGTAAGAGCTGTTTGAAAAGACAGCCTGAAATGTCTGCCTGTTTTGGTTGGTGTGAATTTTGGCCTTCTATGGTGACATCATCATGCAGTAAATGAGTTAATATACCATTAAGAAAAAGACCAATAAAAGCACATTTTCAGTTTTCCCATCCCACAAACAACTCCTAGACAGTTCTTACTTGAGAAATTGGTATTTTCTAAGAAGCTATTTCTATTTATCTTTGACCATTTTAATTGAAAACAATCACAATAAGGTACTTAATTGTTACCCAGATTTGATATTGAGATAAAAAAAATGGCTGCATTTATGAACATAAATTGTAGATAATAATATTACATTGTATTGTATTGCACCCTCTAAAGTTATTCCGCGGATCCCTTGGCCAAAATTTGTTTAATCTGTTGTCGTTAGTAATATTCATGAAAACAAATGAAATGTAAAGAAAGAAAGAAAAAAAAACGTAGAGAAACCCTGACCTTTAGAGTACTGGAGGATTGAAAAGGGAATTCCTGTGTGTGCAGCACAAATTCTAATGGCTATCGGCTTGGCTGCAGGAAGCTGTGTGTGTGTGTGTGTTATTGTTTACCCACTCTGCATATTGTTTTTGCTGCGTCTTGCCGCTCTCTGCCTGCTGACAGTTAAGCAGCCCGGTTATATTATAATCCTGTGAAGTAGTGGGAAGGACAACAGCTACCTCCCTCCCTCAACATGCTGCCTGCTCCACAACCACAAGAGTAGCCTGTGGTTACCGTGCTGACAGACCACCAGCCAAATAACATCCCGGTGCCCCCTCTAGCCGAGCTGACCCTGAGTTTACCCCCCTCATCCCGCTCCTCCCCCCACAGCCACATAGCCTGACTTTAGATTTATTGCTCCTCGGCAGTGGTGTAAAGTACTTAAATAAAAATACTTTAACGTACTACTTAAGTAGTTTTTTGGTGTAGCTGTACTTTACTATTTATATTTTTGCCAACTTTTACTTCACTACATCCCTAAAGAAAATAATGTACTTTTTACTCCATACATTTCCCCTGACATCCAAAAGTACTTGTTACATTTTGAATGCTTAGCAGGACAGGAAAATTGTCCAATTCACGCTATTATAGACCAAATCCCTGGTCATCCCTACTGCCATTGATCTGACAGACTCACTAAACACAAATACTTTATTTGTTAATGACGTCTGAGTGTTTGAGTATGCCCCTGACTATTTGTAAATAATGGTTTGCTTAATATAAGGAATTTGAAATTCTTTATACTTTTACTTTTGATATTAAGAATATTTTAGCAAGTACATTTACTTTTGTTACTTAAGTATATTTAAAACTAAAGACTTGTAGTATTTTACTAAGTGACTTTCACTTTTACTTGAGTAATTTTCTATTAAGGTATCTTTACTTTTACTCAAGTATGACAATTGGGTAGTTTTTCCACCACTGCTCCTCGGTCCCCTTACAGTGAAACATGAGAGGTAACTTAGTGGCTGCCTCTCCCCGGGCCTAAACTGGGGACAGTGTGTGTGTGTTTGAGTGTTGACAGCAGAGGTGGTGGTGGTATACACTGGGCCAGGGTCAGCAGTAACAGGCAGGCTGGTTAGCAGGGGAGCTTGACTCAGCCAGAGCTTTATGGGGTCTGGTCACGACGTGACACACACGATGGTCACAGAGGGGCCAGACCAGGTGTCTGACAGGGCAGCCTAGAGAGCTTTGGGGGCCTAAGGGCTGGGGACCACCACAACACATTCCAGACCATTTAAACCCAACCAGAAACAGGTCTACTTCCAACCTGGGTCATGTTCAGTAGGGCACACACGTTTCACTCAATAAACACAGCCTTTGGGGGGAATGCTCTATTCTAGTGGGTGTGAGCTAGACAAGATGCATGGTTTTGGTTGTGGTTAGGAGGCCAATAGAGTGCAGAATAATAACATCAGTTTAAGATGTTTGTTAGAGTAGCATCAGCATGACATGAGGAGTTTATTAGATTTGAGAGGAATTAATTTGTTTATTTTACAGTGGCAAGAAAAAGTATGTGAACCCTTTGGAATTACCTGGATTTCTGCATAAATTGGTCATAAAATTTCACAACAATAGACACACACAGTGTGCTTAAAATAATAACACACAAATTATTGTATTTTTCTTGTATATTTTGAATACATAATTTAAACATTCACAGTGTAGGTTGGGAAAAGTATGTGAACCCCTAGGCTAATGAATTCTTCAAAAGCTAATTGGAGTCAGGAGTCAGCTAACCTGGTGTCCAATCAATGAGACGAGATTAGAGATGTTAACATCTCACCTGGATGTTCCACAGCGCTACTGGCAAAATGTTCTGTGGACAGATGAAACTAAAGTTGAGTTGTTTGGAAGGAACACACAACACTGTGTGGAGAAATACAGGCACAGCACACCAACGTCAAAACCTCATCCCAACTGTAAAGTATGGTGGAGGGAGCAGCATGGTTTGGGGCTGCCTCAGGGCCTGGACAGCTCGTTATCATCAACGGAAAAATGACTTCCCAAGTTTATCAAGACATTTTGCAGGAGAATGTAAGGCTCTGTCCACCAATTGAAGCTCAACAGGAGTTGGGTGATGCAACAGGACAACGACCCAAAACACAGAAGTAAATCAACAACAGAATGGCTTCAATAGAAGAAAATATGCCTTCTGGAGGGGCCCAGTCCTGACCTCAACCCGATTGAGATGCTGTGGCATGACCTCAAGTGCGGTTCACATTAGACATCCCAAGAATATTGCTGAACTGAAACAGTTTTGTAAAGAGAAATGGTCCAAAATTCCTCCTGACCGTTGTGCAGGTCTGATCCGCAACTACAGAAAACGTTTGGTTGAGGTTATTGCTGCCAAAGGAGGGTCAACCAATTATTAAATCCAATAGTTCACATACTTTTCCCACCCTGCACTGTCAATGTTTACATGGTGTGTTCAGTAAAGACATGAAAACGTATAATTGCCAGATTGGTCCTTTGACTGGTTACATTGACTTTTAACACAAAGCAAATGGGAAAGTAGGAAGTGAAAGATCTACAGCTTACTAATTGGGAATAAATGTAATGAATGTGTTTCATACTATTTGCTCAGTATAAATCTGCATTAAATATGTATGCAATATAAATCTGCATTAAATATATTTTCAGTATAAATCAGCATTAAATATGAATTCAATATAAATGTATAAATCTCATACACCTGACTTTGAGTCTGAATTTAAATGTTCTGTAGATCAGTTTGTTCTTGGTTATTGATTGAAGTAGATCAGTGTTGCCTCTCAACACTGTTTATTGAGCTAATGAATGCACAACCTTAACACAGGTGAACGAATGGCATTATTGTTTGTCTTGCAGTGAGACATGTAAATGACATGCTTTCTCTTCCTCTGTTTCCTTCCAGGCATAAAGCCCTGAAACAGCGAGGTGGTGGTACCCCGGGCCAGCCCCAGTCAGCAGGCCAGCCCACCCACACCCAGCCACCCACCAAGCACAAGACTGGGGGTGACAAGCCAGAGAAGAGCGACAAGCAGACCAAGAGGCCACAGACACCCTTCCACCACCGCAGCGCCGCCTGCGATGACGTTACCATGGAGACGAAGGCGGCAGGCCAGAGGCTTGCCATGAGGGCCCAGCAGGAGGGGGGTCGCTTCCCTGGCCTCCACCCTGCCGACGGAGTCACCAAGACCCCCCAGCGGCACGACGGAGGGGTGGGTAGCGCCGGTGGTTCCTCAGAGATGACAGGTTCCCCCCAGCCCCCTCCCCTCAGCCCCCACCCCTGTGAGCGCGACAGAGGAGAGGAGACGGGTGACGGCTCTTTAAAGAACCCCTCCACCCCCCACAGCCAACACTTCTACCAGCCACCCCCGGAGCCCTGCCTGGCGGAGCAGAAGGGTGGCGTCAGGGACCACCATGGACTGGATGGCCTGGCCCAGCACTTCCACCACCCCCACACGGCCTACCCACCCGAGCCCCTGGAGCCCACTGTGTACGTAGGCTCTGCAGTCAACCTGGAGGAGGATGGCTCCCCGGCGCCATGGAGGTTCTTCAACATGCCCAGGAGGAAAGAGGCCGCAATACCCACGCCAACGCTGCCTTGGGACAAGCTGAGGGACAGGGAGAGAGACGAGGCCTCGGGAGGACAGGAGGTGGTGTCTGTCACTGAGTGAGTGTCTATCTCTGTTCATTCATTCATTCTTATCTCCCCATTGATTTAACCATTCAACTCCCACTATTGCCCATAGAGGGTGCTAGAGGCCCCCAGCCATTTACTGACTAACTGGTCAGCCATCCAACCCTCCATCCCTTCCCATCACCCCCTCTGGCACACAGACAGACGGGCCCCTTTTTCAGTACCTCCAACATTCTAGAAAATAAAAGTGATTGAAAGAGCAGTGATGCACAACCGGGCCTCCCCTCCCTCCCCGCCCCTGCCTTAGAATGTTCTGTGGTGGCGCTGAGCACACATGGCATGTTAATCTCTCGCTATGTGCCCTTTTGACGTCATACATCACTAATGTGCATGGCCAGCACTGCAGCAGAGACTGGAGAGAGCTTATTGATCCCCCCAACACACACACACAAACAAACACACACACACACACACACACACACACACACACACACACACACACACACACACACACACACACACACACACACACACACACACACATACACACATACACACACAGGGCCCCAGAGATGGAGGGATAGGGTTAGGGTTATATAAATAAATGGATCCATATATCTACACCCTCGCCAATACAACTCCCCCTGCTTCCTTCCTCTCTACCCTGAACACGTGAAGGAGGGTGGTATCTTCAAAGCCTTGATGCCAGAGCAGAGGTGTCGCTTCACTGAGAGAGGCAGAAGATAGAAGTGGACTCGAGAGAAAGGGATGTGGAGGGAGAGACGGATGCAAAGAGTGACAGAGAGGCTGAGACGGACTAGGATCGGTGCACCGGAGAGCAGGCAGGCAGGCTTGCCGTCCGGCCAGGCCGAGCAGTGGCGGTCTTGGGAATTATCAGAGGGGTTATACAATTTCAGGGATGGATGCTGGACAGTGCTGTGGGCAGGACTATGGACAGCAGGGCTATGGACAGCAGGGCTATGGACAGCAGGGCTATGGACAGCAGGGTGCGGAGAGCAGGAGGGAGTAATCCTGGTGGCCGGGAAGCAGCTCTAAATGGCTGCTAATCTCTGGCCGGGGCCACTGCGCACTGTCACTTCGCATCACAGCCTAGCTGGAGAGAGAGAAGGAGAGAGAGAGGGAGAGAGAGAGAGAGAGAAGGGACCTACATGAGCTGGGTCCCTCCCCCTCAGAGGGGCCCAGCGGGGCTCATTTAGTCTAGTAACATCTGAACAACAATATCAACAACTAGAACACAGGCCCATAGTCATAGGAAAGATTATTCACAGATTACGTTGAAAAAGAGACATGCATAGCAACAGATTAAAATGTCCTCATGCTCTTTCTCCCCACAATGTTGATAGATGATCTGCACAGCCATATAGGCCTAAACAAACAGTAACTGCATCCCACTCTGTTATCAGTAAATGACTGTACTATGTGGCCCTATTTATCATAATGAATATTCTGTCCCCTCACCGTGTCTCTTGTTCCCAGGCTGATGGCCACATCTAAGCAGCCTCTGAAGGTGTCTGAGGAGCGCGTGCAGATGTACATTCAGCGGAGGAACCAGTACCTGGCCGCCGCCATCACCGACGATGACCACGAGCCTGAGGTGGATCCCTACGCCTTCGAGGACGGGGACGTCAAGTTCTCCTTCTCCGACAAGAAGGACAAGATGGGTGGCGAACGCCAACCCGGGAAGAAACACAAGGTAGGGCTAAATGTACAACTTGATCAACTGGGGGCGGCGGCAGGCAGGCTAGCAGTTAAGAGTAACTGCAAGGTTGCTGGTTTGAATCCCCGAGCCGACTAGGCACAAAAAAACTATCCTGTAAGTCACTCTGGATAAGAGCGTCTACTAAGTGACTAAAATTGTACATGTAACTGGGGGCGGCTGAGGCAAATCCTTTCCTCCCCTCGCTGCTGACTCCAACTTGCCACTGTTTGTGACGCCCTTTAGGGTCAGGAAGTAGGAAGAGTTTGGTTTAGGGTCACAAGATAAGGCGTCAGCAACCCTGCACTGTAAATGTGTCACTAGCTGTATTCTGCCCTCGTTTCCAAAAAATCTACTGCTCAGGAAGCCAGCTCCAGCTCCCTTTGTTATCCCAGTAGAGAGATGCCAAAATAGTTTGACTCTGTAATTTCTCATTTTGTTTGGTTTTGTATTTTCTATCTGCCCCATCTCTCACTCTGCTAGCCTGTGGGCTCAGTCTCGCTCTGCTAGCCTGTGGGCTCAGTCTCGCTCTGCTAGCCTGTGGGCTCAGTCTCGCTCTGCTAGCCTGCCTGTGGGCTCAGTCTCGCTCTGCTAGCCTGCCTGTGGGCTCAGTCTCGCTCTGCTAGCCTGCCTGTGGGCTCAGTCTCGCTCTGCTAGCCTGCCTGTGGGCTCAGTCTCGCTCTGCTAGCCTGCCTGTGGGCTCAGTCTCGCTCTGCTAGCCTGCCTGTGGGCTCAGTCTCGCTCTGCTAGCCAGCCTGTGGGCTCAGTCTCGCTCTGCTAGCCTGCCTGTGGGCTCAGTCTCGCTCTGCTAGCCTGCCTGTGGGCTCAGTCTCGCTCTGCTAGCCTGCCTGTGGGCTCAGTCTCGCTCTGCTAGCCTGCCTGTGGGCTCAGTCTTGCTCTGCTAGCCTGCCTGTGGGCTCAGTCTCGCTCTGCTAGCCTGCCTGTGGGCTCAGTCTCGCTCTGCTAGCCTGCCTGTGGGCTCAGTCTCGCTCTGCTAGCCTGCCTGTGGGCTCAGTCTCTGCTCTGCTAGCCTGCCTGTGGGCTCAGTCTCGCTCTGCTAGCCTGCCTGTGGGCTCAGTCTCGCTCTGCTAGCCTGCCTGTGGGCTCAGTCTCAGCTCTGCTAGCCTGCCTGTGGGCTCAGTCTCGCTCTGCTAGCCTGCCTGTGGGCTCAGTCTCGCTCTGCTAGCCAGCCTGTGGGCTCAGTCTGCTCTGCTAGCCAGCCTGTGGGCTCAGTCTCGCTCTGCTAGCCTGCCTGTGGGCTCAGTCTCGCTCTGATAGCCTGCCTGTGGGCTCAGTCTCGCTCTGCTAGCCTGCCTGTGGGCTCAGTCTCGCTCTGCTAGCCTGCCTGTGTGCTCAGTCTCTGCTCTGCTAGCCTGCCTGTGGGCTCAGTCTCGCTCTGCTAGCCTGCCTGTGGGCTCAGTCTGCTCTGCTAGCCTGCCTGTGGGCTCAGTCTCGCTCTGCTAGCCTGCCTGTGGGCTCAGTCTGCTCTGCTAGCCTGCCTGTGGGCTCAGTCTCGCTCTTCTAGCCTGCCTGTGGGCTCAGTCTCGCTCTTCTAGCCTGCCTGTGGGCTCAGTCTCGCTCTGCCAGCCTGCCTGTGGGCTCAGTCTCGCTCTGCCAGCCTGCCTGTGGGCTCAGTCTCGCTCTGCCAGCCTGCCTGTGGGCTCAGTCTCGCTCTGCCAGCCTGCCTGTGGGCTCAGTCTCGCTCTGCTAGCCTGCCTGTGGGCTCAGTCTCGCTCTGCTAGCCAGCCTGTGGGCTCAGTCTCGCTCTGCCAGCCTGCCTGTGGGCTCAGTCTCGCTCTGCCAGCCTGCCTGTGGGCTCAGTCTCGCTCTGCCAGCCTGCCTGTGGGCTCAGTCTCGCTCTGCCAGCCTGCCTGTGGGCTCAGTCTCGCTCTGCTAGCCTGCCTGTGTGCTCAGTCTCTGCTCTGCTAGCCTGCCTGTGGGCTCAGTCTCGCTCTGCTAGCCTGCCTGTGGGCTCAGTCTGCTCTGCTAGCCTGCCTGTGGGCTCAGTCTCGCTCTTCTAGCCTGCCTGTGGGCTCAGTGTCGCTCTGCCAGCCTGCCTGTGGGCTCAGTCTCGCTCTGCCAGCCTGCCTGTGGGCTCAGTCTCGCTCTGCCAGCCTGCCTGTGGGCTCAGTCTCGCTCTGCTAGCCTGCCTGTGGGCTCAGTCTTGTCTTAATATTGTTTCTCTCTGTTTCTAAACCTGGACCACCTGTTAGCTGTGGAAATGCCGTCAGCACTACGGGGAGGACAGGGGGGAGAGTGTGGGAATGGGAGTGAGCTGCCTGGCAGTCAGCCTCCCTGGCCCTGCCTGCTTCCCTGCCTGTCTGCCTGTGAGGATGCATGTCTGCAGCAGGCTGGCGTGGAGGAGGAGGGATGTGCGAGGCTGGCTGGAGCTTTAACAGGCCAATAAACCTGGCTCACTGAACCGTGCATTTTTAAAATAGCTTTTTTGTTTTATTTCACGAAGGCTGCTGAGATTTTTTTCTTCTCCGTTGTGGATGTGGTGTTGTACTGTGTGTGTGTGTGTGTGGTATTGTACTGTGTGTGGTATTGTACTGTGTGTGTGTGGTATTGTACTGTCTGTGTGTGTGTGTGTGTGTGGGATTGTACTGAGTGTGTGTGTGGTATTGTACTGTGTGTGTGTGGTATTGTACTGTGTGTGTGTGGTATTGTACTGTCTGTGTGTGTGTGTGTGTGTGTGGGGGGGGGATTGTACTGAGTGTGTGTGTGGGATTGTACTGTGTGTGTGTGGTATTGTACTGTGTGTGTGTGGTATTGTACTGTGTGTGTGTGTGTGTGTGTGTGTGTGTGTGTGTGTGTGTGTGTGTGTGTGTGTGTGTGTGTGTGTGTGTGTGTGTGTGTGTGTGGTATTGTACTGTGTGTGTGTGTGGTATTGTACTGTGTGTGTGTGGTATTGTACTGTGTGTGTGGTATTGTACTGTGTGTGTGTGGTATTGTACTGTGTGTGTGTGGTATTGTACTGTGTGCGGTTGCTGCTGCGCTGCTTCTATACAGGAGGTCCCCCAGTGGCCACTATGTGCAGTGGAGCCACAGTCTGCTGTGCGCTCAGTGTGTGTGTGTTACTTCAGCTACCTCCTCCCCCCTGGGTCATTCTTCACACTCCATTGATGATACTGCAAAGTGACAGCCTATCTTTTGTGCACTTTTATGTGTGTGTTCATGAGGGCCACAGACTTTCTAGGTAGTGCTATTTGCCAAATTGGTTTATGTTCCCCACCCCCTGAGTTGTCTGTGTGTGTTCAGGAGGTTGGCATGCTGGCAAAGCTCCAAACGTTCTGTAGTTGAACCCCTAGAAACTCCTGCCAATGAAATAATATAGCACACTCACTTAGCAGTGGAGCCGGGCGTCCATCAGCAGCAGAGGAAACAGGAAAGGCAAGTCACTGGTGCTATACTCTAAGGCACAATATGAACACCACACTGACTTTCATGTCACTAGTGCTTCCGCGTTCGCATTATTTGGCGTCACAGAGTTAAATGGTACCTTTTGGTCACAGAGGGAGGGAGGGAGGGAGGGAGGGAGGGAGGGAGGGAGGGAGGGAGGGAGGGAGGGAGGGAGGGAGGGAGGGAGTGAGAGAGAGAGAGCATACCATTCCCTCAGCCCCAACCCCTTGTGTTTGTGCATATTTGCTCGCACAGCGAGTGTCTGCCTGCCATGTACACGGAGGCCCCATCATAAGAGCATACAGCCCTATCACAGAGAGATATTGACAAAGTGTAGTGGCATTAGGGCTCCCTCCCAGGCGGCCATGGCATTTCTCCCATACACTGGGAGCCTTGTCTGGAAATCTCATTAGTACAGAGTCGTTCGTTCCCCTCTTCTCTTTATTCTCTCTGCATTTTTTGAAGTGTGCCAAAAATAAACCTACTTTCCACTGAGACTGAGAGAGCAGCCCAGCTCTCAGGGGCTGGAGGCACCTGTGTACTTTCTACAGTACTTTAGTCTGTGTTTATTGTATTATTTTCTTTGCGGTTTCATATTGACTATCTGCTATTGCCTTTTATCTATTATTGATAGAATTTTATTGTTTGATCAGCTTTATCCTATTGGTTTTGTTTCTTTGCATTTGTTTTGTGCACAATATTGATCTCTCTATTTGTCTGTGTCTCGCTCTCTCTCTCTCTCTCTCTCGCTATCTGTATCTCTCTTTGTTTCTCTCTCTCTCGCTATTTGTATCTCTCTTTGTTTCTCTCTCTCTCTCTCTGTCTCGCTCTCTATCTCTCTTTGTTTCTCTCTGTGTTTCTCTCTCTCTGTCTGTGTTTCTCTCTCTCTCTCTCTCTCTCTGTCTCACTCTTTGTTTATCTTTCTCTCTCTGTTTCTCTCTCTCTGTCTCGCTCTCTCTCTTGTTGTTTCTCTGTCTGTGTTTCTCTCTCTCACTCTTTGTTTATCTTTCTCTCTCTGTTTCTCTCTCTCTCTGTTTCTCTCTGGCTCTCAGGGGGAGGATGGAGCAGCAGGTCCATCAGATGGTAAGGATCCTGTCTGTCTCTGCTGTACTGTGCAGCTCTAGGCTCTGTTAGATGACAGGGACATGGCTGTCATTACCTGGGTCAATTACTTGAGTGACAGCAGTAGCAGCCTTTTGTTTGACTTACTGGGGGAGGACAGGTAATGTAATTACATGCACGAACACAAAACAGCACATCTGTCGTTTTAGTCCCGTCCGAATCTGCCATGTCGGTAATTATTACTTGGTGGGAAGGTTATTATTCCAGCCCCAAGAACCTATTGTTTTTCGGCAAACTCCCAGGTCCTCTGATAAAGCCTGTGTAAATTGTCATCCCCGTGTTTTGAGGGATATTACAGAGTTGAACAGGTGCTGCACCCAGTTTGGGTAAGAACATGGGAACAAATTGATGCTTAAAACAATGTGTAGCCTACAGATGAATGGTCTGGTTTGTCACATGACTTTCATAGTGCCTTTTTCTCTTTTGAAAGATTCAGCGGATGATATTGTGCAAATTAATTTATTAATTACAGTTTGTGGTTCTTATTGATATATATATATATATATACTGCTAAAAAAAATAAAGGGAACACTTAAACAACACAATGTAACTCCAAGTCAATCACACTTCTGTGAAATCAAATTGTCCACTTAGGAAGCAACACTGATTGACAATACATTTCACATGCTGTTGTGCAAATGGAATAGACAACAGGTGGAATTTATAGGCAATTAGCAAGACACCCCCAATAAAGGAGTGGTTCTGCAGGTGGGGACCACAGACCACTTCTCAGTTCCTATGCTTCCTGGCTGATGTTTTGGTCACTTTTGAATGCTGGCGGTGCTTTCACTCTAGTGGTAGCATGAGACGGAGTCTACAACCCACACAAGTGGCTCAGGTAGTGCAGCTCATCCAGGATGGCACAACAATGCGAGCTGTGGCAAGAAGGTTTGCTGTGTCTGTCAGCGAAGTGTCCAGAGCATGGAGGCGCTACCAGGAGACAGGCCAGTACATCAGGAGACGTGGAGGAGGCCGTAGGAGGGCAACAACCCAGCAGCAGGACCGCTACCTCCGCCTTTGTGCAAGGAGGAGCAGGAGGAGCACTGCCAGAACCTTGCAAAAGGACCTCCAGCAGGCCACAAATGTGCATGTGTCTGCTCAAACGGTCAGAAACAGACTCCATTAGGGTGGTATGAGGGCCCGACGTCCACAGGTGGGGGTTGTGCTTACAGCCCAACACCGTGCAGGACGTTTGGCATTTGCCAGAGAACACCAAGATTGGCAAATTCGCCACTGGCGCCCTGTGCTCTTCACAGATGAAAGCAGGTTCACACTGAGCACATGTGACAGACGTGACAGAGTCTGGAGACGCCGTGGAGAACGTTCTGCTGCCTGCAACATCCTCCAGCATGACCGGTTTGGCGATGGGTCAGTCATGGTGTGGGGTGGCATTTCTTTGGGGGGCCGCACAGCCCTCCATGTGCTCGCCAGAGGTAGCCTGACTGCCATTAGGTACCGAGATGAGATCCTCAGACCCCTTGTGAGACCATATGCTGGTGCGGTTGGCCCTGGGTTTCTCCTAATGCAAGACAATGCTAGACCTCATGTGGCTGGAGTGTGTCAGCAGTTCCTGCAAGAGGAAGGCATTGATGCTATGGCCCGCCCGTTCCCCAGACCTGAATCCAATTGAGCACATCTGGGACATCATGTCTCGCTCCATCCACCAACGCCACGTTGCACCACAGACTGTCCAGGAGTTGGCGGATGCTTTAGTCCAGGTCTGGGAGGAGATCCCTCAGGAGACCATCCGCCACCTCATCAGGAGCATGCCCAGGCGTTGTAGGGAGGTCATACAGGCACGTGGAGGCCACACACACTACTGAGCCTCATTTTGACTTGTTTTAAGGACATTACATCAAAGTTGGATCAGCCTGTAGTGTGGTTTTCCACTTTAATTTTGAGTGTGACTCCAAATCCAGACCTCCATGGGTTGATAAATTGGATTTCCATTGATTATTTTTGTGTGATTTTGTTGTCAGCACATTCAACTATGTAAAGAAAAAAGTATTTAATAAGATTATTTCATTCATTCAGATCTAGGATGTGTTATTTTAGTGTTCCCTATATTTTTTTGAGCAGTGTATATATATTTTCTTCGAACTGAGAGCCAAACTTTCTTCACTCCTAGAACAGCCTCCAGGCTTCCGTCAGAACGGTCAATTTTGAATGAGAAAAAATGAATTCCGTCCGAAATGTCCAATGGAAAAACAGACATGCTGGGTTAACAATTACATAACCAACGTTCTATAATAATTACTAATCCCGTGCGAATAGCCTTGGATGATGGGGTGAAGCCATACTGTAGCTTACCACCTGTCTGTCATAGGCTTCTCTCAGCAACAGTAAATGCAATAAGTCAGTGTCAGCCAGGATAGTGTGGGGTATCCATAGCTCATACTGCATATGACAGTCTTATCTAGATCCCCCAGACATGTAGGTGCATGACTACGTTTCATTGACTTCATTCAGAATTGATCTAGCAGGGTGTTAGAGCGTTCTCACATGTTTACTAGCTATTGAATGCAGCCTCAGGAATAGAGCCACTTGTAAGACTGACAGCCTCTGATGTTGAGGTATATATGGGAGTGTTAGAGAGAGCCTGAGCTAGAGGTGGGTTATTTACCTAGACCTGGTGTTTGTTGTTCCTCTCCCCCCGTCCAGACGCAGCACGGGAAGCAGCAAACGCACGCACTGCGTCCACTAGCCTAATCCATGAGACCGACCTGGCCGTGTCCATCAACGACCTTGACAACCTCTTCAACTCCGATGAGGACGAGCTCACGGTCAGTACGGGGTGTGTGTGTGTGATGAGCATGAACTCGCGGTCAGTGGGGCCTGCCAGCACTACAGCCTGCCCGCTGCACTAAACCACAATGAATATCCCATTATCTAGAGTAGCGCCTGGCAAGAGACGCCAAGTGTTTGTGTGTGCGTGAGCCAGAATGTTGCATACGTGCAGTACAACGGCTGTGGTTAACACGTCATCCTACAACACATTGCAGTGTAATAGTCTGTTTACACAGGCAGACCAATTCTGATCTGTTGGCCAATTATTGGCAAAAGACTTGATCTGATTGGTCAAAAGACCAATTAGTGGCAAAAATATCAAAATTGGGTTGCCTGTGTAAACGCAGCCATAGTGGCTTAGATTCAGAAAGTATTTTCCCAGCCCCAAAGATGGATATGTTGGCTTCCAATGGGCTCTGTTCTGACTCTGGCCCCCACAGAACAGAGCAGTCACAGTCCAACCCCTTCTGTGCTCTGCTCTCTCTGGTGACTGGGTAGCTGGGTACCAACCGTGCAACAATACACTGAGGAGTGCAATGTCACCGCTGGGTTACAGCCTGCCAACAGGGTTCCCCAACCCATCATTGCAGGGGCTTTGTTGTTGTTGTGGAACGAATGTCATATCAACTTGCTGACTGTCACTGTCCTCAGGTTTCAGATTTTTTTTTAAAATATTGATTTATGTTAGGTTGTGTTATTTTATGTAAACTTTATACAGGTTAGTCTAATTGAGATAAACTATTTTGCAAGAGAAACATGCAATTTCATTTTTTGTGTTTTTGTGAATAAACTTCTATGTTTTTAATCTTATTTTTGCCATGTTTTTGTTTATATTCAACAGCCTGGTTCCAGACGTGCGGTGAATGGAACAGATAATAAATTTGGCAACAAGGAACCCAAGCCAGCCCCTCTGGACCCAGTCTCCTGCATCAGTAAGTCTGCTTCTCACTGCTTTAGAGAGAGCTATGGATGTAAGGACTCACCATCCATGATATCAAAATGATCGTTTTAACCATGTTTTGAGGCGATACAGTGTTTGGAAAACATCGGCGTAAAACAAGCTTATATTTTGGGTTCTGATGAGGGTACGACAGTTGAACCAAGCTCATGAGACATTTCTAAGTTATATTCAATGTGTATATATCATACATTTTTAAGTCCAAAAATGGATGTAGCAATCACAGATTGCTGCTTAGAAGGCCTAAGGATGATACACTGAAAATGTGCTTGAGGCAACTCAAACCCATGCAGAAACTCATCATATAACACGCTGTTCATACTAATAAATTCACTAATGAAGCATGAAGCTTCTTCAGTCACTAGTCTCAGCACACGTTTGCATTCCAGGATCTTTATGTATCAGGCATCTCAGTAGGAGTGCCGATCTAATATCAGGTCCTCATGTTCATAATAATGTTATCAGTGGAGGCTGCTGAGGTGAGGATGGCTCATTATAATGGCTGGAACTGAGCGAATGGAATGATATGGAAACCATGTGTTTGATGTTGTTGATACTATTCCGTTTATTCCGCTCCTGAAATTACAATTGTGCCCGTCCTCCCCAATTAAGGTGCCACCAACCTCCTGTGAATCTTATTAATTATGATCCAAAAGGCAAAACTGATCCTAGATCAGCTCCTACTCTGAGAAAGGTGATACATATGGCCCAAAAATATGTTGTTTACCTATGCTGCTCCCCCTTGTGGTGATAACAGTTCTACAACAGTCACTGGCTGTCTGAGTGGCCCTGCTCTACTCCAAACAGACAGCTCTGTGCCTTGGGGCAGGAACAAGTGCCTCATTATCTACCTCTCTATGTGACTAGTCTATAGCTGTGTGTGAAACAAGGTGCTTGTTGCCTCAGCACTTAGACTGTTGAACTGTTGAGCCTCGACTGCCTTTTGAGACTTCAGATCTTCAGTTGTTGTTGTCACTGAATGGGAACTTTGATTTATCTCTTGTTTCTCACGGCCTCTCTTCTGCCCCTCTCTCTATCTCTCTCCCCATCTCTCTTTCTCCATCTCCCTCTCGCTCCACTTACCCCCCTTCTCTCTCCTACAGGCTCGGCAGACCTGCACCAGATGTTCCCCACTCCCCCCAGCCTGGAGCAGCACATCATGGGCTACTCCCCCATGAACATGGGCAGTAAGGAATACGGCAGCATAGAGGCAGGACAGGGCATGACCAACCTGGACGGTGCCTCGTCCCTTGGGGGACACTTCAAAATTGAGGTGGAGGAGGGCTACTGCAGCCCCAAGCCACAGGAAATCAAGGTGGGTTTTTGGGCCCTAAATTTAAACTTGATCCCCTATCTGACCATGCTTAGGAGTCATGGATAATTCCTCTGCATGGCCTAACTGTCTTTGGCCTAACTGTGCAGTTTCGATAAAGATAAATGTCAAATGAAAAACGAAATCTAAGTCATATCAGTGTAGCAGCCACTGGACTACGTGAGTGTAGATACAGGACATGGTCTCACCCTCCCTGTCTCTTCCCCTCAGGACTTCTCGTTTGTATACAAGCCGGAGCTGTGCCAGGCATTTGTGGGCTGCTCCATGTTTGCCCCCCTGAAGACCCTGCCCAGCCAGTGTCTGCCCCCCATCAAGCTGCCAGAGGAGTGCATCTACAGGCCCAGCTGGACAACAGTGGGCAAACTGGAGATGCTCAACCACCCCCATGTGCCCGCCATGGCCTACCTCAACAAAGACAGGTAAACACCTGCCATTGCATTGGTGTGTGGCTGTGCATTTTAATTGGCTGATATAGTAAATCAAATCAATCAATCTCTATATGAACCACTCATGACCAGGGATATGAGTTGTTCCTGACTGCTAGGGCGAGGAGAGGAGAGGAGAGGAGAGGAGAGGAAAGGAAAGGAGAGGAGTGTAGAGAGCATGGTGATTGATACAGAGGAGAGGATTGTAGAGAGCATGGTGATTGATACAAAGGAGAGGATTGTAGAGAGCATGGTGATTGATACAGAGGAGAGGAGTGTAGAGAGCATGGTGATTGAACGTGTGGTTTATTAGAGAGCATGGTGATTGAACGTGCGGTTTATTAGAGAGCATGGTGATTGAACGTGTGGTTTATTAGAGAGCATGGTGATTGAACGTGTGGTTTATTAGAGAGCATGGTGATTGAACGTGTGGTTTATTAGAGAGCATGGTGATTGAACGTGTGGTTTATTAGAGAGCATGGTGATTGAACGTGTGGTTTATTAGAGAGCATGGTGATTGAACGTGTGGTTTATTAGAGAGCATGGTGATTGAACGTGTGGTTTATTAGAGAGCATGGTGATTGAACGTGCGGTTTATTAGAGAGCATGGTGATTGAACGTGTGGTTTATTAGAGAGCATGGTGATTGAACGTGTGGTTTATTAGAGAGCATGGTGATTGAACGTGTGGTTTATTAGAGAGCATGGTGATTGAACGTGTGGTTTATTAGAGAGCATGGTGATTGAACGTGTGGTTTATTAGAGAGCATGGTGATTGAACGTGTGGTTTATTAGAGAGCATGGTGATTGAACGCGTGGTTTATTAGAGAGCATGGTGATTGAACGTGTGGTTTATTAGAGAGCATGGTGATTGAACGTGTGGTTTATTAGAGAGCATGGTGATTGAACGTGTGGTTTATTAGAGAGCATGGGGATTGAACGTGTGGTTTATTAGAGAGCATGGGGATTGAACGTGTGGTTTATTAGAGAGCATGGGGATTGAACGTGTGGTTTATTAGAGAGCATGGTGATTGAACATGTGGTTTATTAGAGAGCAAGGTGATTGAACGTGTGGTTTATTAGAGAGCATGGGGATTGAACTTGTGGTTTATTAGAGAGCATGGTGATTGAACGTGTGGTTTATTAGAGAGCATGGTGATTGAACGTGTGGTTTATTAGAGAGCATGGTGATTGAACGTGTGGTTTATTAGAGAGCAAGGTGATTGAACGTGTGGTTTATTAGAGAGCATGGTGATTGAACGTGTGGTTTATTAGAGAGCATGGTGATTGAACGTGTGGTTTATTAGAGAGCAAGGTGATTGAACGTGTGGTTTATTAGAGAGCATGGTGATTGAACGTGTGGTTTATTAGATAGCATGGTGATTGAACGTGTGGTTTATTAGACAGCATGGTGATTGAACGTGTGGTTTATTAGAGAGCATGGTGATTGAACGTGTGGTTTATTAGAGAGCATGGTGATTGAACGTGTGGTTTATTAGAGAGCAAGGTGATTGAACGTGTGGTTTATTAGAGAGCATGGTGATTGAACGTGTGGTTTATTAGAGAGCATGGTGATTGAACGTGTGGTTTATTAGAGAGCATGGTGATTGAACGTGTGGTTTATTAGAGAGCATGGTGATTGAACGCGTGGTTTATTAGAGAGCATGGTGATTGAACGAGTGGTTTATTAGAGAGCATGGTGATTGAACGTGTGGTTTATTAGAGAGCAAGGTGATTGAACGTGTGGTTTATTAGAGAGCATGGTGATTGAACGTGTGGTTTATTAGAGAGCATGGTGATTGAACGTGTGGTTTATTAGACAGCATGGTGATTGAACGTGTGGTTTATTAGAGAGCATGGTGATTGAACGTGTGGTTTATTAGAGAGCATGGTGATTGAACGTGTGGTTTATTAGAGAGCATGGTGATTGAACGTGTGGTTTATTAGAGAGCATGGTGATTGAACGTGTGGTTTATTAGAGAGCATGGTGATTGAACGTGTGGTTTATTAGAGAGCATGGTGATTGAACGTGTGGTTTATTAGACAGCATGGTGATTGAACGTGTGGTTTATTAGAGAGCATGGTGATTGAACGTGTGGTTTATTAGAGAGCATGGTGATTGAACGTGTGGTTTATTAGACAGCATGGTGATTGAACGTGTGGTTTATTAGAGAGCATGGTGATTGAACGTGTGGTTTATTAGAGAGCATGGTGATTGAACGTGTGGTTTATTAGAGAGCATGGTGATTGAACGTGTGGTTTATTAGAGAGCATGGTGATTGAACGTGTGGTTTATTAGAGAGCATGGTGATTGAACGTGTGGTTTATTAGAGAGCATGGTGATTGAACGTGTGGTTTATTAGAGAGCATGGTGATTGAACGTGTGGTTTATTAGAGAGCATGGGGATTGAACGTGTGGTTTATTAGAGAGCATGGTGATTGAACGTGTGGTTTATTAGAGAGCATGGTGATTGAACGTGTGGTTTATTAGAGAGCAAGGTGATTGAACGTGTGGTTTATTAGAGAGCATGGGGATTGAACTTGTGGTTTATTAGAGAGCATGGTGATTGAACGTGTGGTTTATTAGACAGCATAGTGATTGAACGTGTGGTTTATTAGAGAGCATGGTGATTGAACGTGTGGTTTATTAGAGAGCATGGTGATTGAACGTGTGGTTTATTAGAGAGCATGGTGATTGAACGTGTGGTTTATTAGAGAGCAAGGTGATTGAACGTGTGGTTTATTAGAGAGCATGGTGATTGAACGTGTGGTTTATTAGAGAGCATGGTGATTGAACGTGTGGTTTATTAGACAGCATGGTGATTGAACGTGTGGTTTATTAGAGAGCATGGTGATTGAACGTGTGGTTTATTAGAGAGCATGGTGATTGAACGTGTGGTTTATTAGAGAGCATGGTGATTGAACGTGTGGTTTATTAGAGAGCATGGTGATTGAACGTGTGGTTTATTAGAGAGCAAGGTGATTGAACGTGTGGTTTATTAGAGAGCATGGTGATTGAACGTGTGGTTTATTAGAGAGCATGGTGATTGAACGTGTGGTTTATTAGAGAGCATGGTGATTGAACGTGTGGTTTATTAGAGAGCATGGTGATTGAACGCGTGGTTTATTAGAGAGCATGGTGATTGAACGTGTGGTTTATTAGAGAGCATGGTGATTGAACGTGTGGTTTATTAGAGAGCAAGGTGATTGAACGTGTGGTTTATTAGAGAGCATGGTGATTGAACGTGTGGTTTATTAGAGAGCATGGTGATTGAACGTGTGGTTTATTAGAGAGCATGGTGATTGAACGTGTGGTTTATTAGAGAGCATGGTGATTGAACGTGTGGTTTATTAGAGAGCATGGTGATTGAACGTGTGGTTTATTAGAGAGCATGGTGATTGAACGTGTGGTTTATTAGAGAGCATGGTGATTGAACGTGTGGTTTATTAGACAGCATGGTGATTGAACGTGTGGTTTATTAGACAGCATGGTGATTGAACGTGTGGTTTATTAGAGAGCATGGTGATTGAACGTGTGGTTTATTAGAGAGCATGGTGATTGAACGTGTGGTTTATTAGAGAGCATGGTGATTGAACGTGTGGTTTATTAGAGAGCATGGTGATTGAACGTGTGGTTTATTAGAGAGCATGGTGATTGAACGTGTGGTTTATTAGAGAGCATGGTGATTGAACGTGTGGTTTATTAGAGAGCATGGTGATTGAACGTGTGGTTTATTAGAGAGCATGGTGATTGAACGTGTGGTTTATTAGAGAGCATGGTGATTGAACGTGTGGTTTATTAGAGAGCATGGTGATTGAACGTGTGGTTTATTAGAGAGCATGGTGATTGAACGTGTGGTTTATTAGAGAGCAAGGTGATTGAACGTGTGGTTTATTAGAGAGCATGGTGATTGAACGTGTGGTTTATTAGAGAGCATGGTGATTGAACGTGTGGTTCATTAGAGAGCATGGTGATTGAACGTGTGGTTCATTAGAGAGCATGGGGATTGAACGTGTGGTTTATTAGAGAGCATGGTGATTGAACGTGTGGTTTATTAGAGAGCATGGTGATTGAACGTGTGGTTTATTAGAGAGCTAAGGCTGGAACTTTGAGCTGTGGCAGTCGGTTGAATGTCACCACACGCGCTGTGTGGTGACACTCAGATCACTGCACTGTTTATGTCTTGGAAATATAGTCATCAACCATTTTCTACAGACCTCAAAATCTGAACAATTTCTAGTAGCTGCTAGACCTAATAAAAATAATAATGGCCTCATTCAAAATTGAGTCAGTTATATTCCACTGTAACCCTAGCATATGGCTGTGTTGGTGAAGCTGTGCCTTTTTGCCTTGTTCGAGGATGAGGAGGGGGGCCTGCCTACTTAGCTAGGGTGGTATAGAGGGCGGTGTAGAGTGGTATAGAGGGCGGTGTAGAGTGGTGTAGAGGGCGGTGTAGAGTGGTATAGAGATAACAGAACATGGCCAAGATGTCCAAATGTTCATAGATGACCAGCAGGGCCAAATAATAATAATCACAGTGGTTGTCGAGGGTGCAACAGGTCAGCACCTCAGGAGTAAATGTCAGTTGGCTTTTCATAGCCAATCATTCAGAGTATCTCTACCGCTCCTGCTGTCTCTAGAGAGTTGAAAACAGCAGGTCTGGGACAGGTAGCACGTCCGGTGAACAGGTCAGGGTTCCATAGCCGCAGGCAGAACAGTTGAAACTGGAGCAGCAGCACGGCCAGGTGGACTGGGGACAGCAAGGAGTCATCAGGCCAGGTAGTCCTGAGGCATGGTCCTAGGGCTCAGGTCCTCCAAGAGAGAGAAAGAAAGAGAGAGAGAATTAGAGAGAACTTACTTAAATTCACACAGGACACCGGGTAAGACAGGAGAAATACTCCAGATATAACAGACTGACCCAAACTCCCCGACACATAAACTACTGCAGCATAAGTACTGGAGGCTGAGACAGGAGGGGTCGGGAGACACTGTGGCCCCACCCGACGACACCCCCGGACAGGGCCAAATTCGGCAGGATATAATACAGGGAAACTTAAATTTTACCTAATTTATACCAGCATGTCATGTGCAACCAGAGAAAAAAAACCTCTAGACCACCTTTACTCTACACACAGAGATGCATACAAAGCTCTCCCCCGTCCTCCATTTGGCAAATCTGGCCATAATTCCATCCTCTTGATTCCTGCTTACAAGCAAAAACTAAAGCAGGAAGTACCAGTGACTCGCTCAATACGGAAGTGGTCAGATGACGCGGATGCTACGCTACAGGACTGTTTTGCTAGCACAGACTGGAATATGTTCCGGGATTCATCCAATGGCATTGAGGAGTATACCACCTCAGTCATCGGCTTCATCAATAAGTGCATCGACGATGTCATCCCCACAGTGACCGTATGTACATATCCCAACCAGACGTCATGGATTACAGGCAACATCTGCATCGAGCTAAAGGCCAGAGCTGCCGCTTTCAAGGAGCAGGACACTAATCCGGACGCTTATAAAATAATCTCGTTACGCCCTCAGACGAACCATTTTACAGGCAAAGCGTCAATACAGGATTAAGATAGAACCGGTGTAGTAGGATTCAGATGCTCATCGGATGTGGCAGGGCTTGAAAACTATTACGGACTACAAAGGAAAACCCAACCGAGAGCTGCCCAGTGAGGTAAGCCTACCAGACAAGCTACATGCCTTTTATGCTCGCTTCAAGGCAAGCAACACTGAAGTATGTATGAGAGCACCAGCTGTTCCGAACAACTGTGTGATAACGCTCTTGGTAGCCGATGTGAGCAAGACCTTTAAACAGGTGAACATTCACAAAGCCGCGGGGCCAGACGGATTACCAGGACATGTACTCAAAGCATGCGCGGACCAACTGGCAAGTGTCTTCACTGACATTTTCAACCTCTCCCTGACCGAGTCTGTAATACCCACATGTTTCAAGCAGACCACCATAGTCCCTGTGCCCAAGGAAGCGAAGGTAACCTGCCTAATTGATTACCGCCCCGTAGCAGTCACGTCGGTAGCCATGAAGTGCTTTGAAAGGCTGATCATGAGGCTCACATCAACAGTATAATCCCGGATACCCTAGACCCACTCCAATTCGCGTACTGCCCGAAAAGATCCACAGATGATGCATTCGCACTCCACACTGCCCTTTTCCACCTGGACAAAAGGAACACCTATGTGAGAATGCAGTTTATTGACTACAGCTCAGCATTCAACACCATAGTGCCCACAAAGCTCATCAGGATCCTGGGACTAAACACCTCCCTCTGCAAGTGGATCCTGGACTTCCTGAATGCCCCCCCAAATTTGTTTTTACACTGCTGCTACTCACTGTTTATTATCTATGCATAGTCACTTTACCCCTACCTACATGTACAAATTACCTCTTTTTAATCTCTACCCCCGCACTTTGACTCGGTACCGGTACCCCCTGTATGTAGCCTCGTTATTGTTGTTTTGTGTTACTTTTTATTATTTATTTTTTATTTAAATTAGTTTATTTCGTAAATATTTTCTTTGCTCTTTCTTGAACTGCATTGTTGGTTAAGGGCTTGTAAGTAAGCATTTCACTGTAAGGTTTACACCTGTTGTATTCAAAGCATGTTGTATTCGACGTATTCGGTGTGATTTAATTTGAAATTAAGAACAACATTTTTTTATAAATTTTTACCATAAAGCCAATTTCTTTCTTTACAGCTGGCCCATCTAGCGGAAATCACTCCGTTCTGTCTTCAGGGCAAGATTCATGACAATAAACATCAACCTGCCAAAAATATACTATTTTCTCTCACAGAGGGGCTGCTTGAAATGGCAGTGCATTTGCATACCTCGACAGGCAGCCAGTTGTCTCTGCTTGTTTGTTTACCATTCCTCCTTCTGACTGTTGTTTTTTACCTCTGCCTTGTAATGGAGGTTCAGTGGGTACTGGAAAGTATTGTTGATTGTTTTGTTACAGTATACCGAGCTCTGCTTTGTTGTTGTGTTTTGAATCAAACTCTAGCATATTGTCCCAACAGCCTGTGTTGTGTGACTGACTCCTCTTCTCTCTGCCACAGTAACATCCCCAGTGTGGGCAGTGCCATGGACCAGGACTACAGCCAGAGCTACACACCCCAGACCCATACGCCCTTCATGTCCAATAGTGCCCCCCCCAGCAACAGTGGCACGGGCATCCTGCCCTCCCCGGCCACCCCGCGCTTCTCCGCCCCCACACCACGCACTCCCCGTACCCCACGCACCCCCAGAGGACCCGCCAGTGTCCAGGGCTCACTTAAGTACGAGAACTCGGACCTCTACTCGCCTGCCTCCACCCCCTCCACCTGTCGTCCTCTCAACTCAGTAGAACCTGCCACCGTGCCCTCCATCCCTGAGGCCCACAGCCTCTACGTCACCCTCATCCTCTCTGAGTCCGTCATGAACCTCTTCAAAGACTGCAACTTCGACAGCTGCTGCATCTGCGTGTGCAACATGAACATCAAAGGGGCCGACGTAGGGGTGTACCTGAGCGACCCCACGGGAGAGGCCCAGTACCCCTGCACCTGCGGCTTCAGCGCTGTGGTCAACCGCCGCTACGGCAACGGCTCGGGCCTCTTCCTGGAGGACGAGCTTGACATCATCGGACGCGACTCGGACGTCAGCCGCGAGGCGGAGAAGCACTTCGAGGCACTGCGACAACATTCGCTGGAGAGGACGGGTGGAGGAGGGAGGGGGGAGAGGGTACCAGATGAGCTGATCTTACTGCTACAGGACCAGTGCACCAACCCCTTCTCGCCCATGGCTGGGATGGAGCCTGACAGCCTGGCAGCGCGGGGGGCCGGGGGTTGTCCAGTGCCGGCCTGTGTGAGGGTGGAGGAGAGGGACTACCACAGTGACTGCTACATGGCCCTGGAGCACGGCCGCCAGTTCATGGACAACATGTCAGGAGGCAAGGTGGACGAGGCCCTGGTCAAGAGCACCTGTCTACACCACTGGTCCAAACAAAACGGTAAGAAAACCACCTTTTTGTTGTTCTAACCAACATTCAAGTCTGTGTCTAATAATAAATTGTTCTTCACATTTGGCCCTGTAGAGCTTCAGTTGGCTAGCCAATATAACCAATATAAACCAGTCTGTTCATTTCCCCTGCCAGTTATCAGAATGTTGCTATCTTTTGTGTTGTCAGTGCTCTGTGTTCTCTTTCTAACCGTCCTCCCCCTCTCCCCAGCGGTGGACGTCAGTGCTCTGTGTTGTCTTTCTACTGTGTTCTCTTTCTAACCGTCCTCCCCCTCTCCCCAGCGGTGGACGTCAGTGCTCTGTGCTCTCTTTCTAACCGTCCTCCCCCTCTCCCCAGCGGTGGACGTCAGTGCTCTGTGTGTTCTCTTTCTAACCGTCCTCCCCCTCTCCCCAGCGGTGGACGTCAGTGCTCTGTGTTGTCTTTCTACTGTGTTCTCTTTCTAACCGTCCTCCCCCTCTCCCCAGCGGTGGACGTCAGTGCTCTGTGCTCTCTTTCTAACCGTCCTCCCCCTCTCCCCAGCGGTGGACGTCAGTGCTCTGTGTTGTCTTTCTACTGTGTTCTCTTTCTAACCGTCCTCCCCCTCTCCCCAGCGGTGGACGTCAGTGCTCTGTGCTCTCTTTCTAACCGTCCTCCCCCTCTCCCCAGCGGTGGACGTCAGTGCTCTGTGTGCTCTCTTTCTAACCGTCCTCCCCCTCTCCCCAGCGGTGGACGTCAGTGCTCTGTGTGTTCTCTTTCTAACCGTCCTCCCCCTCTCCCCAGCGGTGGACGTCAGTGCTCTGTGTGTTCTCTTTCTAACCATCCTCCCCCTCTCCCCAGCGGTGGACGTCAGTGCTCTGTGTGTTCTCTTTCTAACCGTCCTCCCCCTCTCCCCAGCGGTGGACGTCAGTGCTCTGTGTGTTCTCTTTCTAACCGTCCTCCCCCTCTCCCCAGCGGTGGACGTCAGTGCTCTGTGTTGTCTTTCTACTGTGTTCTCTTTCTAACCGTCCTCCCCCTCTGCCCAGCGGTGGACGTCAGTGCTCTGTGTGTTCTCTTTCTAACCGTCCTCCCCCTCTCCCCAGCGGTGGACGTCAGTGCTCTGTGTTGTCTTTCTACTGTGTTCTCTTTCTAACCGTCCTCCCCCTCTCCCCAGCGGTGGACGTCAGTGCTCTGTGTTCTCTTTCTAACCGTCCTCCCTCTCTCCCCAGCGGTGGACGTCAGTGCTCTGTGCTCTCTTTCTAACCGTCCTCCCCCTCTCCCCAGCGGTGGACGTCAGTGCTCTGTGTGCTCTCTTTCTAACCGTCCTCCCCCTCTCCCCAGCGGTGGACGTCAGTGCTCTGTGTGTTCTCTTTCTAACCGTCCTCCCCCTCTCCCCAGCGGTGGACGTCAGTGCTCTGTGTTCTCTTTCTAACCGTCCTCCCCCTCTCCCCAGCGGTGGACGTCAGTGCTCTGTGTTGTCTTTCTACTGTGTTCTCTTTCTAACCGTCCTCCCCCTCTGCCCAGCGGTGGACGTCAGTGCTCTGTGTGTTCTCTTTCTAACCGTCCTCCCCCTCTCCCCAGCGGTGGACGTCAGTGCTCTGTGTTCTCTTTCTAACCATCCTCCCCCTCTCCCCAGCGGTGGACGTCAGTGCTCTGTGTGTTCTCTTTCTAACCGTCCTCCCCCTCTCCCCAGCGGTGGACGTCAGTGCTCTGTGTGTTCTTTCTAACCGTCCTCCCCCTCTCCCCAGCGGTGGACGTCAGTGCTCTGTGTGTTCTCTTTCTAACCGTCCTCCCCCTCTCCCCAGCGGTGGACGTCAGTGCTCTGTGTGTTCTCTTTCTAACCGTCCTCCCCCTCTCCCCAGCGGTGGACGTCAGTGCTCTGTGTTCTCTTTCTAACCGTCCTCCCCCTCTCCCCAGCGGTGGACGTCAGTGCTCTGTGTTCTCTTTCTAACCGTCCTCCCCCTCTCCCCAGCGGTGGACGTCAGTGCTCTGTGTGCTCTCTTTCTAACCGTCCTCCCCCTCTCCCAAGCGGTGGACGTCAGTGCTCTGTGTTCTCTTTCTAACCGTCCTCCCCCTCTCCCCAGCGGTGGACGTCAGTGCTCTGTGCTCTCAGGACGTGTTGCGGGTGCTGCTCTCTCTCCAGCCTGTACTCCAGGATGCCATCCAGAAGAAGAGGACGGTGCGCTCCTGGGGCGTTCAGGGACCCCTCACCTGGCAGCAGTTCCACAAGATGGCTGGACGGGGCTCCTATGGTAAGCCACCAGGAAGGAAATGCTCCAAGAGCCACTGGCTTACACAGGCAGATGTGACGTAGCCTGTGTTTGCAGGCAGATCAGTAGTTATCTCAGTCACACTGCTGTAGTCCAGATGTCAGCTCAGTGGGAAGCTGCCACTGCTGTTGTGATGGGTTCACTTTGGGCTCTCAATCCTTCTCTGTGAATGTGACAGGTGGCAGCGCTGGCTTGTTTAAAGCCCTAATCTAGTCTCCTTTTCACCTCATTTAACACCTGATTTACTTAACAAAAGGCACATCTCAATAGGCTGTCCAGGTAAGTCATGACATGGCACGATGGGGGGGTGGGCACGATGGGGGGGTGGGGTGGGCACGATGGGGGGGTGGGCACGATGGGGGGTGGACACGATGGGGGGGGGGGGCACGATGGGGGGGTGGGCACGATGGGGGGTGGGCACAATGGGGGGGTGTGGCGGGCGGGTGGACCTTTCCTCTTTTGTTCTCTATTGCTCCTCTACCATCAGACCAACTCCTTGAAGTTTGCAGTTGTGTCTAAAAAACACTATTTTGCTAACAAAATATTTTCTTACCCTTTAGTGTGTGTACTTTACTGTTTTTTATTTTTTTATTTCACCTTTATTTAACCAGGTAGGCCAGTTGAGAACAAGTTCTCATTTACAATTGCGACCTGGCCAAGATAAAGCAAAGCAGTGCAACAAAAACAAACAACACAGAGTTACACATAAACAAACATACAGTCAATAACACAATAGAAAAAATCTATGTATTCTATGTATTTATACTTGGGATATCACTTTTCAACAGAAAAAGTTATTATTTTTTTTAAATCGCTGGAGGATGACTAAGTACTTAATCCCTCTCTTCTCCCTCTCCTCTCCTCCCTTCCGTTCCCCTGCCCATCCTCTCCTCCCTCTCCTCCCTTCTCTTCCCTCCATCAGGCACAGATGAGTCTCCGGAGCCCCTGCCCATCCCTACCTTCCTGGTGGGTTATGAGTATGACTTTGTGGTGCTGTCTCCATTCGGCCTGCCCTACTGGGAGAAGCTGCTGCTGGACCCCTTTGGCTCCCACAGGGACGTGGGCTACCTGGTGGTCTGTCCCGACAACGAGGCCCTGCTCCAGGGGGCTAAGAACTTCTTCAGGGACCTTACCGCCGTCTACGAGGTAAGGCTGGAGAACGTTAACCAACTGTCCATTTATCATGCAAGAGAGTGGGCATCTTGGACAGCTGAAGCAACCACCTTTTTGGAGTTGACTGGTCCCAGATCTTGTTTTTTTCATGACAATGACCCATTGGAGTTGACCATAGGAGTTAGGGGGTTAAGAGCATATGACCATAAGTGCACGAATGCACAAATAGATTGGGGACCAGGCTAGGGTTGGGATCAGTTGCCTTTTAATTTTGGATGTGAAAAATGTACAAATTCCTATTTGAAAACAAAGGTCACGTTTCAATTCTTCAGTGAAATAGAATTGACCCAGACCTTACTGACTTGCCTAGTTAAATAAAAATAAAAAAACATACTAGACACTACAACACAGCCTACTGTAAAACAAATGACCTGTCTACTCAATTTCCTTACCATTCCTTATTGCCTCGACATCAAGTCACTCAGTCACTCCTGTGCTGTTGTCTAACTATTCATCCAGCCCTCCTCTCCCTCCATGTTCCCTGCAGTCATGTCGTCTGGGCCAGCACCGGCCAATCTCAAAAGGTCACCCGGACGGCATCGTGAGAGTGGGCGGATCGGCTGCTAAGAAGCTAGCGGAGCAGCCCGTCAGTGATTGGTTCATCAAGGCTGCCAGCGGCAACAGCGATGCCTTCGCCAAGCTCAAGCTCTATGCACAAGTCTGCCGCCACGACCTCGGTAGGTTCCAATGATGACACAGGTGGGGAATTGGTCGGGCTCAGGCCTTTCTGTACCCCCCATGCCCATATATCCACGGATTTAGAAGATCAAAAAGCCTATTTTTGGTTTCTAAAAGGATCTTGTTTTTCTAAAAGGTTTGTTGTAGCGGATGATGACTAAAGCTAGTTCGTTTATAAATGAAGATTTTCTCTGTGCTCCGTCTCTCCCATCAGCTCCATACCTCGCCGCACAGCCTTTAGACAGCTCCCTCCTCACACAGCCCACGCCCCCTCCTGCCACCAGCCAATACTCATCCACACAATCCTCTGGCTCCTCCTCCACCACCTCGGCTTGCCCCCAAAACTCAGCGACCCCCTCCCTCCCCAACAACAACAACAGCAGCAGCAGCGCTCCTAGCAACAGCACTGGTGTAGCCAACAGTGCCAACAGCACGGCGTCGTCAGGGAGCCAGCCCAGCAGCGGGGTGCAGTCTGCCAAGCCCAGCTCCTTCCCTCCCTTTGGGACCATGAGCATGCAGAACCAGGGCCAGGGTGGTGGCACCCAGGGAGGGCAGCTGGGCCAGCAGGCTGGAGCCCAGAAGGCAGGACTCCCCGGGGGGGACTCAGCCAGCCAGGCCCAGGCACCCACTGAACCCCTTGAGAGGTAGGTACAACACCGGGCCTGCATTCACTCATGTACACACACACACACACACACACACACACACACACACACACACACACACACACACACACACACACACAGTGCCCGGAGCGAAACCCCATTCCTTGTCCTAACTCCCTCTCTCTCTTCTCCTCCTCTCCAGCACCATGGAGCGAGAGAAGGTGGGTGTGCCGACGGATGGAGAATCTCATGCCATAACGTACCCCCCGGCCATCGTGGTGTACATCGTGGACCCCTTCACCTATGAGGAGCCTGAGGCGGGGTCCAGTGTGTGGACCCTGGGCCTGCTGCGCTGCTACCTGGAGATGCTCCAGTTCCTCCCACCACACATCCGCAACTCTGTCTCTGTACAGGTAATCTCAACACAAGTCTGCGCGTGTGTGTGTTGAGGAAAGAATGTTTGGTGGCAATGTTAGAACGTGTATGTTTATTTTGAATAAAATGTTTCACAAATAGTTTTAAAGACTTTGTTTTAGTGGCAAATATGTCAGACGGGACAATCGGTACAAGAGAAGACAGAATGTAGATGTAGTTTTGTTAAAGTTGTATGCTGACCGATTGGTTTCCACCTCTCCCATCTCAGATCATCCCGTGCCAGTACCTGCTCCAGCCGGTGAGGAGCGAGGAGCGTCATATCTACGCTCAACACCTCAAGTCCCTGGCCTTCTCAGTGTTCTCCCAGTGCAGGCGACCCCTCCCCAGATCCACCAACGTCAAGTCACTGACTGGCTTCGGCCCTGGCCTGGCCATCGACACTGCACTGAAGAGCCCAGAGGTAAACAAACATCCCTGACAAAAACAAACATGACATGAGCCTAACTAGCATTATCCCAACTTTAACTTAACTAACATTATGCAGCTCCTACACCAGGGGGGGCATGTCAGGTCCTAAGTGTCTGCTGGTTTGAATCATTGACTGGTTTAGAGCTGGGAAACCAGGTGTGTGTGCTATGGGAAAACAATGATGAATGAAATGCCAGGGAGAGCTGTAAACCGGCAGACACTACCTCCCCCGAGGACCAGGATTGCCCATCCCTGTCATAGCCTGACCCTCCCCTCTGCTCCTCAGCCCTATTCTGGCCATGTGTGGTGTGCCAGCAAGAGAAAGATAGCGAGGGAGAGAGGAAAGGAGCACTGAGATGGAGAAAGTGTTACACTAACCCCCTTAGTCCTGGAACAAGACCAGGGGATCTTATAACCCTCTTCCTTCTCTCCAGTTTTCTTTCCATTATCTGCTTGGCTAGCTTCCGGAGACCTCCCTAAGGGGTTGCAGGCTACAGGTTTAGACAGGGAGAGGCCCCAGACTGCCACCCAATCGTATTTAACTTTCCCAGGCCAGCCAGCCACTACATTACATTTACCCTATACACAGTGGAGTGGAGACTAGAGCAGGAGCTGAGCTACTTAGCTAGCTGGATAAATGGCATCTCTGTAGTGACACTGGTAGACTGTTGGCTGTCGACTAACCAACCCAGTGACTCTTGTACATACAACGTCTTTCTAGTCCTAGAGTAGACAGACAGATATAGTCCTGGGTTGTGTTCAGTAGGGCACAATGTACCTAACCATGTTGCAATGGTAAACAAAAAAAGATGCATTGTTATTGGACATAAGTAGGTAGCTACCTCCCAGTAAAAAATTATCCTTACTGAACATGACCCTCGTCTAACCCCTAACCTTTGACCCCTTTGACCCCTCTCTCTACCCAACAGAGACCAGAGTGTTTGCGCCTCTACACGCCTCCCTTCATCCTGGCACCCACCAAGGACAAGCAGACTGAGCTGGGGGAGACGTTCGGAGAGGCCTCTCAGAAGTACAACGTGCTGTTTGTGGGCTACTGCCTGTCCCACGACCAGCGCTGGCTCCTGGCCACCTGCACTGACCTGTACGGAGAGCTGCTGGAGACCTGCATCATCAGCATCGACGTGCCCAACAGGTGGGACTACCTGGCAGCACACACCATCATCATCCTCACCACTTCTACCACCATCTAAAGTCAGCAAACCTCAAGCAGAGCATTGCAAATGTATTTTGCAGCTAGTATATTTCTTTTTTTTTTGGAAAACAATGTTTGTTGTGGGTTGTTTCCAGGTAATGATGAAAACAATGTGTAGCTTTGAAGTATAGTGATTATTGCAAGATCAACAATCTACAAGTGTCCTTAAACCTGGCAACTCCTTGGTGATTTGTAGTTATGAGTGTAGTGTTAAATGTTTTCAGTGTGACAGTATGTGGGTGTATTTGTTCTGACAGAGCGCGGAGGAAAAAAGGCTCTGCCCGGAGGTCGGGCCTGCAGAAGCTGTGGGATTGGTGCTTGGGACTGGTGCAGATGACATCTGTGCCATGGAGGGTGGTGATAGGTCGCCTGGGCCGAATGGGACACGGCGAGTTGAGAGGTGAGGAGGACAACAGTCAACCAGCAGCTTAGGATCTAGCCCTCTATAATCTCAATGGGGTATTTAGGATCTAGCCCTCTATAATCTCAATGGGGTATTTAGGATCTAGCCCTCTATAATCTCAATGGGGTACTTAGGATCTAGCCCTCTATAATCTCAATGGGGTATTTAGGATCTAGCCCTCTATAATCTCAATGGGGTAATTAGGATCTAGCCCTCTATAATCTCAATGGGGTATTTAGGATCTAGCCCTCTATAATCTCAATGGGGTATTTAGGATCTAGCCCTCTATAATCTCAATGGGGTATTTAGGATCTAGCCCTCTATAATCTCAATGGGGTATTTAGGATCTAGCCCTCTATAATCTCAATGGGGTATTTAGCATCTAGCCCTCTATAATCTCAATGGGGTATTTAGGATCTAGCCCTCTATAATCTCAATGGGGTATTTAGGATCTAGCCCTCTATAATCTCAATGGGGTATTTAGGATCTAGCCCTCTATAATCTCAATGGAGTATTTAGGATCTAGCCCTCTATAATCTCAATGGGGTATTTAGGATCTAGCCCTCTATAATCTCAATGGGGTACTTAGGATCTAGCCCTCTATAATCTCAATGGGGTATTTAGGATCTAGCCCTCTATAATCTCAATGGGGTACTTAGGATCTAGCCCTCTATAATCTCAATGGGGTATTTAGGATCTAGCCCTCTATAATCTCAATGGTGTACTTTGCTGTTTTACACTCATCTTGTTTTACTCATTGACTAATTCTTCTCTTTCTTCCCTCTCTCCCTCCTTTCCAGACTGGAGTATTCTGCTGAGCAGGAGGAACCTGCAGTCTCTAAGTCGCCGTCTCAAGGAGATGTGTCGTATGTGTGGCATCTCTGCCTCTGACACTCCCAGCATCCTTAGCGCCTGTCTGGTCGCCATGGAGCCACAGTGCTCTTTTGTCATCATGCCAGGTACTATTCCTCCTGCATGCCTGTGTGTGTGTGTGTGTGTGTGTGTGTGTGTGTGTGTGTGTGTGTGTGTGAGCGTGTGCTTGCATCTGATGGATGGTGGCAGCCTATTATAATGCATGTCGCACCTTGTCGTTATCAGATTGATAGTTTTGAGGACACTGCTTCTCTCAGTCATAAACCACTAGTTCTCAGGCTCCATTGATTTCTGTGTGATGTGATGGAGCTCTAGATCAATGGGTTTAGTTTGGGGAGTGATTGGCATGGACCATTGACACTGTCTGTCAGTGTATAATATGGGTCTACTGCTGTATATGAGGTGGGGCTGGACGGGTCCCTCCAGACCGGTGCTTTTGGTGAAAGGAGATGGCTGTCTCCTTTCCCAGGACTTAGCTTTGAACCAGACATTGTGGGTTGTACTCAACAGATAATCATTATAATCTGTGAATAGAGCGCTGGACTAATTAATAATGGCCAGTTGAAAGATGGTTGCTTTTATTGGCACCACTTACATTATTGCTGCATCAATTAAATGGTGTTACTAATTAATTCACAGATTAATGGATGATAGCTATAGCAGATGTCAACAGTTTTAATTTGTGTGTATACTGTATGCATTCAATGTAGATTCAATGAAGATGAACGTACTGTATTATTAACCTGTCTCCCCCTCTCTCTCCAGACTCTGTGTCTACAGGCTCAGTGTTTGGCCGTAGCACCACTCTGAACATGCAGACGTCCCAGCTGAGTACTCCCCAGGACACGTCCTGCACACACATCCTGGTGTTCCCCACTTCAGCCTTCGTCCAGGTGGCCAGCTCCAACTACACTACTGACACCAACATAGACATCGCCTTCAACCCTATCCCCGGTGAGTCATACTGCTTTACCCTCTGACCTCACCTCTCAACTCTCACCTAGACCTCAATTCATCTGTTTTATTGGAAGGCTTCTACTGCAACTTGTGTTGTCTTATCTCTCTTGAAAATAATTGATTTAGTCCATTGGAAATAGTTTTTTGCGCTATTCAAGTTCTCAACTCCGTCTTGTTTTTTTTGCTTCATATGGGTCTCTATCTCTCTCCATTTTGCCTCAGAGTATATTGAAAATTCAAAGCTTATTCTAAGTCTCTGTCCTCTTCTCCTCCCTTCTGTCTAGATGGGTCGGACGCCATCGGGATCTTTGACCTGCTGGATCAGGAGAATGACCTGGTGGACCCTGACATCATCAACATCCTGCCCTCCTCGCCAAACACCTCACCCGTACACTCCCCCGGCGGCCACTACCACCAGGGGGGAGACGGCAGCAAGGTAGGCCCACCACAACACATCTCATCTGTGTAGAGACTCTAGTAGTAGTACAGACTTTATAGAAGCAAAGAAATAACCTACATTTAAAATTAACACAAAGTAATTTATAGTGAACAAAAATATAAACGCAACATTTAAAGTGTTGGTCCCATGTTTCATGAGCTGAAATAAAAGATCCCAGAAATGTTCCATACACACAAAAAGCTTATTTCTCTAAAATATTGTGCACGAATTTGTTTACATCCCTGTTAGTTAGCATTTCTCCTTTGCCAAGATAATCCACACACCTGACAGGTGTGGCACATCAAGAAGCTGATTAAACAGCATGATCATTACACAGGTGCACCTTGTGCTGAGGACAATAAAAGGCCACTCTAAAATGTGTAGTTTTGTCACACAACACAATGTCACAGATGTCTCAAGTTTTGAGGGAGCGTGCAATTGGCATGCTGACTGCAGGAATGTCCACCAGAGCTGTTGCCAGATCAGTTAATGTTAATTTCTCTACCATAAGCTGCCTCCAACGTCGCTTTAGAAAATTTGGCAATAAGTCCAACCGGCTTCACAACTGCAGATCACGTGTAACCACGCCAGCCCAGGACCTCCACATCCGGCTTCTTCACGTGCAGGATTGTTTTAAACCAGCAACCTGGACAGCTGATGAAACTGTGGGTTTGCACTAACTGTCAGAAATCGTCTCAGGGAAGCTCATCTGCGTACTCGTCATCCTCACCAGTGTCTTGACCTGACTGCAGTTCGGCATCGTAAACGACTAAAGTGGGAAAATGATCATCTTCGATGGCCACTGGCATGCTGGAGATGTGTGCTCTTCACAGATGAATCCCGGTTTCAACTGTACCGGCCCTCGTGTGGGAGAGCAGTTTCCTGATGTCGACATTGTGAACAGAGTGCCCCATGGTGGCGGTGGGGTTATGGTATGAGCAGGCATAAGCTACAGACAACAAACACAATTTAATTTTATCAATGGCAATTTGAATGCATAGAGATACAGTGACAAGATCCTGAGGCCCATTGTCGTGCCATTCATCCGCCGCCATCACCTCATGTTTAAGCATGATAATGCACTGCTTATCACATTTCAGGTAAGACCCAAATGCAGACTGTTGAAGTAACAATGTTAATTACAGTAACAGGGGCGGGCAAACGACAGGTCAAGGCAGGCAGGGGTCGATAATCCAGAGTAGTGGGGCAAATGTACAGGACTGCAGGCAGGGTCAGGTCAGGCAGAGGTTGGTAATCCAGAGTAGGGGCAAAGGTACAGGATGGCAAGCAGGCTCAGGTTCAGGGGCAGGCAGAGTGGTCAGGCAGGCAGGCTCAGAGTCAAGACAGGCAAGGGTTAAAACCAGGAGGGCGAGAAAAAGAGAGACTGAAGAAAAGCAGGAGCTGAGACAAAACGCTGGTTGACTTGACAAACAAGACGAACTGGCACAGACAAACAGAGAACACAGGTCTAAGTACCCAGGGGATAATGGGGAAGATGGGCGACACCTGGAGGGGGTGGAGACAAGCACAAGGACAGGTGAAACAGATCAAGGCGTGACACTGCCTCCTGTCGCAAGGATCTTTACACAATTCCTGGAAGCTGAAATTGTCCCAGTTCTGCCATGGCCTGCATACTCAGACATATCACCAATTGAGCATGTTTGGGATGCTCTGGATTGATGTGTACGACTGCATGTTCCAGTTCCTGCCAATATCTAGCAACTTCGCACAGCCATTAAAGAGGGTGACAACATTCAACAGGCCACAATCAACAACCTGATCAACTCAATGCGAAGGAGATGTGTTGCCCTGCATGAAGCAAATGGTGGTCACACCAGATACTGACTGTTTTTCTGATCCACGCCCCTACTTTTTTTTTAAAGGTATCTGTGACCAACATATCTGTATTCCCAGTCATGTAACATCCATAGATTAAGGCCTATTGAATTTATTTAAATTGACTGATTTCCTTATATGAACTCTAATACTGAATTGTTGCATGTTGCGTTTATATTTTTGTTCAGTGTAGTCGATTTGGCTTGGGATAAATGGCTGGATTGATAATGCTAGTGTTACTTAGTATTGAGGAGTTCTGTATCTGTATTGTATGAAAAAGCAATAGCCTTATACAGTGTACATCAGGGCTAATCAACTATATTATTTTGGGGGCCAGATGTAAAAAAGGTTAATTGCAGGGAGCTCAGACATTTTCCACATGCGATTATTCTGTATAAAACTGCAACGCACAACCACCAATAAATAACTTTTCTTAAAATGAAATGTTGCTAAAAGTAATTAGGAAAGTGGAGGCCAGGCTGCTCAACCAACGTGAATCGAGATGCAACCAAAAAATGTGATCGTCATTGTAAAGGAAAAGGCGCAACGCTCGCTCATTATTTTTTTTTTTTTTTTAAACAACTATTAAACACTTCTTAAAAATAATTAGGTCATTTTAAAGTCATCTAAAAACTAAGCATCTCAATAAATAACACAAGTATGTGGACACCTGCTCGGCATTAATATGAAGTTGGTCCCCTTTTTGCTGCTATAACAGCCTCCACTCTTCTGGGAAGGCTTTCCACTAGATGTTGGAACATTGCTGAGGAGCTTACATCCATTCAGCCACAAGAGCATTGGTGAGGTCGGGCACTAATGTTTGGCGATTAGGCCTGGCTCACAGTAGGCTTTCTAATGGATCCCTAATGTTTTCTATGGGGTTGAGGTCAGGGCTCTGTGCAGGCCAGTCAAGTTCTTCCACACTGATCTGGAAGCACAGAATCGTCTAGAATGTAATTGTATGCTGTCACGTTAAGATTTCCCTTTACTGGAACTAAGGGGCCTTGCCCGAACCATGAAAAACAGACCCAGACCATTATACCTCCTCCACCAAACTTTACAGTTGGCACGATGTATTCGGCCAGCTAGCCCAGATTTGTCCATCGGAGTGCCAGATGGTGAAGCGTGATTCATCACTCCAGAGAATGCGTTTCCACTGCTCCAGAGTTTGATGGTGGCGAGCTTTACAAATCAAATCAAAATGTATTTGTCACATGCACCGAATACAACAATGCAGTTCAAGAAATAGTTAAAATATTTACTAAATAAACTAAAGTAAAAAAAAAAAACAATCAATGGGTAACACAAGAAATGTACCGTAAATTCCGGACTATAAGTTGCAACTTTTTTCCCACACTTTGAACATCGCGGCTTAAACAATGACGCGGCTAATATATGGATTTTTCCAGCTTGACATTTTTTTTTCTCCAAAAAAACACATTCTGTGACGTGCTCAGTTTTTTGGCAGCATGAAGCTTTCATTAGACCAATGAAATTGCCGAACGGGTTAAGGTCAAACAACTTTTTTTTTTACTGTTTAGATTAAATCGAGCACTCTCAAACTTCCCATCATTCTGATTACGGTAGTCATTTTGTCACCCTCATCATGTCAAAGACACGGAGAAATGCATATGATGCAGCTTTCAAGTTGAAGGCGATTGATCTGGCTGTTGGAAAAGGAAATAGAGCTGCTGCACGGGAGCTTGGTCTTAATGAGTCGATGATAAGACGTTGGAAACAGCAGCGTGAGGAATTGACTCAGTGCAAAAAGACAACTAAAGCTTACTGCTAATTTTAAAAAAATTGTTACAAGCCGTGTTTCGTTAAAGCCTATTTATTTTTGTTACAAGCCGTGTTTCGTTAAAGCCTATTTATTTTTGTTACAAGCCGTGTTTCGTTAAAACCTGTGTAAAGTTCATTTGTTTCAATGTACCGGTAGGCACCTGCGGCTTATAGACATGTGCGGCTTATTTATGTTCAAAATAATACTTTTTTACAAATTCAGTGGGTGCGGCTTATATTCAGATGCGCTTAATAGTCCGGAAATTACGGTATATAACAATAACAAGGCTATATACAGGGGGTACCGGTACCGAGTCAATGTGCAGGGATACAGGTTAATCGAGGTAATTTGTAAAGTGACTATGCATAGATAATAAACAGTGAGTAGCAGCAGTGTAAAAACAAAGGGGGGAGGTCAATGTAAATAGTCCAGGTGGCCATTTGATTAGTTGTTCAGCAGTCTTATGGCTTAGGGGTAGAAGATGTTAATGAGCCTTTTGGTCCTAGACTTGGCGCTCCGGTACCGCTTTCCATGCGGTAGCAGAGAGAACAACAGTGACTGGAGTCTTTGACAAATTTTGGGGCCTTCCTCTGACACCGCCTAGTATATAGGTCCTGGATGTCAGGAAGCTTGGCTCCAGTGATGTAGCGCCTTCCGGTCAGATGCCGAGCAGTTGCCATACCAGGCGGTAACTGTATAACTTTTTGAGGTTCTGGGGACCCATATGTTGAGGATCAGCGTGGCAGATGTGTTGTTGCCTACCCTTACCACCTGGGGGCAGCCCGTCAGGAAGTCCAGGATCCAGTTGCAGAGAGAGGTGTTTAGTCCCAGGGCCTTAGGTTAGTGATGACCTTTGCGGGCACTATGGTGTTGAATGCTGAGCTGTAGTCAATGAACAGCATTCTCACATAGGTGTTCCTTTTGTCCAGCTGGGAAAGGGCAGTGTGGATTGAGATTGCGTCAACTGTGGATCTGTTGGGGCGGTATGCGATTTGGAGTGGGTCTAGGGTTTCTGGCATGATCGTGTTGATGTGAGCCATGACCAGCCTTTCAAAGCACTTCATGGCTACCGACGTGAGTGCTACGGGGCGGTAATCATTTAGGCAGGTTACCTTCGCTATCTTGGGCACAGGGCCTATGGGGTCTGTTTGAAACATGTAGGTATTACAGACTCGGCCAGGGAGAGGTTGAAAATGTCAGTGAAGACACTTGCCAGTTGGTCAGCACATGCTTTGAGTACACATCCTGGTAATCTGTCTGGCCCTGTGGCTTTGTGAATGTTGACCTGTTTAAAGGTCTTGCTCACATCGGCTATGTGATATCATAAGGTGAATGCACCAATTTGTAAGTCGCTCTGGATAAGAGCGTCTGCTAAATGACTTAAATGTAAATGTCTATGGAGAGCTTGATCAAACAGTCGTCCGGAACAGCTGGTGCTCTCATGCATACTTCAGTGTTGCTTGCCTCAAAGCGAGCATAAAAGGCATTTAGTTCGTCTGGTAGGCTCACGTCACTGGGCAGCTTGCGGCTGGGTTTCCCTTTGTAGTCCGTAATAGTTTTCAAGCCCTGCCACATCCGACGAGTGTCAGAGCCGGTGTAGTAGGATTCAATCTTAGTCCTGTATTGATGCTTTGCCTGTTCGATGGTTTGTCTGAGGAATAGCAGGATTTCTTATAAGCGTCCGGATCAGTGTCCCACTCCTTGAAAGCGGAAGCTCTAGCCTTTAGCTCGGTGCTGATGTTGCCTGTAATCCATGGCTTCTGGTTGGGATATGTACGTGTGGTCACTATGGTGACGACATCGTCGTTACACTTATTGATGAAGCCGAGGACTGAGGTGGTATACTCCTCAATGCCATTGGATGAATCCCGGAACATATTCCAGTCTGTGCTAGCAAAACAATCCTGTAGCGTAGCATTCGCGTCATCTGACCACTTCTGCATTGAGTGAGTCACTGGTACTTCCTGCTTTAGATTTTGCTTGTAAGCAGGAATCAGGAGGATTGAATTATGGTCAGATTTGCCAACTGGATGGCAGGGGAGAGCTTTGTATGCATCTCTGTGTGTGGAGTAAAGGTGGTAGGTTTGCCTGCATTAAAGTCCCCGGCCACTAGGAGCTCCACTTCTGGATGAGCATTTTCTTGTTTGCTTGTACAGCTCGTTGAGTGCCGTTGTAGTGCCAGCAGTTTGTGGTGGTAAATAGACGGCTACAAATAATATAGATGTAAACTCTCTTGGTAGATAGTGTGGTCTACAGCTTATCACAAGGTATTCTACCTCAGGCGAGCAAAAACTTGAGACTTCTTTAATATTAGACTTCACGCACCAGCATTTATTGACAAATAGACACACCACCTCCCCTCATCTTACCAGACGTAGCTGCTCTGTCCTGCCGAAAAACGGAGGAGCCAGCCAACTCTATATTATCCGTGTCATCGTTCAGCCAAGTCTCGGTGAAACATAAGATATTACAGTTTTTAATGTCCTCTTGGTAAGATAGTCTTAACCTCTCTGGGCCAGTGCCACCTACTCAACAGCCAGTGTAATCCCGTGGCGCGATATTCAAATACCTTAGAAATGCTATTACTTCAATTTCTCAAACATATGACCATTTTACACCATTTTAAAGACAAGACTCTCGTTAATCTAACCACACTGTCCGATTTCAAAAAGGCTTTACAACAAAGCAAAACATTAGATTATGTCAGCAGAGTACCCAGCCAGAAATAATCAGACACCCATTTTTCAAGCTAGCATATAATGTCACATAAACCCAAACCACAGCTAAATGCAGCACTAACCTTTGATGATCTTCATCAGATGACAATCCTAGGACATTATGTTATACAATACATGCATGTTTTGTTCAATCAAGTTCATATTTATATCAAAAACCAGCTTTTTACATTAGCATGTGACTAGCATGTGACTAGCATTCCCACCGAACACTTCCGGTGAATTTACTAAATTACTCAGGATAAACGTTCACAAAAAACATAACAATTAAGAATTATAGATACAGAACTCCTTTATGCACTCGCTATGTCCGATTTTAAAATAGCTTTTCGGTGAAAGCACATTTTGCAATATTCTGAGTAGATAGCCCGGCCATCACAGGTTAGCTATTTTGACACCCACCAAGTGTGGTACTCACCAAACTCCGATTTACTATTAGAAAAGTTTGATTACCTTTGCTGTTCTTCGTCAGAATGCACTCCCAGGACTTCTACTTCAATAACAAATGTTGGTTTGGTTCCAAATAATCCATAGTTATATCCAAATAGCGGCGTTTTGTTTGTGCGTTCAAGACACTATCCGAAGGGTAAAGAAGGGTGACTCGCCCGACGTGTTTCGTGACAAAAAATTTCAAAATATTCCATTACCGTACTTCGAAGCATGTCAAACGCTGTTTAAAATCATTTTTTATGCTATTTTTCTCGTAAAAAAGCGATAATATTCCGACCGGGAGTCGTTGTTTTCGTTCAAAGAGAGAGAAAGTAAACATGGTGTTGGCTCGTGCACGCGCCTCCAGTCTCATTGTCCTCAGATCGACCACTTACAAAATGCGCTAATGTTTTTCAGCCATGGCCTGCAAAGCCACCATTCATCGTTCTGGCGCCTTCTGAGAGCCTATGGGAGCATTAGAAAATGTCACGTTATGCCAGAGATCCCCTGTTTTGCTTAGAAATGATCAAGAAGGTCAAGAAAAAGTCAGAGAGAGCGCGTCCTGTTTGGAATCTTCTCAGGTTTTGGCCTGCCAAATGAGTTCTGTTATACTCACAGACACCATTCAAACAGTTTTAGAAACTATAGGGTGCTTTCTATCCAAATCAAACAATCTATCCGAATCTAATTATATGCATATTCTAGTTACTGGGCAGGAGTAGTAACCAGATTAAATCAGGGTACGTTTTTTATCCGGCCGTGCAAATACTGCCCCCTAGCCCCAACAGGTTAATCGTAGATTGTCCAGTTTGTTTCACAATGATTGCTTGTTGGCCAATAATACAGAAGGTAGTGGTGATTTACTCACTCTCCAACGAATTCGCACACAGACCTCAGCCCCCTGTAATTCTGTCTTTTCTTTAAGCAAATGACAGGGATTTGGGCCTTGTCTTGACAAAGCAGTATATCCTTCGTGTCGGACTCATTAACGGAAAAAAACTTTGTTCAGTTAGTAGTCACTGTTCTGATGTCCAGAAGCTCTTTTCGGTCATAAGAGACAGTAGCAGCAACATTATGTACAGAATGAGTTGCGAAAAAACGAACAAAATAGCACAGTTGGTTAGAAGCATGTAAAGCGACAGCAATCCCCTCCGGCGCCAGCCATCACACTCCAGCCGACAATTGGCATTCCGCATGGTGATCTTAGGCTTATTTGCAGCTGCTCGGCCATGGCAACTCATTTCATGAAGCTAACAGACTTGTTGGAGAGGTGGCATCCTATCACGTTGAAAGTCACTGAGCTCTTCAGTACAGGCCATTCTACTGCCAATGTTTGTCTATGGAGATTTCATGACTGTGTGCTCAGTTTTATACACCTGTCAGCAACAGGTGTGGCTGAAATAGCCAAATCCACTATTTTGAATGTGTGTCCGCAAGATTGTAGTGTATGTCATATCAGGTAATGCCAAATTCCAGTCTAAAGGAAGTATATTTGGAATTCATTCCCCTCAGTCTATCAAGGCACAAGGTGAGACCCAAATGCAGACACAGGAGGCTGAAGGTTGGAGTCTTTCAATGTTTATTAATCCAAAGGGGTAGGCAAGAGAATGGCCATGGTCAGGCAAAAAGGTCAAACCCAGATCAGAGTCCAGGAGGTACAGAGTGGCAGACAGGCTCGTTGTCAAGGCAGGCAGAATGGTCAGGCAGGCGGGTACAAAGTCCAGAAACAGGCAAGGGTCAAAACCGGGAGGACTAGAAAAAGGAGAATGCAACAAGGAGGAGAAAGGGAAAATCGCTGGTGGACTTGGAAACATACAAGACGAACTGGCCCAGAGAGACAGGAAACACAAGGATAAATACACTTGGGAAAACACGTGACACCTGGAGGGGGTGGATACAATCACAAGGACAGGTGAAACAGATCAGGGCGTGACACAGTCATTCGGTGTGTTTTTGTCACACTCTCTTCTAAGGAGTCCTTGTGGGTATCAGAGAGGGAAACAGAAGTTACTTATGAGTTCCTTAGAGTCGTAGCTTTCAGGAAAGTAGTCATAATATTTTAGCTTAAATTGTTCAAATGCTAGAGCCAAATTCATATGAAGAAAATATTATCAACATGCCATATAGGCGCTAAAAACCGATAGAAACCACAGTAGACAAACACCATAGTTCTTGTCATTTTGACACTGAATATCGGATTTTGGCAGAGATTTTGTTTTTCTTCAGATTTGATTAATGTTCAGAATTTTTCAAAGGGCCAGTGTAAATTAATAAACGGTACGGATCTGGCCTGTGGGCCACCGGTTGTATAGCCCTGTTGTACATTATAACAAGCCAGAGACTAACTCCTCCTCCCTTCCAGGGCCAGAGTACGGATCGGATGGAATCCCATGATGAAGCTCCTAACATCCTGCAGCAGCCCCTGGCCCTGGGCTACTTTGTGTCTACAGCCAAAGCCGGCGCACTGCCTGACTGGTTCTGGTCAGCCTGCCCTCAAGCTCAGAACCAGTGTCCTCTTTTCCTCAAGGTATACCTGTCAGACAACCTGTCAGACAACCTCTGCCAGCCCTCCGTCCTGCATTATTATATGTATTCTGATTTTATGCTAGCTATCTTGAAGTACTTATTAATGATCTTTGTTTTTTAAAGGATTGTTTTTTACTGATAGGAGTAGACACACTTAAGCTTGCAGTTGGCATATCAAACACTCAGAGTTAATTGAAACATCCTTTTCTTTAGACCTGCATTAATATTCACTTGTTCAGGATATCAGCGATTGACTGGTGTTTTCTCTGGTATTACTGTGTGAATGGCTTAACTAGGCCTGTCACTGACTCCCTGTGTGTCTTGTATTGTCTTTGCTCAGGCCTCTTTGCACCTCCACGTGTCTTCAGTGCAATCAGATGAACTCTTGCACAGCAAACACTCCCATCCCCTTGACTCCAATCAGACCTCGGACGTACTCAGGTAAACACACACCCACCCACACACACTCTGCAGTCACACACACAATCTGCAGCCACACACACACAATCTGCAGCCACACATACTACACTCTGTGGTCACACATGCACTCTGTAGTCAAATGGTGAATCTCATCCACAGCTCAGCCATTGAAGATTTAAAAAAAGGTTCTAGCCTGTCTGTGTATCTAAAGTGCTTATGAAAGAGAGTGAAGTATTCCACTTGATCTCAAGGTTTTTGCTCTCTTTGACAGGTGTTCATTGTGAATAACAGGTGCTTTATCTCTCCTCCTCCTTCTCTCCTCCTCCTCCCGCTCTTCTCTCTCCTCCCCCCTTCAGATTTGTGCTGGAGCAGTACAACGCCCTCTCTTGGCTGACGTGTGACCCCGCAACACAGGACCGGCGCTCCTGTCTGCCCATCCACTTTGTGGTGCTCAACCAGATGTACAACTTCATCATGAACATGTTGTAACAAATAGCCTGAGGGGGAGTAGAAGAGGAGGGGACACGCCAAAGGAAATTCCAACCTGACAGGCTGATGCTGGACTGCAGTGTTGGACTTCACTATGCGTGGTGTGAATCCAGATCTGAATAGGAGATCAGAGGGCTTCCGGATGGAAGGAAGCCCTCAGCCATAACAATGGGCAATAGAAACGGCTCATAGAAATGGCTCAGTCTGCTCCTGCCACTGTGACGCACACAAGAAAATGAAGAAGGAAGAGGAGGACTGAAAAGAGGGAGATTTCTGGAACAGGTTATGCTAATAACAGGAACAAGAGAAAAAGAGGGATCCATAGTCAGACAGTCCTTTTGGAAAACGTCTGTAAAGTATTGGAAGAAAAGGGACATTTCAGTGAACGAAAAACTCGAGAATGGATCCTTGGTTTTAAGACCCGAAATATTCACTTTTTTCCTTTGGATAAAATGTTATCCAAATGAAATGCCTGCATCTATCTTATTTATTATAAGTTTTTAAATGTATAATTTGTCTTATTTCTTAAACTCTTTCATATATATAAAAAATATAGAAGGTTTATATCGCCTTCCTGCTTTTTAAGCAACTTGTCTAAGATATATGTAATAATCTTAATTAAAAAACAAACAAAAACCCAGAAAAATGAAATAAAGTCGCAGTAGGTTGCTTTTAGAGTACTATTTTTTGTATTGGGGACAAAATATTTGTATTGTCACGATGTACAGAAGAAGTAGAGAATTATGTCCATGCCTTTGTTCGTGCAGGATTTACAGCTAAGCTGTAGCAGCAGAGGACTTGTACAGCAATGAAGTTCACTGTGTTCAAATAGAGGTACATTGTCGTATATAGTATTTTATACCACACATTTAGACACAAAAACCAAACGGCAATATATATATATATATATATATAGATAATTATATATGAATGCCATGCCAGCGATGGGTGGTGCGGCTTCTGTTTTAGGAATAAAGTGTGTCAACTCAATTTTACATGTGCTTGTGTGTTGTGGTTCTTGCTTATTGGGCGAGTGATTGTGATGTGCAACTATTTGACAAGGACACCAATAGTGGAGTGGAAGAAAACTATTGGCTTCTCTTGGATGTAGCTGACCTCACGTTTGACCCCTGTCTGGTGACAGATCTTGATGGAGAAAGAAAAAAGAATAGAGCAAGAAAGGTTCCTTTCAGATTCAGCACATCACTCTATACCTCTTCTTATCCATACAAATCCCAATATGCTCTTGAGGTTTTGCTTTTTGGCACCATTTCTGAGTGGTAACGGATGCATTTGGACCAACTCCATTTGACTTCTGTGTGGTGTAAATGAATAACTTTGGCCAAATGGATGGGTGCCCATTGGATATGCAGTGTTTATTTGTGCAGAGGAATATCATATCTTGTATCTTCACCTGTTCAGAATAAAACTGTACTTTCAGTCAAATCCAAATTTGACGCCGCATGGTGTATTCATGCATAAGCTTGCAAGACATTTTTTATCATCAAGATGTACTACTATGGTCTGCTTTTGTGTGTAAATAGACCTCTATTCATATTTTAGTGCCACATTACTTTTCTGTTTTGTTCATAGTCCAAATCGAGTGTTTGGTTGACAAATAGTTCCTCCCACAATACAGGTGATGGCTGCATGCCATTGGTGCGAAGCAACTTCATGACCTTTGATGACATGATTTTTGTAAAGTTCAAGCAGTCAACATTACTGTTGCTGCGTTCAAAACAACAGGGAAATCAAAAATCTTAGACTTCAGTGAGTTCAAACTGGGAAATCAGAAAGAGAGCACCAACTTTAAGACCTAAAGATCACTGACATCGTGATTTGACCTCGTATTTTTCTAAGTTCCCAGTTGTTTTGAACGTAGCATGAGAATCCCAAACCACCCCCCTTTGCCCCTACCAAATACTGATGTGCAGTTCGCAAATGAGTCATTCTTTTTGAATGACTCTTAACTGACTCGAGAGTCATGATTCATTTTCCGAGTGATTTGTTCACTTGACCTTCTGGCCACAATGAATTCCAGACCCGGCGCCAGAACGGGTCTGTAACCAGTCTGTCATTATTACTACGAAGAACCCATCCAGAGCCTGATCTGCCTTATGAATATTTATATAAGCACATTTTCGTGGAACAGTTTCATTACAATAATAACGTTTTTGTTTCTCAAAATCATTGTCATGTGGTTAATCAAAAAAATCTGAAGTAAAGTTAAAAATCTAAAAGTATAAATTCAACTAACCTCTGCTATATGGACACTGATCTATTGCAGCTAAAGACATGAGCGCATAGGACTCAGAGATAGCCTATAGGCCAATGCAGCAGTAGGCCTATAACTTCCATCATCAACTAAGTAAAATACATAGGCCTAAAGTCGACAAATAAAAACAGTAGAAAATATCCTATTCTTCCCTACATATTCATGCATTCTGGAGATGCACCATATATTCACCACACCCCCCTCCCCTTCTTGATGCAACATTTTAAATTATACTCAAGACACATTATCTTAACACATTTTAGACGCTTTTCACAGACAGCCGTAACTCAATCAGCTAGACATATTGCCAGGCGCACTACCCAAATTGAAACAATCCACAGCTATTTAAAAAGAGTAATGCTCCCAGGTGAAATATTTGGAATTATTTTGTTTAGACAGGAGTAATTATATAATTTTGGCAAAACATACATTTACTTTAGGGCAATCCAGCATCCTAACAGTGCACACTGTGCACCCGCCAACTTTCCGTTCCAATTCGCAAGAGGCTGAAACCAGAGATCTGTAGCCTGTATACTGCTCATGTCTCCACCCTAACAATGAGGCGACACGCTTAGGTCTGCATATTATTCCCACAGAAACGCATTGGGTTTATACTGGACAGATTTTGGCGAGAGTGAGCCCTCTCATTTCGCCTCTTCCTCTCTGCTGAAACTATATTACTGGAAAAACCACCCGAGTGAGTGAAACAGCGCCCCCTCTATATGTAACCAATGTATCTGATGCTGTCTGGACAGAAATAGTATGACATGCCATACTATTTTGGTCAAGACAGCATCAGATACATGGTCTACACATACTGAGACAGAGAGGTGCTGTTTCGCTCGCTCGGATGCTGAGCTGAGATTGATGCGTCTTTCTGTCGGCGCACATGTGCCCGGTCTAGTCAGCATGTCAATCAAATAAAATATCACTATTTCAATATTTTATTTGGATGGGCAAGGAGGTACGGTAGGGCGGGCCAGACCCCATAACACGTTGACTAGACCGGGCACACACGTTGATTTTTTTCCATCCACACCAGACACGATCAGGACATTGGGGTTGAAATATGGGGACAAGTTGATGGCAATTTAGCTAGCCAGTTTACTGTTGCAAGTTAATTTATTCTGGGATATGAACATAGGGTTGTTATTTTACCTGAAATGCACAAGGTCCTCTACTCCAATAATTAATCCACAGATAAAAGGGTTAACCTAGTTCATTTCTAGTAATCTCTCCTCCTCCAGTCTTCTTCTTTGGATTTTATATGGCGGTTGGCAACCAACTTTAAGGTGCATTACCACCACCAACTGGACTGGAATGTTGACCTCAGTTCATCTTTCTATCACCCAGGTGTGTATATTCTGCTAAAAAACAATGAGGAGATGGGAGAGGCAGGACTTGCAGCGCATAAAGAGTCAAAAATAGAACCACGTTCTATTTTAGCGCCTGGCTATGCAGACAAGTACGAGCAGTTTGGATGAAATGATTGAATAACATGTTTGTGTACATTTATTTTGCAACGCTGATGTTGTGTGGTCAGCATGGAGCCGGCCCTAATGAATTCTACAGCAGGATTTTAATACGTTCTCCTCCGGCTCAGCGGCTCTGGAGAGTGCTCAACCACCAACTGTCTATCATGTGTGCACGGAAAAATACATCATGCTGCAGACAGCATGGAAAAAGAAAATACATGTTTAAAACTGATAAATGATCGCATGGTGCAAGAATAATGCAATCAATTGATTTTTGGACTATTTGCATTGACCCTTTTTTGCGCTGCAGCTACTCACTGTTTATTATCTATGTACAGTGGGGGGGGGGGGGAAAGGATTTGATCCCCTGCTGATTTTGTATGTTTTCCCACTTACAAAGAAATTATCAGTCTATAATTTGTAATGGTAGGTTTTTTTGAACAGTGAGAGCCAGAATAACAACAAAAAAATCCAGAAAAGCGCATGTCAAAAATGTTATAAAATTATTTGCATTTTAATGAGGGAAATAAGTATTTGACCCCTCTGCAAAACATGACTTTATGATTGCCAACAAGGGTTTTGCCACCAAGTACTGAGGTCAGACGTTTCTTGTAGTTGGCCACCAGGGTTGCACACATCTCAGGAGGGATTTTGTCCCACTCCTCTTTGCAGATCTCCAAGTCATTAAGGTTTCGAGGCTGACGTTTGGCAACTCAAACCTTCAGCTCCCTCCACAGATTTTCTATGGGATTAAGGTCTGGAGACTGGCTAGGTCACTCCAGGACCTTAATGTGCTTCTTCTTGAGCCACTCCTTTGTTGCCTTGGCTGTGTGTTTTTGGTCATTGTCATGCTGGAATACCCATCCACGACCCGTTTTCAATGCCCTGGCTGAGGGAAGGAGGTTCTCACCCAAGATTTGACAGTACATGGCCCCGTCAAATGATGCGGTGAAGTTGTCCTGTCCCCTTAGCAGAAAAACACCCCCAAAGCATAATGTTTCCACCTCCATATTTGACGGTGGAGATGGTGTTCTTGGGGTCATAGGCAGCATTCCTCCTCCTCCAAACACGGCGAGTTGAGTTGATGCCAAAGAGCTCAATTTTGGTCTCATCTGACCACAACACTTTCACCAGTTGTCCTCTGAATCATTCAGATGTTCATTGGCAAACTTTAGATGGGCATGTATATGTATTCTTGAGCAGGGGGACCTTGCGGGCGCTGCAGGATTTCAGTCCTTCACGGCATAGTGTGTTACCAGTTGTTTTCTTGGTGACTATGGTCCCAGCTGCCTTGAGATCATTGACAAGATCCTCCCGTGTAGTTCTGGGCTGATTCCTCACCGTTCTCATGATCATTGCAACCCCACGAGGTGAGATCTTGCATGGAGCCCCAGGCCAAGGGAGATTGACAGTTCTTTGTGTTTCTTCCATTTGCGAATAATCGCACCAAATGTTGTCACCTTCTCACCAAGCTGCTTGGCGATGGTCTTGTAGCCCATTCCAGCCTTGTGTAGGTCTACAATCTTGTCCCTGACATCCTTGGAGAGCTCTTTGGTCTTGGCCATGGTGGAGAGTTTGGAATCTGATTGATTGATTGCTTCTGTGGACAGGTGTCTTTTTTACAGGTAACAAGCTGCGGTTAGGAGCACTCCCTTTAAGAGTGTGCTCCTAATCTCAGCTCGTTACCTGTATGAAAGACACCTGGGAGCCAGAAATCTTTCTGATTGAGAGGGGATCAAATACTTATTTCCCTCATTAAAATGCAAATCAATTTATAACATTTTTGACATGCGTTTTCCTGGATATTTTTGTTGTTATTCTTTCTCTCACTATTCAAATAAACCTACCATTAACATTATAGACTGATCCTTTCTTTATCAGTGGGCAAACGTACAAAATCAGCAGGGGATCAAATACTTTTTTCCCCCACTGTATAGTCACTTACCCCTACCTATACGTATGACCTCAAGTACCTCGACTAACCCATACCCCCGGAAATTGACTCGGTACCAGTACCCTCTGTTCTAGAGCCCTGTGATTGTTATTTTATTGTTACTTTTTTACTTTAGTTTATTTAGCAAATATTTTCTTACTCTGCATTGTTGGTTAAGGGCTTGTAAGTAAGCATTTCACGGTACTGTCTACAGCTGTTGTATTTGGCACATGTGACAAATACAACTTAGATTTTTGTATTTATTTTATTTATTTAACCTTTATTTAACTAGGAAAGTCAGTTAAGAACAAATTCTTATTTACAATGACGGCCTACCAAAAGGTAAAAGGCCTCCTGTGGGGACGGGGGCCTGGGATTAAAAATACAATATAAATATAGGACAAAACACACATCACGACAAGAGAGACAACACAACAGTTCATAAAGAGAGACCTAAGACAACAACATAGCAAGGCTGCAACACATGACAACACAGCATGGTAGCAACACAACATGACAACAACATGGTAGCAGCACAAAACATGGTACAAACATTATTGGGTACAGACAACAGCACAAAGGGCAAGAAGGCAGAGACAACAATACATCATACAAAGCAGCCACAACTGTCAGTAAGAGTGACCATGATTGAGTTTTTGAATGGAGAGATTGAGATCAAACTGTCCAGTTTGAGTGTTTGTTGCAGCTCATTCCAGTCGCTAGCTGCAGCGAACTGAAAAGACAAGCGATCCAGGGATGTGTGTGCTTTGGGGACTTTTAACAGAATGCGACTGGTAGAACGGGTGTTGTATGTGGAGGATGAGGGCTGCAGTAGATATCTCAGATAGTGGGGAGTGAGGCCTAAGAGGGTTTTATAAATAAGCATCAACCAGTGGGTCTTGCGACTGGTATACAGAGATGACCAGTTTACAGAGGAGTATAGAGTGCAGTGATATGTCCTATAAGGAGCATTGGGGCCAAATCTGATGGCCGAATGGTAAAGAACATCTAGCCGTTCGAGAGCACTCTTACCTGCCAATCTATAAATTATGTCTCCGTAATCTAGCATGGGTAGGATGGTCATCTGAATCAGGGTTCATTTGGCAGCTGGGGTGAAAGAGGAGTGATTACGATAGAGGAAACCAAGTCTAGATTTAACTTTAGCCTGCAGCTTTGATATGTGCTGAGAGAAGGACAATGTACCGTCTAGCCATACTCCCAAGTACTTGTATGAGGTGACTACCTCAAGCTCTTAACCCTCAGAGGTAGTAATCACACCGGTGGGGAGAGGGGCATTCTTCTTACCAAACCACATTACCTTTGACTTGGAGGTGTTCAGAACAAGATTAAGGGTAGAGAAAGCTTGTTGGACACTAAGAAAGCTTTGTTGTAGAGCATTTAACACAAAATCCGGGGAGGGGCCAGCTGAATATAAGACTATCATCTGCATATAAACGGATGAGAGAGATTCCTACTGCCTGAGCTATGTTGTTTATGTAAATTGAGAAGAGTGTGTGGCCTAGGATTGAGCCTTAGGGTCCTCCCTTGGTGACAGGCAGTGGCTGAGACAGCAGATTTTCTGACTAAATACACTGCATTCTTTGAGATAAGTAGTTAGCAAACCAGGCCATAAACCCATCAGAAACACCAATACTCCTTAGCCGGCCCACAAAAATGGAATGGTCTACTGTATCAAAAGCTTTGGCCAAGTCAATAAAAATAGCAGCTCAACATTTCTTAGAATCAAGGGCAATTGTGACATCATTGAGAACCTTTAAGGTTGCAGTGACACATCCATAACCTGAGTGGAAACCAGATTGCATACCAGAGAGAATACTATAGACATCAAGAAAGTCAGTCAGCCTCCCGAGTGGCGCAGTGGTCTAAGGCACTGCATCGCAGTGCTAGCTGTGCCACTAGAGATTCTGGGTTCAAGTCCAGTCTCTGTCGCAGACGGATGACCCATGAAGCAGAGCACAACTGGCCCAGCGTCGTCCAGGTTAGTGGAGGTTTTGGCCAGCAGGGATGTCCTTGTCCCATCGCACCCTAGCGGCTCATTTACATTTTAGTCATTTGGCAGACGCTCTTATCCAGAGCGACTTACAGTAGTGAATGCATACATTTCATACATTTCCTTTCATGCATTTTTTTTGTACTGGCCCCCCGTGGGAATCAAACCCACAACCCTGGCATTGCACACACCATGCTAGCGTTGCAAACACCATGCTCCACCAACTGAGCCACAGGGAAGGCCGCTCCTGTGGCGGGCCGGGCTCAGTGCATGCTGACACGGTTGCCAGGTGTACGGTGTTTCCTCCGACACATTAGTGCGGCTGGCTTCCGGGTTAAGTGGGCAGTGTGGCCTGGTTGGGTTGTGTTTAGGAGGATGCACGGCTCTCGACCTTCGCCGAGTCCGTACGGGAGTTGCAGCGATGAGACAAGACTGTTAACTACCAGTTGGATACCACGAAATTTGGGAGAAAAAGGGGTCAAAAATATATATTTAAAAAGAAAGTCAGTCAGCAGATTATTGACAGGTTTTTGATAAACAGGGCAAAATAGAAATAGGCCTATAACAGTTAGGATCAGCTTGATCTCCCCCTTCCAAGCAATGGGAACCTCCCCAGAAAGGAGAGACAGGTTAAAAAGGTTGGAGATAGGCTTGGCGATGATAGGGGCAGCAACCTTAAAGAATAAAGGGTCTAAACCATCTGACCCAGATGTTTTTTGGGAGTCAAGTTTCAGGAGCTTCAGGCATGGCTGAGTCAAATTGGAATCCTGACTTCATGTACTGGTGATTAAAGAGCTCAGCTATGTGCTTCTTGTCATTAACAATCACATCATCAAGCTAAAGGGACATGGGCAGCTGTGAGGATGAGGGTTTATTCTCCAGGTCTTTAACCGTTTTCCAGAACTTCTTGAGGTTAGACCCACAGAGAGAGAACTGCTCCTTAAAGTAACTAACCTTGGCCTTCCAGAACTAACCTTCACTTATTTCTTATTTGCCTGAACGAGAGCCAGTCATCCTGAGTATGCGTGTGCCGAGCCTTTCGCCAAATGCAATTCTTGAGATCAAATATATTTATATAGCCCTTCTTACGTCAGCTGATATATCAAAGTGCTGTACAGAAACCCAGCCTAAAACCTCAAACAGCAAGCAATGCAGGTGTAGAAACACGGTGGCTAGGAAAAACTCCCTAGAAAGGCCAAAACCTACGAAGAAACCTAGAGAGGAGCCAGGCTTTGAGGGGTGGCCAGTCCTCTTCTGGCTGTGCCGGGTGGAGATTATAACAGAACATGGCCAAGATGTTCAAATGTTCATAAATGACCACCATGGTAAAATAATAGTCACAGTAGTTGTCGAGGGTGCAACAAGTCAGCACCTCAGGAGTAAATGTCAGTTGGCTTTTCATAGCCGATCATTGAGAGTATCTCTACCGCTCCTGCTTTCTCTAGAGAGTTGAAAACAGCAGGTCTAATTGGTGGAGTAACTCCGCAAGATCCCGGTCGAACCAGGGGCTGAACCTATTGTTAATTGTCATTTTCTTTATGGGGGCGTGTTTAACAAAATCACTGAAAATCTCAAAAAATGATGTCCAAGCGTCTTCGACAGAGGGGATCAAGCTGATTCTATACCATTTTACAGAGGCCAGTTCATGAAGGAAGGCTTGCTCATTAAAGTTTTTTAGCAAGCGTCTATGACAAATTAGGACAGGTCATTTCACTGAGCAGCCATTACGAACACAGGCTGTAAAACAGTGATCACTAAGGTCATTACAGAAAACACCAGACTGATACCTATCAGGATTATTTGTGAGGAAAACACAAAGTAGCCTTTTTCTGTGTGTTTGGAGTCATACCTTGTGGGATTGGGAATAATCTGAGAAAGATTTAGGATGTCCCATTGCTTTAGGACTTGGTCAGGTATTTTAAGCATGTCCCAGTTTACTATAGGTCACCTAGCAGGACAAATTCAGACTTAGTGTAAGGGGCCAGGAGAGAGCTTAGGGCAGGTAGGGTACAGGCCGGTGCTGATGGAGGACGATAGCACTCAGCAACAGTCAACAAAGAGCTATTTGAAAGTTTAATACCTAAAACCAGCAAATCAAATTGTTTGGGGACAGACTTGGTGGAGATAACCAAGCACTGAAGGTGATCCTTGGAAAAGATTGCCACTCCCCCACCTTTGGAAGATCTGTCTTGCCAATAAAGGTTATAACCAGTAAGGTTAACATCAATATTCAAAACACTCTTCATTAACCATGTCTCAGTATTGACCAACACATCCGGACTGGAGCTGTGAACCCACACTTTCAATGGATCAATTTTAGGTAGCTAATAAGCTTCTAGTGTTAACGTGCGGAGAACCCAGGCGTTTATGAGAGCAGAAAACAGTGATGCAGATATCTGTAAAGGGCGCGTACTGGTGGCAGAGAAGTCAGACGCAGGAGAGCATAAACTGTGTTCCAACAGAGCAGTTTAATAATAAAAACCACCGTAAAATAGAACAAACAATCAATGGGTAACAAAACCCGTCACACACCAGCATACGTGCACTTACAATAAAAAATTCTGACAAGGACATGGGGGGAACAGAGGGTTAAATACACAACATGTAATGATGGAATTGAAACCAGGTGTGTGGGAAGACAAGACAAAACAAATGGAAAATGAAAAGTAGATCAATGATGGCTAGAAGACCGGCAACGCCGACCGGAATTCGTGACAGTACCCCCCCCTTGACGCGCGGCTCCAGCAGCGCGCCAACACCGGCCTCGGGCACGACCCGGAGGGCAAGTGGCAGGGCGATCCGGATGGAGACGGTGGAACTCCCGCAGCAGTGAAGGGTCCAACAGGTCCTCCACCGGAACCCAGCATCTCTCCTCCGGACCATACCCCTCCCAGTACTCCCGACGCCTCGAATCCAGTATGGAATGAACGGAGTACGCCGGGGCCCCCTCGATGTCCAGAGGGGGTGGAGGAACCTCCCGCACCTCAGACTCCTTGAGCGAGCCAGCCACCACCGGCCTGAGGATAGACACATGGAACGAGGGGTTAATACGGTAATCGGGGGGAAGCTGTAACCTGTAACTCACCTTGTTCAGTCTCCTCAGGACTTTAAATGGCCCCACAAACCACGGACCCAGCTTTCGGCAGGGCAGGCGGAGGGGCAGGTTTCAGGTCCAGAGCCAGACCCGGTCCTCACTGCGGTGACATCTGCGCCAACTTTCTGGCACAGCACGGCGCGCTGAAGGTGAACATGGGCGGCGTCCCATGTTTCCTCCACGCGCCTGAACCAATCGTCCACTGCAGGAGCCTCGGTCTGACTCTGATGCCAAGGAGCCAGAACCGGCTGATACCCCAATACACACTGGAAGGGGGAGAGGTTAGTGGAGGAGCGAGTTCTGGGCCATCTCTGCCCAGGGCATGAACACTGCCCACTCCCCCAGGCCGGTCCTGGCATTAGGACATCAGAAACCTACCCACATCCTGGTTAACTCTCTCCACCTGCCCGTTACTCTCGGGGTGAAAACCCGAGGTAAGGCTGATCGAGACCCCCAGATGTTCCATGAACGCCCTCCAGACCCTCGAAGTGAACTGGGGACCCCGATCAGACACTATATCCTCAGGCACCCCATAGTGCCGGAAGACGTGCGTAAACAAGGCTTCCGCAGTCTGTAGGGCCGTAGGGAGACCGGCCAGAGGAAGGAGACGGCAGGACTTAGAGAAACGATCCACAACAACCAGGATTGTAGTGTTTCCCTGTGATGGGGGAAGATCGGTCAGGTAATCAATCGACAGGTGTGACCATGGCCGTTGTGGAACGGGTAAGGGGTGTAGCTTACCTCTGGGCAGGTGCCTTGGAGCCTTACACTGGGCGCACACCGAGCAGGAAGAAACATAAACCCTCACGTCCTTAGCCAAAGTGGGCCACCAGCACCTCCCAGTCAGACAGCGCACTGTCCGACCGATGCCTGGATGACCAGAGGAGGGTGACGTGTGGGCCCAATAGATCAACCAGTCACGAACAGCAGACGGGACGTACAGACGCCCAGCGGGACACTGGACGGGAGTGGGCTCTGCACGTAACGCCTGCTCAATGTCCGCGTCCAGCTCCCACACTACCGGCGCCACCAGGCAGGAGGCGGGGAGCATGGGAGTGGGATCCATGGGTCGCTCCTCTGTGTCATACAGCCGGGACAATGCGTCTGCCTTCACATTCTGGGAGCCTGGTCTGTAGGAAAGGGTGAACACAAAACGGGTGAAAAACATGGCCCACCTGGCCTGGCGAGGGTTCAGCCTCCTCGCTGCCCGGATGTACTCCAGATTGCGGTGGTCAGTCCAGATGAGAAAAGGGTGTTTAGCCCCCTCAAGCCAATGTCTCCACGCCTTCAAGGTCTTGACGACAGCCAACAGCTCCCGGTCCCCCACGTCATAGTTTCGCTCCGCCGGGCTGAGCTTCTTCGAGAAGAAGGCACAGGGGCGGAGCTTCAGTAGCGTACCCGAGCGCTGAAAAAGCACAGCTCCTATCCCAGCCTCGGACGCGTCCACCTCGACTATGAACGTGAAAGAGGGATCCGGATGGGCCAGCACAGGAGCTGAGGTAAACAGAGCCCTCAGGTGACCAAAAGCCCTGTCCGCCTCAGCCGACCACTGCAAACCTACCAGGCCCCCTTCAGCAGTGAGGTAATGGGAGCCGTTACCTGACCAAAACCCTGGATAAACCTCCGGTAGTAGTTGGTAAACCCTAAGAACCGATGCACCTCCTTTACCGTGGTGGGAGTCGGCCAATTACGCACGGCTGAAATGCGGTCACTCTCCATCCCTGAGGTGGAAATGCGGTACCCTAGGAAGGAGACGGACTGCTATAAGAACAGGCATTTCTCAGCCTTGACATACAGGTCATGCTCCAACAGGCGACCAAGCCCCCTGCACACCAGGGACACATGCTCGGCGCGTGTAGCGGAGTATATCAGAATGTCATCAATATACACACTACACCCTGCCCGTGCAGGTCCCTGAAAATCTCGTCTACAAAGGCTTGGAAGACTGATGGCGCATTCATCAAACCGTACGGCATGACGAGGTAGTCATAGTGCCCTGAGGTGGTACTGAAAGCCGTCTTCCACTTGTCTCCCTCCCAGATACGCACCAGGTTGTAAGCGCTCCTGAGATCAAGTTTGGTGAAGAAGCGTGCCCCGTGCATTGACTCAATTGCTGTGGCTATGAGCAGTAGCGGGTAACTATACCTCACCGTGATCTGATTTAGACCCTGCTAGTCAATACACGGACGCAGACCTCCCTCCTTCTTCACAAAAAAGAAACTCAAGGAGACGGGTGAAGTGGAGGACCGAATGTACCCCTGACGCAGGGATTCGGAGACATATGTTTCCATAGCCTCCGTCTCCGCCTGTGAGAGGGGATACACGTGACTCCTGGGAAGTGCAGCGTCTACCAGGAGATTTATCGCACAATCGCTACGTCGATGGGGTGATAATTGAGTAACCTTCTTTTTGGAGAAGGCGAGAGCCAAATCGGCATATTCAGGGGGAATGTGCACGGTGGAGACCTGGTCTGGACTTTCTACCGTAGTAGCACCTATGGAAACCCCTAAACACCTCCCCGAGCACTCTCGCGACCACCCCGTGAGAGCCCCCTGTTGCCAAGAAACAGTGGGGTCATGACAACCTAACCAGGGTAGGCCTAGCACCACGGGAAACGCAGGAGAGTCAATAAGGATTAGACTAATTCTCTCTTTGTGACCCCCCTGCGTCACCATGCCCAGAGGAGCAGTGGCGTCAGTAATCAACCCTGACCCTAATGGTCGACTATCTAAGGCGTGAACGGGGAAGGGCACAGCCACGGGAACAATGGGGATCCCTAAACTATGAGCGAACTATCTATCTATAAAATTCCCAGCCGCGCCTGAATAGACGAGCGCCTTATGCTGGGAATGCAGGGAAAACTCAGGAATAGTGACATACAAAAACATTTGTGCAACAGAGGGCTCTGGGTGAGAATGGTGCCGGCTCACCTGGGGTGATGCCAGAGCGCCCTGCCTGCTGCCTCGATACCCAGAGGAACCAACCTAGCACTGACCGGCAGTGTGACCTCTGCGGCCACAGATGGTGCACGAGCTGGAACCCTCGCCGGTCTCCCTGCGCACCGCCCCTCCCAGCTCCATGGGTATTGGAGAGGGGGTGCGGGGGGATGGAACCAACAGACCCCGATCTGAACGTCTGCGGGTAGCCAGCAGGTTATCCAGCCGAATGGACAGGTCCACCAGCTGGTCGAATGTGGGGGTGGTGTCTCTGCACTTTTCCCGATGGACGTCCTCGCGCAGACTGCAGCGGTAATGGTCGATCAGGGCCTTGTCGTTCCATCCCGCGCCGGCAGCCAGGGTCCGAAACTCCAGGGCGAACTCCTAGGCGCTCCTCGTCCCCTGCCTCAGATGGAAGAGGCACTCACCCGCCGCTCTACCCTCGGGCGGGTGGTCGAAGACTGCCCGGAAGCGGTGGGTGAACTCCTCAAACTGGTCCAACACCGCATCTCCCTCTCTCCACACTGCGGTGGCCCACTCCAAAACTTTCCCGGTGAGGCACGAGACGAGGGCGGACACCCTCTCACGGCCCGAAGGAGCCAGGTGGACGGTTGCCAGGTATAGGTCTAGCTGCAACAGGAACCCCTGGCAGTTCGCAGACGTCCCATCGTATTCATGGGGAAGGGAGAGACGAATCCCACTGGGACCAGGAGAAGGAGGGGCGCGTAATGGAGACCCCAGTTGTGCTGGTGGAGGTGATGGTAGAACTCCCTGTCTCTCCCAGTGGTCCATTATCTGGACAACGCAGTCCATGGAGGTGCCAAGATGGTGGAGCATTGCTGCGTGCTCCCGGATGCGCTCCTCCACCCCTATACCCGGGGTACCTGCTCCTGCTGACTCCATATACTAGGTCCGGAATTCTGTAAAGGGTGCGAACTGGCAGCAGAGAAGTCAGGCGCAAGTGAGCAAAAACTGTGTTCCAACGGAGCAGTTTAATAATAAAATCCACCGTAAAATAGAACAAACAATCAATGGGTAACAAAACCCGTCACACACCAGCATACGTGCACAAGCACTTACAATAAACTATTCCGGACAAGGACATGGGGGGAACAGGATTAAATATACAACATGTAATGATGGTATTGAAACCAGGTGTGTGGGAAGACAAGACAAAACAAATGGAAAATGAAAAGTAGATCGAAGATGGCTAGAAGACCGGCGACGCCCGAACAAGGAGAGGCATCGACTTCGGCGGAAGTCGTGACAATATCAGAGCACAAGTCAGAATTGGGGCTCGCAACAGTAGATGGGCCAGGGTGTACATGCACATTTCCAGATATCATCAACAGTAATACAATCAAGGCACAGCATAGGACAGGGAGAGCTCTGCAGTTCTGATTTATGACATCTGAATGTGCATCAGATGGCAACAAGATCATATTGTTCCGCAATTTCATCAGGTAACATGAATACAAAGCTGGCGAGAGGTGGTTAGAATAGGATGGGAGGGCAAAAGTCTGTGTAACCAATAGAGAGTCAGAGTCCTGAGTGTGGGAACAAACATAGTCTGTCCCACGGTTGGGTAAAGAAAATTTGTAGTCAACAAAGCATGCAGGAGTCATGAGGCAAATAGAAAAATGACCAATATTTTTAAAAAAATTAGCGACTTGGGGCTAGCCATTGTAAGTTCAGAGTCACTTGCCCCAACAGTGCCTGTGTGCTGGAGGTGAGTGAAAGCCCGGGAGGCGGGGTGGGGGGTTACCTGTACCAGACGGGGAGACAACCAGGGCAGGAGGTGAACAGATCGCCAGGTGGAATCCAAGCAGCAGTGCCAGCAGGCAACGAGAGTAGGTGTCACACCCACTTGGGAGAAGCTTATATTTCTGGAGGCAGATTTCTTGTTGAAAATACCAGTTGCTGGTCTCTGAACAGCAGGAGGGGGCTTCAAGGCCTCTGGATTTGGGTGGGGTAGCCTGCCATTAGTTGGGCTCAAAGGCTTCGACACCTCTCGCGTCACACGTCAGTGCTAATTGAAGCTGTATCTCTTTGTCCTAACAAGGATGATGACCTTAGCATTTAGACCTTATAAAGTAAAATATAACATTGTAATGTATTTTTCTTCTTGGTCTCTGAAAGCAAAAAAAAATTGTTTCAGACTAAGCATTACTCCCTCAGTTCCAGGTTGGATGGTGTTTTCAGGTTTCTGTTTGTTATTCAGAGCATTTGCTGTATAGCTTGGGAACAATATCCTTGGGTGTAGAAAGCATTCCAGGTAATTCCATCCAAAATCAGGTTGTAGGTTTGGAGTTAAGGTTATGTTGTTTAGGGTAACATCCTGTATACGTCCCTGCCAAAAAATCTAACTTTGTCTAACTCTAAATCTATCTATTTTGAAAAACATGTGGGAGCTCATCTGCTCATGATCTCTCTCTCATGACCTGATTTATTAGATCTTTATCGATGGACACAGCTTTGTAGAACAAAAACATACACAGCCTGCCTCTGCTCAACACTCGAACTCGAGAACGAATCATTTTGATGTCTGCTGCAGTTGGCGAACAATAGCCTACTGGGCAAATCTCCCTCATGGCAGTCATGCAAATGCATTCCGTTCAGGGACGAACTGGCCATCTGGCATTTCTGGTAAATGCCAGACGGGCTGGTCCATTTTTTTATCTTGGTGGCCTTTTTCAGTAGCGGTGCATGGGTAAAATTACAGGGGAAGCCTGTAAAAACAAAAGCCATATTACATATTATTGTGATAATTGCATTGTTTGCTCTATAACCTGTTAGCTCATATGCTTTGCGACCGTGATTTATAGGCCTAAAGACAGACATTTCGAAGACACAGTGGCAGAATATATTCAGACACACCTTTGTTTCATCACAGAACCGGTAGAGCAACCTCTGTCTGGTGAAGTCCACCAAGCATATTGCATGTAACAGTTACATGACCCATAGCATGGTCAAGCAAGTTAATGTTTCACACCTTTTCAGACTAATAAACAATTATTGATTTAGAACCACGGAGAGTTACTGCAAGTTGCAAAGAAAACCGGACATGCCTCCACTATTCCAGTACCATTTCAACTTCAACATTTCAACATCATCAAATCACCTATGCTTAGTCTAATACAGTGACAACTAAAAGAATGCATAAGAGTGGCTGTGTTGTGCTACGCAAGTCCGAGGACTGAAGGCCTAGAAGCTATTATCTTCCGTTAAAACATCTGCAAAGACCATCAAGGTAATGGTAATAGCTACACCGGTTGACATGTTTTATCGTTTGATAAAATGTATATTTAAACTATAGTCAGACAAACTAGGCAGTACGTAACAATAGCTAGTTTAGATCCCTGGAGTTGAGTTTACGAAGTTAACTTGCTATCCAGCTGTAGCAGACAGAGCTAACTAGCTATGTCATCAGCCCAGTGTTCTTATATTTTATGAAGTAGGGTTGGCTGCCTACATGAGCGGAGAATCACGTGGCAGTTAATTTAAATATGATTTGACTTTACTACAGTCTGTAAATATTGATAATGGCCAAAAAGTGGAGAGCGCTCAACCAACGTGAGTCGAAGCGCAATCAAAAATATAATAATTAAAAAGGCTAAGGCACAATGCGCGCTACTATGGTGAGCGAGCGTTGCGCCTTTTAATTTCCAATAAGTATTGATTACTTATTTCTATGTCTCTGTCTGCAAGTGGGCCTCCTAAAAGTTAGGCTATATCCTATATGCAAAACGTAGCAAGGGTCGCTGTCATCATTTTTGCTGCTTTAAGTTCAATAGCCATACCTGCGAGATCAGGTGCGTGTGTGGTCTCAATTAAATAGAGTAGACTATATAGCCTGTACATGGGCGGAGAAGCACGGGGCTACATTGCCTATAAATAAATATTGATTACCTGTATTTCCCTGTCTGAAAATTGTCCCAATCCCAATAACTAGGATATAAAAATAGCTCAAGAGAAAGTCTCTTCAAACTACAATACATCTAGTATATTGGCTGATATAGCACAGTAATACAGATAGTCTAATGGGCTATGTGAGAATCTCTTGTAATTTCACCAATTTATTAAGATATTGTTGCGCATTTGATATTGCCTAAAGGGCGCAATATTGCTGGAACCATGGCTGGCAAGTGAGCTGCTTCACATAGGCTACACCTAAAATAACATTGCGGGACTGCAGTTGGGTTTGGGACCAGTTCTTGCTCTTGCAGTAGTGGATGGTAGTCGGGCAGAAATGGGGTGGGCGGGGTGCGGTTTGTAAGAAACCTCATTAGGTCCCCATCTCTTTTCATTCTCTCACAGGTGTGGACCCAGTCCCAGACAAACAGCAGAGATGTCAGAGTGCAGGGCTGAAGTTTGTCAGCCTGTATGCCTTTGAGGCCATGCAGAAGGTGGATGTGGTGTGTCTGGCTGCACTGAGTGACCCAGAGCTGAGGCTGCTGCTGCCCTGCCTGGTTCAGATGGCTCTATGTTCCCCAGCAGACCAGAGCCAGGCCTGGGCCCAGGACGAGAAGCTCATCTTGCGCCTGCTATCTGGGGTGGAGGCTGTAAACTCCATCATGGCCCTCTTGTCTATTGACTTCCATGCTCTGGAGCAGGATGCCAGGAAGGAGCAGCAACTCAGGTAAAACCTTTTGAATGACCTGCTAAACAGGGGTGTCAAACGTCCGGCCCGCGGGCCGGATCAGGCCCGCAAAGGGGTTTAATCCGGCCCGCGATATGATTTTGTAAAGTATAAAAATGAGCTGCAATTTTTCAATAAAAGAAACTGCTGTTCCAATTGCGTCCACTGGATGGCGCAATAGCAATTGTGTTAAGCAAGCAAACTGTTTATACCGGAGCAGAGCAAGTAGGTCAAGCAAGTGCAGCCAGTCCAGATGAGCTACTTTGTTTTGCCCGCGATATTTATTACGGCTTCTACTTTTAACATTTTGTGCTATGGCACCCTCATTGCCCCAATATGTCTCTGTCAAAAAAGAGAAAAGTGGACGCAGAGTGCAGTGTTCCAAGAAAAATGGTCATCCTCCTATTTATTCACGGAATTGAATGGGAAAGCTGTATGTTTGGTGTGTTCACAGCATGTTGCAGTGCTGAAAGAGTATAACCTTCGTCGCCACTATGTGAGTCTTCATGCCGACAAATATGACAACTTTCAAGGACAGCAGAGAAGAGAAGAGAGAAGGTGAATGAACTGTTGGCGGGTCTGAAGAAACAGCAGTCTGTGTTTACTCACAGCCGAGACATCAGTGACGCTGCAGTGAAAGCTAGCTACCTCATTGCTAATGAAATCGCAGTGGCTTCAAAACCATTTAGTGAGGGTGAATTTGTAAAAACATGCATGATGAAGGCAGCGGAGATTGTGTGCCCTGAAAAGCGCCAGGCTTTTGCAAATATCAGCCTGACAAGAAACACAGTTGCAGACAGGATTTCCAATCTTTCAGTGGATTTGGACAGCCAGTTGAAGCAAAAAGTAAAGTCATTTATTGGGTTTTCAGTTGCAATTGATGAAAGTACGGACATTACAGATGTTGCACAACTGGCCATTTTCATCCGCGGAGTTAATGACACATTGACCGTCACCGAGGAGTTCGTGGAGTTGGTGCCGATGACAGATACAACGACAGCAGCTGATATTTTCACCGCACTTGTTGGCGCGCTGGACAGGGTCGGAGTGGACTGGTCCCGCGCTGTCAGCCTGGCTACAGATGGTGCGCCCTCAATGATCGGGAAAAAAGCAGGCGTTGTGACAAAGTTCAAAGAGAAAGTGCAATCTGCAAATGGAGGACGTGATTTTTGGACTTTTTACTGTATTTTGCACCAGGAGGCTTTGTGTTGCAAGTCATTAAAGATGGATAACGTCATGAAGGTGGTCATCCAAACTGTTAATTTCATCCGATCCAGAAGCCTGAATCACCGTCAGTTTGACAGCCTTCTCAGAGAGAAAGACCACATCCATGGCCTGCCATACCACACTGAGGTAAGATGGTTAAGCCGAGGTGCTGTGCTTAGGCGTTTCTTTGATTTACGAGAAGAAATTGAACAGTTCATGGAAGAAAAGGGCAAACCAGTGTTAGAATTTCATTCCGCAGAATGGATGCAGGACCTTGCATTTATGGTGGATGTTACAGAGCACCTGAATAACTTGAACAAACAGCTGCAAGGGCGCAACAAAGTCGTCACGCAGTATTATGACAGCATACGTTCTTTCAAGTTGAAGCTGTCATTGTGGGAGACGCAACTCGCCGGTGGTGATGCAGCTCACTTCCCCTGTCTGAAAAATGTGTGCGCGACCCAACATGTGGCAGACATGAAGCGGTTCAAAGATAAAATAACGAACGGCACTGTTACGGGAGTTTGAGCAACGCTTTCAGATTTTTGGTGAACTGGAGAAAGACTTCAACGTTTTTTGCTCGCCATTCACCGTGAATCCCTCTGATCTGCCCGTCAGCATCCAACTTGAAATAATAGACTTGCAGTGTGACTCGGATATGAAGGGCAAATTTGCCGCAGCTGGCTTGGACACATTTTATCAGAATCTCTTGCCAGGTTACCCCAACTTGACAGCCCTCGCTGCAAAACTGTTGTGCATGTTTGGAACCACATATCTTTGTGAGCAAGTTTTCTCTGTAATGAGCATAAATAAAACAAAGATGCGCTCAAGGCTCACGCACAAGCACTTGAATCACATCCTGAAGTTGGCTGCCACTCAGGATGTGACGCCTGATATTGATGCGCTGGTGAAAGCTAAAAGATGCCAGGTATCAGGAGTCAAATAAACTATGCAACCCCACTTAAAGTGCTGCATGAGACACCCTGATATAGTTCTGTGATCTGTGATATACTTCTGTGAATCACTGAGGCATTGTGTGTTTGTGTGTTCTTTTTCTTTAGAATTTTCAAATAAACTTGGTGTTTTATGATTAATAGTGATGTTGTGCTTGTACTATTGTGGACACACTGTCCTCAGGCTCCAGCTTTATGTTTTATGTTGATCGTATTAAAACAAAGAAAACAATCTGAAGTTGTTGTTTTTAAGTTATATATACCATGATTTTACCGGTCCGGCCCACTTGGGAATAGATTTTCCTTCATGTGGCCCCTGAGCTAAAATGAGTTTGACACCCCTGTGCTAACATCTGAGAGACACTAGTAAACTCGTATATTATAACACTCAAGGACACTCAACTCACATAAAACTAGCCTAGGTTACATAACCTTTTAGACTGGAGTAAAAATATTTTTGTGTGTGAATATACTTGGAGAATCAAAACTAAAAAAATACTTTTTGTCTCTATTTGTTTAGCAGAGTAAAAGTTTGTTTAGCATGTGTGAGGCTGACAGTTCTGATGTAGGGGTGTTCTCTGATAGGCACAAGGCTGGTGGCTATAATGGATAGAGCATCCTGGTGTCTCAGCTGCAGCATGGCCTCACCCTGGAGTTTTTTAAAATTTAATTTAATTTAACCTTTATTTAACTAGGCAAGTCAGTTAAGATCAAATTCTTATTTTCAATGACGGCCTAGGAACAGTGGGTTAACTGCCTTGTTCAGGGGCAGAACAACAGAATGATAATTTTTTGAACACGGTGAGTTTGAACACAGTGACCCTCTTAGGAGACGGAAATAACCACCCACAAAACCCAAAGGAAAACAGGCTGCCTAAGTATGGCTTCCAATCAGAGACAACGAAAGACACCTGCCTCTGATTGGAAACCACACTCGGCCAAACCTGGAAAACGAAACATAAAAAAATGCAAACTAGAACCAAAATCCTCTAGAACAAAAAAACCCAAAACTCACAAAACACACACACCCTGCCACACCCTGACCATACAACAATGACAAGAGACCCCTTTACTGGTCAGGACGTGACATACTGACCATCATGAACAAGGTAATGTCAAATCAAAATGTATTGGTTGCATGCACAGATTTGCAGATGTTATTGCAAGTGCAGCTAAATGCTTGTGCAGTAAATACCTAGCAATAAAAAACAACAATACACACACAATCCAGAAAACATTTAAATAAAGAAATTAAGAAATATCAGAATGAGCAATGTCAGAGACCGGAATAATGGTGTGTAAAGTCAGCATGGACAGTATAATGAATAGAAAAAGTGTGTACAGCAGTAGTTATATAGGATGAGCCATGACTACAATAGTGTATATTATTCAATCGACCAGTGTTCAATGACTCTATGTATATAGGGCAGCAGTCTCTCTAAGGTGCAAGGTAGAGTGGGTGGTAGCCTACGAGAACAGTGACTTAAGGTACAGGTCGCTCCCTTCACTGCTTCCCCTGGGTTCTACAGCTGCACCATCGAGAGCATCCTAACTGGTTGCATCACTGCCTGGTATGGCAACTGCTCGGCCTCCGACCGCAAGGCACTACAGAGGGGCCAAGTTTCCTGCCATCTGGCGGCCAAGCTTCCTGCCATCTAGGACCAGGTGGTGTCAAGAGGAAGGCACTAAAAATTGTCAAAGACTCAAGCCACCCTAGTCATAGACTGTTCTCTCTGCTACCGCATGGCAAGCGGTACTGGAGCGCCAAGTCTAGGTCCAAGAGGCTTCTAAACAGCTTCTACCCCCAAGCCATAAGACCCCCCCCCCTCCACACCACTGCCACTCTCTGTTGTCATCTATGCATAGTCACTTTAATTAACTCTACCTACATGTACATACTACCTCAACTAACCAGTGCCCCGTACATTGACTCTGTACCGGCACCGCCCTGTATATATTGTTATTTAATTTTTCACTGCTGCTGCTCTTTAATTACTTGTTACTTTTATCTCTTATTCTGATACATATTTTTTTGAAACTGCGCTGTTGGTTAGGGGCTCGTAAGTAAGCATTTCACTGTAACCTGTTGTATTCAGCGCATGTGACTAATAAAATTTGATTTGATTTGACCTACATGTAACATTCAAATGGTTGATTTGGCCTGCCGTTAGTGTACACCCAGTTTTTCTTGCTCAGTTTTATATTTCATGTTTTGTCTTCCAGGTGGCTGGTTCCAATGAGGTATGGTTCCTAAAGTCGCCTGAGCTCTTTGAGTGCTCTGTATACCTGGAATAAGTTGCAGATGTCCTCTGTATACTACAAGCAGGTACATGCATCTCTCTATATCTCCAACAAGTTGATCGCGAGCTACCAGCCACCTATGAGTAGCTCGCCAAACAATTCCTGAAGTGCATATGTTCTTCAATTGTTCCACCACAAACTGTCATAAATTATCAGACACCTCAAAATCCCGGCTACTATCCAATCAAATCCAAATTGACATTATCCCACCCCTGGTTAGCCACAATTGGCTTAAAAAGCCAAACGTAACACAATATATGCAAATTATTTCCAGCAATATTGCCCCTGTATGTCTGTTCTGCGCATTTGTCAATCATTCACTTTGTGTAGCCAGTTAGCGATAATGATAACTGTCTTCTGGGTAGATTTTCCCAAAAACATTCTCAATTAAATGTTAACTGCAAAGTAGGCTTACCTGGCAGAATTATATCAAGGCTGTATTTGTCTCAATCGGATGGGCTTTTGTTTTGTAAACTCTGTCATGACACATGCAGCAGCAAAAACATCTTTTGATGAGAACATTCCTCTCGAAAATGCGCAATTAAATGGGTATTAAACAAAATATCTAAAATGTTTAGTTTTTTTCCCAGCCCTCAAAATGGTAATCTGATGTGATTTTAAATATTGACATCAAATTTACAATTTCGGAAAATACAAAGAGTGCCTATTTGAAAGCTAGGAAAAAATGGAGTAGTTTGTGACATGTTTAATCATTTAAAAGTAGCTCTCAAGCTAAAAAAGGTTGGGCACCCTGCTCTATATAATGTAGGTATGTAACATCTGACCAAGTTTTCAGTTGTCTTATCTGAAAATGCTCTGTTTGGAGAGAAATGCAACACTTCTTGGATAATGATTTGGAAGATGTAGACATACATTTACTACACTGTCTGCCACTACACAGAAGGCTGCTTCATGGATGCTTCTGCTCTCCAGAAGCATCCATGGTGTGGTGTGTTTTATCCCCCACCCCACTTTCTCAGAGTTGCCCTCCCTGCTTTCCAGCATAGATGTGGCAGAGGCTTTGTGAGAAACGGTGACTGGTTCCTGTGCCTGCTGGTTGCTAATGTCCCCGACAGCTTCCATGACGGTAGACTGAAAGATACAAAATAATGTCTATGCAAATAATAAATGGACAATAAAGATCCTATGCTGTACAATATCTGTATGCTCGGAGAAGGGTTAGCTGCATTCCAATATGGTGACCGGAGGGTGGGTGTGTCGAAAGGATAGTAGTGGGTTTGTGGAAAGGAGTGGGTGGTGTCGACAGTGCTCTGCAATAGGTTAGAGAGGTTTGATTGAGCTGTATTTTTCTTCTTCCATTTCTTACCATGCAACTACCATATATTGCGCTACCGTACCACGAGAGTTTGGACTGTTTTTAAGCAAAGGATGATTCTGAGTTGTATTTCACAGTTATTTTGACACATATGATTGTACATTTCAGTTATAAAACTTTTAGTTTATTTTTTATTAAAGGTTTTGTTGCTTCGTGCGTTGTATGGGTGTGCTTACTGTGACTGTCACCCTGATTGGCTACTAGGTAGCTACTTCCCACACTGTTGCAGGACAGTAATGTTGGTCAAGTGGGAGCTAATGACACTGTGCCCCGTACTGTTGCCATTCATGCTCTCCCCATTGAGTAGTAGACTATGTATTGTTACGAACCGGCTCAAAGTTCGCAACAAAAGGGAGACAACATGGAGACAAGGAGTATCAAAAATATATATTTATTAGATACCACTACTAGCACAACCAAAAACAACAAGGTGTCTGCATGGAGAGAGTCTCTCCCATGACTGTGGAAGAGGTCTATTTATCCTGGGACACAGCCGGGCCCAGGTGCTTCCCATTTAGCTGACGACCCTTCCAACTCCGCCCACCGGCATCCTAATAAGGAAACAAGAACAAAGAGAGAGAATACGGCAGACAGAGTGGGAGGGTCGTCACAGTATGTATCAAGGTGACGTCTAGATGCTCATCAATATTAGTTATTTCTTGTGTAGGCTGCTATCCTAATTGAAATAAAATCATGTGAGCGAAAAGAATTGTAGCTTCCGCTGGCGGCACGACCATGAGACCCAGTAGGAAGCACTTCAAGTCGGCAGGCACACACCGGAGTACTGGTTGCTGGGTTACTATCTACTCGTAGTGCAGCCCAATCAAACATGCAAAACAGTCTTGAGTGGCAACAAACCTCCCCAATTAGCTGATTCGCTTTCCACCCACTCCTTTTGACACACCCACATTCACCCATACTCCGGTCGCCATATTGGGCTGTAGCTGTAGCTGTATGTTTGGGCTCTTACAGTATGGTGCACAAACTGTTTAGCTTTCATTAGTCAACTAATCCATTAGTATTAATGGCTATTTGGTTTTATTGAGCCCGGAGCCTGACATATGCTTGGCAAAATCATCCTAAAGGGAGTATACTTAATCTAATAGATTTCATTGTAATTCTAGGCAGAGAATTATTGACGTTGGCTGGCTATTTCCTGTTTTGTTCACCCAATTAGGTATTTACACTCATAGTTGGACAATGTTTCAACCCCAGGAGGTAGGACCAGTCTAATGTTAATGTATTCTCCTTATAATATCGATGATGAATATGATTGTCTTGCTACAGGGCTTGTGTGTGTGTGTTCTCTGCTTTAAAATACACATTATGAAGGAGGAAATGGAGATCTAGCTCCTCTAGTTGTCTCTCTAGTGCCTCCTTATCCCCCAGGGCTTAGGCCTGAGTCAATAGCTTATTTGCGTTGGCGAGGCGAGAAGGGATGAAGAAGTCAGTCGGTAGGCAGCGTTACATTACATAGTGCTGAACATTAGTGAATCCTCATGGCTTGTTATTGGAATTGGCCTCTTTTATTGTATCGCATTTAAATGAATCACATTAAGTTGGTGAAATGGTCGGGAAATGGACCCTGTCTCAAGGCATTGCATAGCCTAGCCTATAACATGAAGCGGTAACTAACTCAGTTGCTCTGAGTATTTTATGGCATATGCAATTCTCTATAAGTAGTGGAGATGGAAGCTAATATCGTTTCAGTCACCATCTCAGTTGACCATAAACATTTAGCCTTTTAAACTGACAGCTGCAGTGAAGAACAGGCCAAAAAGAGAAGCACTGTTAAAGTGCAGTAGCTTTTGAGAGCTATTAGATCTTATTACAGGCAAATAAATGAGTAATGATACCATGGTTCATTGTATTTCCGTAAGCAGTCAGTCAGCTATGACATAATGCACTGCTACAGACATGGAAGGCAACACAAGTAGACAAATAAAAGGCTCTGGTGGGAGTAATAATGCAGATCCTTGAGAGAAGGTTAATAAGTGGAGCACTGTGGTCTATAAAAACATGGAACAATGTCTTCATGCGTCTTTGAAAATACTGATGTCCTTTGTTATTATTGCAACATTCAAGTACCAATAAGTGCCAACTCTGCTAAATTAAACACAACGGATTAATTGAATAATCCGGTCAAATCACATTATTTCATAACTCTTTTAATTATGCTTTGGAATTCCATAAAGCCTTCCATATCCTCAGAATATAACCCTTCTCTACATAATGTTGGAACCTATAACTCTACTGTGTGTTCAGTGTGCAGGGGCCTAATAAAGAATGGGGAACGTCAGGATGAGGAGAGCATGGGTGGGAGGCGCAGGACAGAAGCAATGAGGAAGCTGTGTCAGATGAACCCCTCCCAGGCTCTCAGCATCAGAGCCATGGTGGTGAGGCTGTCTTATATCATTTTCCCACTATCGTGCTGACCTGAACTGTTTGTTCTTTCAGCACGGTTCCAGCTAGGTTGGATATGTAGCCAGGCCAGCACAGTACAGCTCGTCTTTTAAATCTACTTATCAGTGACCCAAGCCCTGCTCAGATAATCCCTACCATTGTGTCACTGAGATGTCATAGTGGGGTGTTGGCGGTCATAATGTTGGTAACCTGATTTACAGTGCATTCTGAAAGTATTCAGACCCTTTTACTTTTTACACATTTTGTTACATCACAGCCTTATTCTAAAATGGGTTAGATAAAAACATTCCTCATCAATCTACATAAAATAGCCCCTAATGACAGAGCAAAAACCAAGCCATGAGGTCAAAGGAATTGTCTGTATTGTGTCAAGGCACAGATCTGGGGAAGGACACCAACACATTTCTGCAGCATTGAAGGTCCCCAAGAACACAGTGGCCTCCATCATTCTTAAATGGAAGAAGTTTGGAACCACCGTGGCTCATCCTAGAGCTGGCCACCGTTTAAACTGAGCAATCAGGGGAGAAGGTCAAGAAGAGTTGATCAAGAACCCGATGGTCACTCTGAGGAAGCGCCAGCGTTCCTTTCGTGGAGATGGGAGAACCTTCCAGAAGGACAACCATCTTTGCAGCACTCCACCAATAATGTCACGGTTGTCGTCGGTGAAAGAGGACCAAAACGCAGCAGGTACGTGTATGCTCATCTTGAGAATTTAATAAGTACAAAATGAACACCAAAATAACAAACCAAGAAAAATGAACGAACTAACAACAACTAACAGTCTGGCCAAGCGTAGGCTCAACACAGAACAATCACCCACGAATCACAAACACAAACACACCCCAATATATGGGACTCTCAATCAAAGGCAGATAGACAACACCTGCCTTCAACTGAGAGTCCCAACCCCAATCAACACAACATAGAAACACTCTCACCAGACTACACATAGAAATACATAAACATAGACTATAAACCACAACCCCGGAAATACTACATCAAACACCCTTTAAACAAACACACCACCCTGAACCACATAAAACAAATACCCTCTGTCACGTCCTGACCAAACTACAATACTAATTAACCCTTATACTGGCCAGGACGTGACAATGCCTTTATGGTAGAGTAGCCAGACGGAAGCCACTCCTTAGTAAAAGGCACATGACAGCCCACTTGGAGTTTGCCAAAAGGCACTTAAATACTCTCAGACCATGAGAAACAAGATTCTCTGGTCTGATGAAACCAAGATTTAACTCTTTGGCCTGAATGCTAAGCATCACATCTGATAAGCCCCTGAACAAGGCAGTTAACCCACTGTTGCTAGGCCATCATTGAAAGTAAGAATTTGTTCTTAACTGACTTGCCTAGTTAAATAAAGGTAAATAAAAATAAAAAAATACCCAAGAAGACTTGAGGCTATAATTGTTGCCAAAGGTGCTTCAACAAATTACTGAGTAAAGGGTCTGAATACTTATGTAAATGTGATATTTCAGCTTTATTTTTTTAATAACTTTGCTAAAATAAAAAAAAACTGTTTTTGCTTTGTCATTGTGGGGGATTGTGTATAGATTGACAATTTAGTAAATTGTATAATAATGCTGTAACGTAACAAAATGTGGAAAAAGTCAAGGGGTCTGAATACTTTCCAAATGCACTGTATGTCCCTCTAACTCCCCTAAAAAACCTCTGTCAACCCTACGGCTATTGTGTGCAGTAATCATCCGCCTATGAACCTGAGTTATACTGTTAGCACTGAGGCAGTTTGCCCTAGTAGGAAGGCCCCCCAGTGCAGCTCACTCTGTACAGCTTAAACAGAAATATCACTGTCATGTCTACTGCTGATAAGCCCCCCAGTAAAGCAATAAATTCAATCAAGAATCCCAGAAATGTGCAAAAAATAGCCCTATGTTAACATATTTAGCTTAAGAAACAAGGTTCATGAAATCGATAACGTGCTTGTGCAGATAACATTCATATACTGACTATCTCTGAAACGGACTCAGATAATACCTTTGATACAGTGGTAGCAATACATGGTTTCAACATCTTGAGAAGAGGTAGGAATCTCAACGGTGGTGGTGGTGCCGTTTATATATCTGTCACATATCTGCTTAGAGAGGATCTCATTTCAAATGCTGTTGAAGTAATATGGCTACAGGTTCACCTGCCTCACCTAAAGGCCATTCTTATGGGACGCTGCTATAGACCACCAAGTGCTAACAGTTAATATCTGGATATTATGTGTGAAATGCTTGATAATGTATGTGATATCAATAGAGGGGTATATTTTCTACGTGACCTAAATATTGACTGGCTTTCATTACATTTACATTTACATTTAAGTAATTTAGCAGACGCTCTTATCCAGAGCGACTTACAAATTGGTGCATTCACCTTATGATATCCAGTGGAACAACCACTTTACAATAGTGCATCTAAATCTTTTAAGGGGGGGGGGGGTTAGAAGGATTACTTTATCCTATCCCAGGTATTCCTTAAAGAGGTGGGGTTTCAGGTGTCTCCGGAAGGTGGTGATTGACTCCGCTGTCCTGGCGTCGTGAGGGAGCTTGTTCCACCATTGGGGTGCCAGAGCAGCGAACAGTTTGGACTGGGCTGAGCGGGAACCGTGCTTCCTCAGAGGTAGGGGGGCCAGCAGGCCAGAGGTGGATGAACGCAGTGCCCTTGTTTGGGTGTAGGGCCTGATCAGAGCCTGAAGGTATGGAGGTGCCATTCCCCTCACAGCTCCGTAGGCAAGCACCATGGTCTTGTAGCGGATGCGAGCTTCAACTGGAAGCCAGTGGAGAGAGCGGAGGAGCGGGGTGACGTGAGAGAACTTGGGAAGGTTGAACACCAGACGGGCTGCGGCGTTCTGGATGAGTTGTAGGGGTTTAATGGCACAGGCAGGGAGCCCAGCCAACAGCGAGTTGCAGTAATCCAGACGGGAGATGACAAGTGCCTGGATTAGGACCTGCGTCGCTTCCTGTGTGAGGCAGGGTCGTACTCTGCGAATGTTGTAGAGCATAAACCTACAGGATCGGGTCAAGCTGCCCACTCAAGAAAAAGCTTCAATCTGTAACCAGTGCCTGCAACCTGGTTCAGGACGTCAGTCAACCTACCAGGGTATTTACAAACAGCACAGGAATTAAATCATCCACATGTATTGATCACATCTTTACTAATTCTGCAGAAATCTGCTCTAAAGCAGTATCCAAATCGATTGGATGTAGTTATCATAATATAGTAGCCATATCTAGGAAAAAATTTGGTCATACAATATGTTTTGTAGTGATTCCTATGTTGACGATGTAAATAATAGTTGGTCTGTGGTATATAATGAGGAGCAATCAGACGCATTTATGAAATTGCTTATTCCAGTTACTAATCAGCATCCACCCATTTAAGAAAATGACTGTAAAAACTGTTAAATCCATGTGGATTGATGAGGAATTCACAGCCGATTCCCAAACGTACTATAAATTGAGAAATTATCTGATTTAAACTGAATAAAAAATAAACTATACAATGAAACAAAGAAATTATATAAAGAATGATAGTAAAAAGATTTTGAGCACCTTAATAGCGCACGGATCCTGATAACGGGATCAAAATCGACAACATCCGGTGAAATTGCAGAGCGCCAAATTCAAAATAAAAAATCGTAATATTAAACATTCATGAAAATACAAGTGTCTTACATGGTTCAAAAGCTTAGAATCTTGGTAATCGAATTGCGTTGTCGGATTTCAAAAAGGCACAAAATAACAAATAGCGATAAAATAAATCACTTACTTTTGAAGATCTTCCTCTGTTTGCAATCCCAAGGGTCTCGGCTACACAATGAATGGTCGTTTTGTTCGATAAAGTCCTTTATATCCCAAAAACGCCATTTAGTTGGTGCCATTGAATTCAATAATCCACTCCTTCAACATGCATACAAAGGATTCCAAAACGTTACCAGCAAAGTTCGTCCAAATGAGTCAAACTATGTTTTTTATTAATCCTCAGGTTGTCTAATATCTAAATAAACGATAATATTTCAGACGGAGATTACTATGTTCAATAGGAAAGGAAAAGAACAAAGAGCGCGCCCACGTTCGCGCACGCAAAAAAATACTTTTGCCCTGGCGATCACCTTGGAAAGACTGCAAATACTTCTTTATTTAAAAAAACAAGCCTAAAACCTTGTATAAAGACTGTTGACATCTAGTGGACGCCATAGGAACTGCAATCTGGGAGGCGGAAATTAGATCTTTCAATAGCATTGCATTGGAAGTAATTCGGAGCTCCAAATAAATAATTTTCCGGATCAATTTTCCTTGGGTTTTCGCCTGCTATATCAGTTCTGTTATACTGACAGACATTATTTTAACAGTTTTAGAAACTTCAGAGTGTTTTCTATCCAATTCTACATATCCTAGCTTCTGGGCCTGAGTAACAGGCAGTTTACTTTGGGCACGTCAGACAGGCGGAAATTCAGCAAACTAGACCGTGCACTGAGAGGTTAAATCACATTTTAGTCACAAAGTCGAACTCGGCTCCATCATTCCTTGCATCAGATGGCTCATTCATTCGTCACAAAACCCACTGGTATTGCCATATACTTTAATACATTTTTCATTGGCAAGATTAGCATATTTAGGCATGACATGCCAACAACAAATCTTGAGCCTACACATCTATTCATAACTAACCAACTTATGAAAGACAAGCGTTATAATTTTGAATTCTGTAAAGTGAGTGAAAGAGGAGACTAATATTTTTTCATTCAAAAATGACAAGCCTCCTGGAACTGACAACTTAAATGGAGAATTACTGAGGATGATAGCGAACGAAATAGCCACTCCTATTTGCCATCTCTTCAATCTAAGCCTACATGAATGTGTGTGCCCTCAGACCTGAAAAGTCATTCCGCTACCCAAGAATAGCAAAGCAGCCTTTACTGGCACAAACAGCTGACCAATTAGCCTGTTACCAACCCTTAGTAAACTTTTTTTCATATATTTTTTTTTTACCAGATACAATGCTATTTCACAGTAAACAAATTAACAGATTTTCATCACACTTATATGGAAGGACATTCAACACTTACACAAATTACTGATTGGCTGAGAGGAATTGATTCTAAAAAGATTGTGGGAGCTGTTTTGTTAGACTTCATTGCAGCTTTTCACATTACCGATCATACCTTTTCCAGCAGAAGACTATGTGCTATGGTTTAACATCCCCTGCTATACTGTGGCTAAAGACTTACCTGTCGAACAGAACAGGGAGGGTGTTATTTAATGGAAGCATCCAACACAATCCAGGTAGAGTCAGGCATACCCCAGGGCAGCAGTCTAGGACCCATACTTTTTCAATCTTTACTAATGACCTGCCACTGGCTCTGAGTAAAGCCTGTGTGTCTGCTGATTACTCAACACTATACACGTCAGCTACCACAGCAAGTGAAATCACTGCAACCCTTAACAAGAGCTGCAGTCAGTTTCAGAGTGGGTGGCAAGGAATAAGTCCTATAGTCCTACATTTTTCTAAAACTAAAAGCATTTTATTTGGGACAAATCATTCACTAAACCCTAAACCCTAAACCTCAACCAAATCTTGTAATCAATAATGTGGAAATTGAGCACTTTGAGGAGACTAAACTGCTTGGAGTGCTGGATTGTAAAACTGTCATGGTCAAAACATATTGATGCAACAGTAGCTATGATGGGGAGAGGTCTGCCCATAATAAAGTGCTACTCTGCTTTCTTAAGGCAGCTCCTAGAGGCCCTAGTTTTGTCGCACCGGGACTAGGGGACTTAGGAAAATTGCAAATGGCCTAGAACAGGGCTGGCCCTTAAATGTACACAGAGAACTGACAATAATATGCATGTAGAGGAGAGACTTCATCACTAATTGAATGCACCGAGGGGTCTGTTTTTAAACTACTAGAATACAGCTCAGACACCCATGCACACCACAAGACATGCCACCAGAGCTCTCTTCACTATCCACTAGTCCAGAACAGACTATGGGAGGCGCATAGTACTACGTAGATCCATGACTACATGGAACTCTTTCACTTCAAGTAACTCATTTATTTATTTGTATTTAACTCGGCAAGCCAGTTAAGAACACATTATTATTTACAATGACGGCCTACTCATGCAAGCAGTAAAATCAGATAAAACTACACCTTATGCAACAGCGGGGACTTTTTTTGTAGTGTGATTTTCATATAAGCCCATGGGCTTCCAACCATACCAGCACACTGTTTTTTTTTTATTTTCATAAAATGTTATCTGTATTGTTATATATCCCTTGTTTTCTTTCGCCAAATAAAACTAAAGAGAGACACACACAGGCACAGACACGCATACACACACATGATAACATACACATACATTTTGTGGTTGTAAAGTGGTCGCCTGAGGGCACACAATGTGTTGTAATGTTTTTAATTGTATATAACTGCCTTAATTTTGCTGGACCCCAGTAAGAGTAGCTGCTGCTTTGGCAAGAGTCATCTGTTCTTTTGACCAATCATTTGGTCGACATTTTTAAACATGTATTTTTCCATATGTTGACACATCCTATGTGTTTTTAGGAAAAACATTCCCTATTCCCTCAACCCTTACTCTCGTTATGTGACACATGTATGCATCGCATGCACGTGACCAAAGACCTATTCGCATGTTGATTATGTAATTATTACTCAAGAATGTCCGTTATGCCAGAGGACAATATGGACTGGATTCGTTTTTTCCCCCCTAACTGCCCCCTATAATTACAAATGCTTAAAAAAAAAATCTAAATTGACAGTTAGGAGGCAAGCCTCTGGAGATTTTTATTCTAGATGTGAAGGTACCGTATTTCACAGGTGATAGGGCTACACTGAACTTGAGCTCGGTTCCCAAGTTTTTAAACCAAACCATCTTTCCTATAGTGTCGCCATAGTATTGGAATTGAGGAAGTCAAATCAAATGTTATTTGTCACATGCACCAAATACAACCGGTGTAGACCTTACAGTGAAATGCTTACTAACAAGCCCCTAACCAACAATGCAGTTTAAAAAATAAGAATAAGAAATAAAAGTAACAAGTAGTTAAAGAGCAGCAGTAAATTAACAGTAGCGGGACTATATACAGGGGGTACCGGTACAGAGTCAATGTGCAGGTACACCGTTTAAGGTAATTGTGGAAATATGTACATGTAGGTAGAGTTATTAAAGTGACTATGCATAGATAATAACAGAGTAGCAGTGGTGTAAAGGGGGGGGGGGGGCAATGCAAATAGTCTGGGTAGCCATTTGATTAGATGTTCAGGAGTCTTATGGCTTGGGGGTAAAAGCTTTTTAGAAGCCTCTTGGACCTAGACTTGGTGCTCTGGTACCGCTTGCCATGCGGTAGCAGAGAGAACAGTCTATGACTAGGGTAGCTGGAATCTTTGACAATTTTTAGGGCCTTCCTCTGACACTGCCTGGTATAGAGGTCCTGGATGGCAGGAAGCTTGGCCCCAGTGATGTACTGGGCTGTACGCACTAGAGGTCGACCGATTATGATTTTTCAACGCCGATACAGATACCAATTATTGGAGGACCAAAAAAAGCCCACAAACACCCACGTGACCACTACAACCAGCCTCCTACTCATCCGTATCTCCTTACTCACCACTTCCTATAGATGTTTTTGGCTCTTTCTCAATTGTCCATACGCACTCTTCACTTCATTGCACTGATCTGAAAGAACTGACCATGTAAAAGCCACCATTGTTTTAGCCTGTCAAATTTTCCAATCGGTGCAGATGAAGAGGAGAAATGAGGAGAGGGTAGATGTTGAAGCAGTTGAGTTAGTCATTGTATCCTATGCCAAGCAGTTGGCAGACAGATCCTCGCTGGGCTAACAGAGCCAGGTTCAACAGGTAGCTTGTTTGTAAAAGTTCCTGACGCTACATTAAGTGGTATTTGACGGTGTTGTGTTATCTGGTGTTCTCCTGCTGCACCCCGGAGCAGGAGCAGCTGATGGTGATGTGGCTCAGCTCGATGATCAAAGAGGAGAAGTATTTTAAGAGGTGATTACCACCTGTCCTTATGTTTTTGTTTATTAAGCTCTCTTTCATGTTTCATCTGTTCCCCCAGTAACTGCAGAATGAGCAGTCTATCGCTGGTGGGGTAGGTTTCTCAAACATATACATTCTAGAACATGCAATATACATCGAAAATACAGATTTGGTTAAAATAAAGTGAATTTCTCCTTTAATGCTGCCTCGCAAAACACAGGTGTACTGTGCATGTTAATGCCCCATCTCCACGTCTTGTTCTTCCCTCCCCTTCTCTCTGCTCTGGTCTATGCTACTGGAGGGGAAAGGCAGAGGGCAGACAGCTCATCTAAAAATAAAAATAAACGGTGCAGGGACGTGGGGTGGAATAGGGCAGGGCTAGGGAGGGATATGGGAGTGGGGGGACCAACCCGAGTGGCCCTGATAGGCTTTTAAAAATGTAATAAGCTCTTCATTGTCTGTGAGTTATTACTGCATCAGCCCAACTCCCTGTCTGTGTAAACGTGTCTCCTCTGTGTGCTGTGGACCCATCAGTGGGAAGGTAAATGAGTGTAGAGGGGGCACTGGGCTGGAGGAGGAGGGAGCAGGGTGTCTGTCATAGTTGGGTATAATCAGTTTATTAAAGTGCCATCCTCCTAAGATGCATTGTAAGCTGCCGGTTTAAATCTCTCTCCGCTGTATCTCTCTCTCTCTGTGTACAGTGCTGCGGGTGTCGCCACTTCTTTCGCAGAGGTGCTATTACTGGTTGCCATGTATTTCCATAGCAACCAGCTCAGCGCCATCATCGAGCTGGTCTGCTCCACTTTGGGGATGAAGGTAAGGTGGAGTGATGGCGGAAGGTGGGGGGGGGGGGGGGGATCTCAATTGCATACACCTCATCTCCTTCTCAAAACCCATTGGATGAGAAAGCCAGAGGTCCCTCCCCTCTAGAGAGACTACATAGTACATCCTCCACTGCAGGAAGCGTACAAACTGAGACGGATGCCTGCCAATACACTGACTGTTGTGTTCAGTTATTTCAGCTTTCACTTCATTTATCAGAGGAAGAGGGTGCAATGTAATTTGATTGTTTTGAACTTTATTTCCCACCCAAGGCTGCCTAAGAATTTTATCCAATATGAATCGAGTGGAATTATTAAACGCAAGATTCATTCATTGCCCTCAGGAGGTTTTCAATAGGTACTGGCTGCAGTAAAAGCAGAGATGGTGGTAGTGGCACCTCTGCCAGCAGGTCTCTCCCCAAGTAAAACCAGTCTAATTGATATCTGTGTAAATGATACCAGTCTAACTGATCTATGGGTAAATGCTCCCCTGCAGATTGCCATTAAACCAAGCTCTCTGAGCAAAATGAAGACCATCTTTACCCAGGAGATCTTCATTGAGCAGGTACTTCATATACACAGCCACATGTCCACAGTTAGCTTCATCTTTTTTAGATTACATATTTCTTAAAGATGTACATACTGTATGTTGTTTATTTGCGATACAGTGCAATATTATTTTATTTGTAATTTGGACTGAATTGGTTCTTTATCCATAGTATTGGCCAGGTGTATAGATATTCTATTGGATGTTGTCCAGGTGGTCACTGCCCACGCTGTGAGGGTGGCGGTTACCAACAACATGTTTGCCAACATCACAGGCTTCCTGCCCGTCCACTGTATCTACCAGCTGCTCCACAGCAGAGCCTTCACCAAGTGCAAGGTCTCCATCAAGGTAGGCCTTTCTCCAGTCTGTGGTTATGTTATTGGCCTCATGCATTTTCTCTTCATTCATGGCTCCATCTACTGGCTATTTCCAGTGAACAAGGGTCATGGCTTTGGTGAGCAGCATGGAGAATTCCACCTGCTATATTTTGAGACATGGGAATGAGAACTCACACCTGATCAATTATTTTTTACTGGTGCTGGTCTCTTGGTTCAATAGCCTATACAACAAATACATATCGATGTGCATCTTTCCCTTTCAAGGCGATTAGATGCGTATCTATACACATGAGCTCCGATACAATACAGGAATGATACGATTTAGTTAAAAACGTTTCGATGCGGTTCAGTGTGATTAGAGAACGAATCAATGCAGTACGATACGATTCAATGCACTAACATTTGTTGCATAATCACATTCATTTTCCATTCTAAATTAAAATCTCCTGCTGATGGAGTGCATGAGCTGGGCCTGTCTGAGCTGACGTATGTGTGTAAATTATTTATGTCTATGGTGTATATACTATGTTGGCACCTGAGCCGAGAAATAAGGGACACTAACCGCTACCACTATCAGATTTTGGTTGGGAAGCACTTTGGTTCTGAAATCACTATCACCCACTAATTGTTGTCATTTTTGCAGATTAAGTGTTTGTACTAGTAATGTGTCCATATTTATCGTTTACAAATGAGCTATGACATACTGTCCAAACAGATCTGTAAGGAAGGTGGATCCTTTGAAATATGCTATTGGACCATAAACAGATTTGGCTAACTTATCTATGTAGTCCAAATAATGATGATCAACGCTTTTTTGAAATATACGCAGTTGAAGTCGGAAGTTTACATACACCTTAGCCAAATACATTTAAACTCAGTTTTTCATAATTCCTGACATTTAATCCTAGTAAAAATTCCCTGTTTTAGGTCAGTTAGGACCACCACTTTATTTTAAGAATGTGAAATGCCAGAATAATGGTAGAGAGAATGATTTATTTCAGCTTTTATTTCTTTCATCACATTCCCAGTGGGTCAGAAGTTTACATACACTCAATTAGTATTTGGTAGCATTGCCTTTAAATTGTTTAACTTGGGTCAAACGTTTCAGGTAGCCTTCCACAAAAGCTTCGCACAATGTTATAAGGTGAATTTTGGCCCATTCGTCCTGACAGAGCGGGTGTAACTGAGTCAGGTTTGTAGGCCTCCTTGCTCGCACACGCTTTTTCAGTTCTGCCCACAAATTTTCTATGGGATTGAGGTTAGGGCTTTGTGATGGCCACTCCAATACCTTGACATTGTTGTCCTTAAGCCATTTTGCCCCAACTTTGGTAGTATGCTTGGGGTCATTGTCCATTTGGAAGACCCATATGCGACCAAGCTTTAACTTCCTGACTGATATCCTGAGATGTTGCTTCAATATATACACATAATTTTCCTCCTCATGATGCCATCTATTTTGGGAAGTGCACCAGTCCCTCCTGCAGCAAAGCACTCCCACAACATGATGCTGCCACCCCCGTGCTTCACGGTTGGGATGGTGTTCTTTGGCTTGCAAGCCTCCCCCTTTTTCCTAAATGTAACAATGGTCATTATGGCCAAAGAGTTCTGTTTTTGTTTAATCAGACCAGAAGACATTTCTCCAAAAAGTATGATCTTCGTCCCCATGTGCAGTTGCAAACCGTAAGTCTGGCTTTTTTATGGCGGTTTGGAGCAGTGGCATCTTCCTTGCTGAGCGGCCTTTCAGGTTATGTTGATATAGGACTCTTTTTACTGTGGATATAGATACTTTTGTACCTGTTTCCTCCAGCATCTTCACAAGGTCCTTTGTTGTTGTTCTGTGATTGATTTGCACTTTTCGCCCCAAGGTACGTTCATCTCTAGGAGACAGAACGCGTCTCCTTCCTGAGCCGTATGATGGCTGCGTGGTCCCATGGTGTTGATACTTGCGTACTGTTGTTTGTACAGATAAACGTGGTACCTTCAGGCATTTGGAAATTGCTCCCAAGGATGAACCAGACTTTTTGAGGTCTACAATTCTTTTTCTGAGGTTTTGGCTGATTTATTTTCCCATGATTTCAAGCAAAGAGGCACTGAGTTTGAAGGTAGGCCTTGAAATACATCCACAGGTACACCTCCAATTGAATCAAATGATGTCAATTTGCCTATCAGAAGCTTCTAAAGCCATTACATAATTTTCTGGAATTTTCCAAGCTGTTTAAAGGCACAGTCAACTTAGTGTATGTAAACTTCTGACCCACTGGAATTGTGATACAGTGAATTATAAGTGAAATAATCTGTCTAAACAATTGTTGTAAAAATTGCTTGTGTCATGCACAAATTAGATGTCCTAACCGACTTGCCAAAACTATAGTTTGTTAGCAAGAAATTTGTGGAGTGGTTGAAAAACGAGTTTTAATGACTCCAACCTAAGTGCATGTAAACTTCCGACTTCAACTGTATATAATAATTTGGTGGGAGATTATAATATGTTTTTAAGTACCTCAATGGACTGGAAATCTGACTACAAACTACAAGGAAATCTGACTACAAACTATCACCCTCATGCACTTAAGGAAATCACAAATATTATGGATTTATTGGAACTAGTGGCTATATTGAGGCTTAAATAGCCTGACCTAATAAGATATACATCGGGGGGCTCAGTTAAGCTAGTCGTCCTGACTATTATCTTATGTCATTCACGCTGGCACCAAAAGTTAGCGTTGATAGGGGACAGAATGCGCTCGAACCATCAAATAATTGCCTTACATATTACTCTTACAGAATTTCCACGTGGGTGAGGATATTGGAAATGTAATCAAAGCCTACTGGATGACAACTTGTTTTTAACTTACTACATAACATTGGTACAGCAGGTCCCCTTATTGTATGACAAATTCAAATATTCTCAAATGTGTCTTTAGACGCCATTCAATTCAATACTCATCTTTAAAACAAACAAAACATGTAGGTCAAAAGAGTTCAAATTAACATAGGAAATAGAGGGACTAACAGTACAATAAAAACTTACATTAGAGGCACATAATAAGTTAAAGGAAAAACAAAAGTACTGGAGGAACTTATTCATAAAAGTTAAATTGTAATATATTATAAAAATTAAAGCGAAATGGATGGAATATAGGGAAAATGCACCGAATTGAGTTTTAATCTTCCACATAGAAATGCTACCGAAAATAAATGATTTACAGAAACTTACAAACGACGGAGTCATCCATGATTCACCAAACAATATTTTTTAAAGAGGAAGCAAAGTACTTTTAAGCATATGTTATCATTTCAGTCTCCTCCATCTCCACTAACTGAAGTTAATTGAAAGGATATTTTTTTCTATTAATAGTGTAAAATTAACAGCTGTTTAAAAAGGCCAAAATGCAGAGGAGTAACGTCTTGACGCACTCAAAGCCTACAAGTCCGGAAAACACCAGGGGCCTCGTTTATAAACGTTGCGTAGGCACAAAGGAAGGCACAAGCCACTTTTTAAGCAAACTTTGGGATTTATAAAAAAAATAATAATAATTCACGGGAGAATGTGCGGTCCTCCACAGACACTTTGACCCATACGTACGCACGTAAACTGGAGAAATGAGAAACTCCGATGGCAGAAGGATGAAACTCAAGAAACGCTTTGAAATTGATACCATTGTGTAAAATGGATCGAAATATTACCTCACGTATTAAATCAAATCAAATTTATTTATATAGCCCTTCGTATATCAGCTGAAATCTGAAAGTGCTGTACAGAAACCCAGCCTAAAACCCCAAACAGCAAGCAATGCATGTGAAAGAGGCACAGTGGCTAGGAAAAACTCCCTAGGAAAAACTCCCTAGAAAGGCCAAAAACCTAGGAAGAAACCTAGAGAGGAACCAGGCTATGAGGGGTGGCCAGTCCTCTTCTGGCTGTGCCGGGTGGATATTATAACAGAACTTGGTCAAGATGTTAAAATGTTCATAAATGACCAGCATGGTCAAATAATAATAATCATTGTAGTTGTCGAGGGTGCAACAAGCATGTCCGGTGAACAGGTCAGGGTTCCGTAGCCGCAGGCAGAACAGTTGAAACTGGAGCAGCAGCATGGCCAGGTGGACTGGGGACAGCAAGGAGTCATCATGCCAGGTAGTCCCGAGGCATGGTCCTAGGGCTCAGGTCCTCCGAGAGAAAGAAAGAAAGAGAGAAAGAGAGAGAGAATTAGAGAGAGCATATTTAAATTCACACAGGACACCGGATAAGACAAGAGAATACTCCAGATGAAACAGACTGACCCTAGCCCCCCGGCACATAAACTACTGCAGCATAAATACTGGAGGCTACTGCAGCATAAATACTGGAGGTATTATATATGAAGAGTTCCCTGGAGTGCACACAAAAAAACTAACGTGATTTAGGATAATATATACAAATGGAGATATCTGTTTTTGCAAAGAACCCCTCAAATATGTTGTACAGTTTAATCGGGAATCATATTTAATTGGATCTGTAATTATTAAACAATAGTTGCATGTTATGAAATACATATTGTTATCACGTTCGTTGCGCAGAACTGTGAATGTGATAAATGGTCCTGTCATTGTCAGTTACAATTAGGGTAATCACCACACCTGAAGGTGTTACGCAATTGGGTAGCTTTGACAATCAAATGGGTGGGTATAAAAAGGCATGCAATTACAATGCGTAATGACGCACTATGGCTGCTTTGGCACTGTTGGAAGATTTGGTGAATGGAAGAATTCGGAGAGAGCGAATTTTCAGAGACCAGCAAGATTTACTGGCCAATGATGATGAGTGGCTTATGAGCCAGTTCCGATTACCAAGAGCTGATCTATGTGCTGTAGTGGGCCCAGCTTTACAAAGAAGCACCCGCAGAAACCAATCTGTGCCTGTCCCACTTCAAGTCCTGACAAACCTCGGATTTCTGTCAACCGGCACTTTTCAAAGAGAAATGGCTGACAGGTCAGGGATCTCTCAGCCAACCTTTAGCCGCGTTATGCCAGACGTGTTAGGAGATTATAATTGGATTGATGCACCTCTACATAAAGTTTCCTTACACGGTGGGTGAAAAGGCAAATTAAAAAAGTGCAATTTGCAGCAATGTCCGGTTTCCCAAATGTAATCGGTGCTAAAGAAGGTCAGTTTTATTGTTTCTTTAATTAGAACAGTTTTCAGCTGTGCTAACATAATTGGAAAAGGGTTTTCTAATGATCAGTTAGCCTTTTTAAAATGATCAACTTGGATTAGCTAACACAACGCGCCATTGGAACACAGGAGTGATGGTTGCTGATAATGGGCCTCTAGATATTCCACAAAAAAATCTGCCGTTTCCAGCTACAATAGTCATTTACAACATTAACAATGTCTACACTGTATTTCTGATCAATTTGATGTTATTTTAAATGGACAAAATTTGCTTTCATTTCAAAAACAAGGAAAATTGACCCCAAACTTTTGAACGGTGGTGTATATCAAACAGTTTTCGATGTACTCAGAGGTCCGTTATTAGCATGTTTTAGTCTACCATTTTTATAGGAGTGGTTATCAGATACTCAGCAAGAGTCTGATTTCATTATTGCTGAACTAGGACCCAGGTGGTAAATATAAAGATCCAGTCCAGCTAAAAAAAACTTGGTCCTTTACACTTCAGTGTTGTGATGCACAAATTTTAGCAAAATGCATAGTGCATACAATTATAAAGGTATTGTCAGGTATTATTAATCTTAACCAGACATGGACGATACATTAGAGATAATATAAAACAAGTACTGGAAACAGTGGAACTCTATGAACAATCTGGGGAAACGGGAAAATATATATAAATGCCTGGACTATTTTAATTGAGGAAAATAACTTCTAGACATCAGGACTGCAATTACTCACCACAGACTAGCAGAATCCTTTTTTCCCTTTCATGACTCTGACGAGCCCAACGCGAAGGATATACTGCTTCCTCGGGAACGGGCCCCAATCCCCGTGATCTGCTTGAAGAGGAGGCGGAGAAAGAGGTCGGGTTGCCTTTGAGAATTCGTAGGCGATCAAATAAACACCCAAATCCCTCCATTCCGCTAGTAAACGTGCAATCTTTGGAGAATAAAATCGACGAGTTACGCGGAGATTAAACTACCAATGGGCCATTAAAACTGTAACATCTTATGCTTTACGGAGTCGTGGCTGAACGATGCAATATCAACATACAGCTGGCTGGTTATATGAATTACCGGGCAGGATAGAACAGCGGCTTCTGGTAAGACAAGGGGCGGCGGTCTATGTATTTTTGTAAACAACAGCTGGTGCACGATATCTAAGGAAGTCTCAATCTATTGCTTGCCTGAGGTAGAGTATCTCATTATAAGCTGTAGACCACATTACCTACCTAGAGTGTTTTAATCTATTTTTTGTAGCTGTTTACATACCACAACAGTCAGAGGCTGGCACTAAGACAGCATTGAATGAGCAGTTTTCCGCCATAAGCAAACAAGAAAACACTCACCCAGAGGCGGCGCTCCTAGTAGCCGGGGACTTGAATGCAGGGATGCTTAAATCTTTTTTACCAAATTTCTATCAGCATGTTAAATGTGCAACCAGGGGAAAAATAACTCTGGACAACCTATACGCCACACACAGAGACACATACAAAACTCTCCCTCCCCTCCATTTGGTAATTCTGACCATAATTATATCCTTCTGATTCCTGCTTACAAGAAAGATTAATGCAGGAAGCACCAGTGAGTAGATAAATAAAAAAGTGATCAGAAAAAGCAGATGCTCAGCTACAGGACTGTTTTGCTAGCAGACTTGAATATGTTCCTGGATTCCTCCGATCGTATTGAGGATTACACCACATCAGTCATTGGTTTCATCAATAAGTGCATCGATGACGTCGTCCCCACAGTGACCGTATGTACATACCCCAACCAGAAGCCATGGATTACAGGCAGCACCGCACTGAGCTAAAGGCTAGAGCTGCCACTTTCAAGGAGCGGGACTCTAACCCGGAAGCTTATAAGAAATCCCGCTATGCCCTCCGACGAACCATCAAACAGGCAAAGCGTCAATACAGGACTACGATCGAATCGTACTATACCAGCTCTGACGCTCATCGGATGTGGCAGGGCTTGCACACCATTACAGACTACAACGGGAAGCACAGCCGAGAGCTGCCTAGTGACACGAGCCTACCAGATGAGCTAAATTACTTCTATACTCGCTTCGAGGCAAATAAAACTGAAACATGCATGAGAGCAGCAGCTGTTCTGGAAGACTGTGATCACGGGGTGCGTGCTCAGTCCCCTCCTGTACTCCCTGTTCACTCATGACTGCACAGCCAAGCACGACTCCAACACTATCATTCAATTTGGCGATGACACAACAGTGGTAGGCCTGATCACCGACAACGACGAGACAGCCTATAGGGAGGAGGTCAGAGACCTGGCCGTGTGGTGCCAGGACAACAACCTCTCTCTCAACGTGATCAAAAAAGAGATGATTGTGGACTACAGGAAAAAGAGGACCGAGCACGCCCCCATTCTCATCGACAGGGCTGCAGTGGAGCAGGTTGAGAGCTTCAAGTTCCTTGGTGTCCACATCACCAACAAACTAACGTGGTCCAAGCACACCAAGACGGTCGTGAAGAGGGCACGACAAAACCTATTCCCCCTCAGGAGACTGAAAACAATTTGGAATGGGTCCTCAGATCCTCAAAAGGTTCTACAGCTGCACCATTGAGAGTATCCTGGTTGGTATGGCAACTGCTCGGCCTCTGACCGCAAGGCATTACAGAGGGTGGTGCGAACAGCCCAGTTCATCACTGGGGCCAAGCTTCCTGCCATCCAGGACCTCTATACCAGGCAGTGTCAGAGGAAGGCCCTAAAAATTGTCAAAGATTCCAGCTACCTTAGTCATGGACTTCTCTCTGCTACCGCACGGCAAGTGGTACCAGAGCACCAAGTCTAGGTCCAAGAGGCTTCTAAAAAGCTTTTACCCCCAAGCCATAAGACTCCTGAACATCTAATCAAATGGCTACCCAGACTTTTTGCAGTGCCTCCCTCACCCCCTCTTTACACCACTGCTACTCTCTGTTGTCATCTATGCATAGTCACTTTAATAACTCTACCTACATGTACATACCTCAACGAATCTGGTGCCCCCGCACAGTGACTCTGTATCAGTACTCCCCTGTATATAGTCTTGCTATTTTTATTTTACTGCTGCTTTTTATTTACTTGTTACTTTTATCTCTTATCTGTATTTTCTTTCAACTGTATTGTTGGTTAGGGGCTTGTAAGTAAGCATTTCACTGTAAGGTCTACACCTGTTGTATTTGGCGCATGTGACTAATAAAATTTGATTTGAAAGTTAGCTATAGTTACCAAGTGTAAAATTGTAAATAATGGCTACTTCTCAGAAACTGTCAAGAGGAGTAAAACAGGGTTGTCCTCTATCAGCATATCTATTTATTATGACCATTTGACATGTTGGCTATTAAAATCAGATCCAACAATAATATCTTGGTGCTTGAAATCTAGGGCTTAAAAACAAAGATGCCATTGTATGCTGACAATTCATGTTTTCTTTTAAATCCACAATTTGGATCCCTGCACAGCCTCAGGACCTAAATCATTTCTCTTAGCTCTCTGGATTACAACCAAACTGTGCCATATTACGTACTGGATCGCTAAAAAAAGTTTACTTTTACGTTACCATTTAGTTTACCAATAAAATGGTCTCATGGTGAAGTGGACATAATCGGTATTCATATCCCAAAATAAATAAACGTTCTGTGAGCAGCCCGAGTACTTTGAGGTTGCTCTAAAGCGGAAAGGTGGAATAAACAAGTCAGGAGCAGGTTTTCTTAATTAAAGAAAGTTCTCTATTGAGGTATTTCTTTCTTCTTAAACACTCCAACACAATCAAGGATGATCTCCCAAGGAAAACACGTCTTCTTTACAAGAACAAGGAACATAAGGAGATTATCTTTAAACTATAATGTCAATCATGGGTGTGTCACCACTTAACGATCCGTCCGTGGAGAGCTCCCTTCGGGTGGTGGTCCGGATCCATGGTGGCCATTCCCAAGAGGTAGTTTGTCCCCTTCTTCTCCCTTCCGAAAGGTACTTCCTCTCTTTTGGAGAAGCAAACACTCTTTTCTTTCTCCCCTCTCTCTTGTAGGGGAAAGAGAATAGCTCATTAGTATCGTTAGCTGTGCTTAATTGCCTCTGATCACCTTGACTCACATGCCGGGCTGGGCTACTCTCCATGGGAGCAGCCTGCCCAGCCTGCCCGGGTGCCAGACACGCCGTCTTGGTCGCGTCGGGACAGCGTGTCCGCATTCCCGTTCCTCGATCCAGCCCTGTGAATGACATGGAAAGAGAATGGTTGTAAAGTAAGAAACCATCTGGCTATTCTGTTATTGTTTCTCTTACCAGCCATCCACGTGAGGGGAGCATGGTCAGTAACAAGGGCAAACCTGTGCCCTAGTAGGTAGTACCAGAGATAATTGAGGGCTCACTTAATGGCTAGGGCATCTTTCTCTACGGTACCATATTTCTGTTCCCGATCACTGAGCTTCCTACTTATAAAGAATAGGCCTCTCTGCTTCACCTTCACCCTGAGCTAGGATGGCATTGAGCCCCGCATCTTAGGCATCTACCTGCACAATGAACTCTTGAGAGAAGTCAGGAACCTGCAGGACGGGATCAGAGCACAGACTATCTTTTAGCAACTGGAAGGCGTCTTCCATCTCGTTCTTCCACGCCACACGGTTTGGCAGGTTTTTCTTGATGAGGTTTGTGAGGGGGTTGGCAATGGTTCCATATCCAGGGATGAAATGGCGATTAATATCCCATTATCCCCAAGAAGGCTCGGCGTCCCGCTTCATCTGGGGCCGAGGCCAGTCCCGAATGGCCCTGGTCTTTTCTGCCTGTGGGTGTATTTTTTCCCGTTCCCCACGGTGTATCCCAGGTATTCCGCTCCAGACAAACCCAGTCAGCAATTTTTTTGGATTGGCCATCAGCCCTGTAGCCTCCAGGCTCACGAGCACCGCCCATAGCTGCAGGAGGTGGCTATCCCAGTCCTCGCTGTGGATGACCACATTGTCTATGTATGTCTCATTCTTTGAGATGACTCGGTGGGCCTCAGGAATCCTGTAAGGCCGGATATGCACCTTCTTGCCGGGTTCAGTGTGGATATGATGAAACAGAACAGCTGTTTGTCCTGGGAAGGGCGAGAATACCCTGCCGAATTGCATAATCAGCATGTCTAGCTGTCTCGACTGTTCCGACTGGAGAGTTCGGCCATGGCGCACCTGTAGCAGGGCCTCCTTTTTTTCCTTGTCCTCCATGGCCATCAGAGCCACACGCTCCCCTCTCCCATGGTACTTCTTCAGCAGGTTGATATGATAGAGTTGGATCTTCTTCCTCCTGTCCGGTTGCTTGATGAGGTAATTGACCGGTGAGACCCTTTTTGTTACCTTGTAGGGCCCCCTCCACTGCGCCAGCAAGTGGTTTTCGACCGTGGGAACAAGTACATCACTTTCTCTCCCACTGTGAACTCCCTGGGTGTCGCAGACTTATCGTAGGCTCGACCTTGAGTCCGTTGCGCCTTCTCCATATGCTCCTTTACTATGGGCCAGACTGCCGACAGGCGGTCACTCATCAGGGTAACATGTTCTTTCGTTGACCGGAACGGGCATGGTTGGGCCTCCCAGGTCTCCTTGGCTAAGTCGAGGATCCCTCGACATGGCCTGCCGTAGAGCAATTTGAATGGGGAGAACCCAGTGGATGCCTGGGGTACTTCTCGCAAGACAAACATGAAGTGGGGCAAAGCATGTCCCAGTTTTTCCTGTCTCTGGACCCCAGTCTTCTCAACAAGCTTTTAATAATTTTGTTCAGGCATTCGCACAAACAGTCTGTCTGCAGGTGGAATATGCTTGAGCGTATCTGTTGAACCTGGTATAACCGACACAAATCCTTCATCAACCGGGACATGAATAATAATAAATCGAAAAGGATAGGTCTCCCCCATGAGACCCTCTCCGGCATACCGTCTTCTGGGTCTTGCTGTATCCTGTCGGGATCAAAACTGCACTCACTCCTGTTACCTCTGTAACCGTCCCCAACTATACGGGAGTCCTTTCTTCCACCACTCTCTCCCTGTGTGCTGCCCTTCTGGCAGCTTTATGGGCCTTGCACAGCTGGTGAGCAATCATCCCTTGATTACTCACCAACTCCCAATCAGCCCCAATTAGTCCTGGCCGGAGCACCCGTTGAGACCTGGCGCGTCCAGCAGATGGAGCCATCGCCTCGTGATGTATACACCGTCTGTCACCAGGCCTCGACGAGTCTCCCCCTGGTGGCTGACCTGTACACCACAGTACATATAAATATATGGGTGAGAGATGGCCGAACGGCATAGGCAAGATGCAGTAGATGGTATAGAGTACAGTATATACATATGAGATGAGTAATGTAGGGTATGTAAACATTATTATATAAAGTGGCATTGTTTAAAGTGACTAGTGATACATTTAAAGTGGCTAGAGATTTGAGTCAATTTGTTGGCAGCAGCCTCTCAATGTTAGTGATGGCTGTTTAACAGTCTGATGGCCTTGAGATAGAAGCTGTTTTTCAGTCTCTCGTTCCCAGCTTTGATGCATCTGTACTGACCTCACCTTCTGGATGATAGCGGGGTGAACAGGGAGTGGCTCGGGTGGTTATTGTCCTTGATGATCTTTTTGGCCTTCCTGTGACATCGGGTGGTGTAGGTGTCCTGGAGGGCAGGTAGTTTGCCCCCAGTGATGCTTTGTGCAGACCTCACTACCCTCTGGAGAGCCTTATGGTTGTGGGCGGAGCATTTGCCGTACCAGGCGGTAATACAGCCCGACAGGATGCTCTCGATTGTGCATATGTAAAAGTTTGTGAGTGTTTTTGGTGACAAGCCAAATTTCTTCAACCTCCTGTTTGTCCGTGATGTGTATGCCGAGGAACCTAAAACTTTCCACCTTCTCCACTACTATCCCGTCGATGTGCTTAGAGGGTGCGCCCTCTGCTGTTTCCTGAAGTCCACGATCAGCTCCTTTGTTTTGTTGACATTGAGTGTGAGGTTGTTTTCCTGACACCACACTTCGAGGGCCCTCACCTCCTCCCTGTAGGCCGTCTCGTCGTTGTTGGTAATCAAGCCTACCACTGTAGTGTCGTCTGCAAACTTGATGATTGAGTTGGAGGCGTGCATGGCCACGCAGTCATGGGAGAACAGGGAGTACAGGAGAGGGCTGAGAACGCACTATTGTGGGACCCCAGTGTTGAGGATCAGCGGGGTGGAGATGTTGTTTCCTCCCCTCACCACCTGGGGGCGGCCCGTCAAAGTTCAGGACCCAGTTGCACAGGGCGGGGTCGAGACCCAGGGTAGTCTCTCAAAGCACTTCATGATGACGGAGGTGAGTGCTACGGGGCGATAGTCGTTTAGCTCATTTACCTTAGCTTTCTTGGGAACAGGAATGTCCCAGGAATATCTCTTCATTCAGGTTACAACCTCTCACTTTCGGTTATTTGAAAATGAAATAATCGCCAAAATATCACTTTTTTTAAAACGAGCCATAGAATGCTGGTTGCAATTTCAGTTTAATCCACCAGAAAAAAACAGAACAAGTATTACAACAAATAATATGGTTAAACTCAAAAATACTAATTGATGATAAAAAAAATAAAACATTTTATTTTTTATTTTCTTTTAACTATATAATCCTTAATGATATAAATAGGACTGGTGGAGTTATGTCACACATGCAGCTAACAAAAATATATGGAAATGTCAAGCTCTATCCAAAATTACAACCAACTGATTGCAGTATTACCTCAATTGGAGGAGGAAAGTGGAAGGGGGAGAAGGTAAGGATCTTCTCTGTCGATCCTGTATTAAAGACCAAACTTTTTTTTTAAACATTGTGATGAATAAAATAAGTATACTAGTTGCATTTAAGGACCAGAAAATTGACAGCTGCAAAATACAAGTTGCAAAATAGTTCGGAAGACATTTTTGCTGTGTTTATGAACTGATGCACAAAAGAATGCCGGATTCAACGCTTTAAATTAACTTATTATACAAAATTCTTGCAACGAATAGAATTATCTACAGTGCATTCGGAAAGTATTCAGACCCCTTGACTTTTTCCACATTTTGCTACATTACAGCCTTATTCTAAAATTGATTAAATAGTTGTTTCCCCTCATCAATCTACACACAATACCCCATAATGACAAAGCAATAACTTTGTAATTTTTTTTTGCAAATATATGAAATCACATTTTACGTAAGTATTCAGCCCCTTTACTCAGTACTTTTGTTGAAGCACCTTTTGGCAGCGATTACAACCTTCTTGGGTATGAAGCTACAAGCTTGGCACACCTGTATTTGGGAGTTTTGGATGGGGAGCATCGCAGCACAGCTATTTTCAGGTCTCTCCAGAGAGTTTCTATAGGGTTCAAGTCTGGGCTCTGGATGGGCCACTCAACAACATTCAGAGACTTGACCCGAAGCCACTCCTGCGTGGTCTTGGCTGTGTGCTTAGGGTCATTGTCTTGCTGGACGGTGGCCCTTCGACCAAGTCTGACGTACTGAGTGCTCTGGCGCAGGTTTTCATCAAGGGTCTCTGTACTTTGCTTCGTTCATCTTTCCCTCAATCCTGACTAGTCTCCCAGTCCCTGCCGCTGAAAAACATCCCCACCACATGATGCTGCCACCAGCATGCTTCAATGTAAGGATGGTGCCAGATTTCCTCCAGATGTGACGCTTGGCATTCAGGCCAAAGAGTTCAATCTTGGTTTCATCAGACCAGATAATCTTGTTTCTCATTTTCTGAGTCCTTTTAGGTGCCTTTTGTCTGCAGCGATGGTTGTCCTTCTGGAAAGTTCTCCCATCAGAGGAACTCTGTAGCTCTGTCAGAGTGACCATAGTTTTCTTGGTCACCTCCCTGACCAAGGCCCTTCTCCCCAGATTGCTCAGTTTGGCCGGGCGGCCAGCTCTAGGAAGACTTTTGGTGGTTCGAAACTAATTCCATTTAAGAATGATGAAGACAACTGTGTTCTCGGGGACCTTCAATGCTGCCAAAAAATTTTGGTACCCTTCCCCAGATCTGTGCCCCGACACAATCCTATCTCGGAGCTCTACGGACAGTTCCTTCGACCTCATGGCTTGGTTTTTGTTCTGACATGCACTGTCAACTGTAGGACCTTAGATACATTTAGACAGGTGTGTGCCTTTCCAAATCAATTGAATTTACCACAGGTGGACTCCAATCAAGTTGTAGAAACATCTCAAGGATGATCAATAGAAACAGCATGTACCTGAGCTCAATTTTGAATCTCATAGCAAAGGGTCTGAATACAAAATGTGTAAAAGTCAAGGGGTCTGAATACTTTCTGAATGCACTGTATATGGGGGATACAACCATCCCAGCTCTGCAGATTTTTCTGTGAACGGACAATCATTATATCACTTGTCTTGGTACTGCCCATATGTAGCTTGTTTTTGGTCGGTGGTTCAGAAATGGCTGAAAAAAATCACAACATTTATCTAAATCTAGCTCTGGAAATAGCACTGCTGGGTGACTTGAAAAGCCTCAAACTATCAATAATATAGTAATACTCTTGGTCATCTTTAATTTTTTTAATTCTGGAGAAACTATGAGAGTAGAAAGGTTCAGAACTTTTGTGAAACATCACAGCACAGTTGAAACATATATGGCAAGTTGCAGCGACGAGATAAGATCGTAATTGGGTATGACGAAAAAGGGGGGGGTAATATACACTGCTCAAAAAAAATAAAGGGAACACTTAAAAAACACAATGTAACTCCAAGTCAATCACACTTCTGTGAAATCAAACTGTCCAGTTAGGAAGCAACACTGATTGACAATAAATGTCACATGCTGTTGTGCAAATGGAATAGACAACAGGTGGAAATTATAGGCAATTAGCGAGACACCCCCAATAAAGGAGTGGTTCTGCAGGTGGTGACCACAGACCACTTTCAGTTCCTATGCTTCCTGGCTGATGTTTTGGTCACTTTTGAATGCTGGCGGTGCTTTCACTCTAGTGGTAGCATGAGACGGAGTCTACAACCCACACAAGTGGCTCAGGTAGTGCAGCTCATCCAGGATGGTACATCAATGCGAGCTGTGGCAAGGAGGTTTGCTGTGTCTGTCAGCGTAGTGTCCAGAGCATGGAGGCGCTACCAGGAGACAGGCCAGTACATCAGGAGACGTGTAGGAGACCGTAGGAGGGCAACAACCCAGCAGCAGGACCGCTACCTCCGCCTTTGTGCAAGGAGGAGCAGGAGAAGCACTGCCAGAGCCCTGCAAAATGACCTCCAGCAGGCCACAAATGTGCATGTGTCTGCTCAAACGGTCAGAAACAGACTCCATGAGGGCCCGACGCCCACGGAGGGGGTTGTGCTTACAGCCCAACACCGTGCAGGACGTTTGGCATTTGCCAGAGAACACCAAGATTAGCAAATTCGCCACTGGCGCCCTGTGCTCTTCACAGATGAAAGCAGGTTCACACTGAGCACATGTGACAGACGTGACAGAGTCTGGAGACGCCGTGGAGAACGTTCTGCTGCCTGCAGCATCCTCCAGCATGACCGGTTTGGCGGTGGGTCAGTCATGGTGTGGGGTGGCATTTGTTTGGGGGGCCGCACAGCCCTCCATGTGCTCGCCAGAGGTAGCCTGACTGCCATTAGGTACCGAGATGAGATCCTCAGACTCCTTGTGAGACCATATGCTGGTGCGGTTGGCCCTGGGTTCCTCCTAATGCAAGACAATGCTAGACCTCATGTGGCTGGAGTGTGTCAGCAGTTCCTGCAAGAGGAAGGCATTGATGCTATGGACTGGCCCGCCCGTTCCCCAGACCTGAATCCAATTGAGCACATCTGGGACATCATGTCTCGCTCCATCCACCAACGCCACGTTGCACCACAGACTGTCCAGGAGTTGGCAGATGCTTTAGTCCAGGTCTGGGAGGAGATCCCTCAGGAGATCATCCGACACCTCATCAGGAGCATGCCCAGGCGTTGTAGGGAGGTCATACAGGCACGTGGAGGCCACACACACTACTGAGCCTCATTTTGACTTGTTTTAAGGACATTTCATCAAAGTTGGATCAGCCTGTAGTGTGGTTTTCCACTTTAATTTTGAGTGACTCCAAATCCAGACCTCCATGGGTTGATAAATTGGATTTCCATTGATTATTTTTGTGTGATTTTGTTGTCAGCACATTCAACTATGTAAAGAAAAAAGTATTTAATAAGATTATTTCATTCATTCAGATCTAGCATGTGTTATTTTAGTGTTCCCTTTTTTTTGAGCAGTGTATATATTTTTAAAGAGCCCACAATCTATGTTACTAGCTTACTTTAATCCGGTATAACACAATTTTCAATAGGTTGTCACTCAACTAATTTAACCTAATATCACGCAAGCCATGTTAGCGTTTTAATGCTAAAGGTGTCGAGGAGATGTGGTCAGCCCGCAATGCTGGGCACAGTGCGCAGTTTGACAAGGCTATTGGTATTACCTGGAGTTGTTTGGCATGCAAAATGACTTGGAGATCAATGACTGTCTAAACAGTTACATCCAGTTAGACACTGAAGGGGATGACGAATCAGTTGTGACAGAAGATGAGATCTTTAAGGAATCTAGAAAGAATGTAATATGAGCAAAATATATTTCTAGAACAAACTTTTGTGAATTGGCGGTTCTTTAAGTTTGAATATGTTTTCTGACCAATGCATGCTACATTTGGATCGGTTTGGGGTCTGCAGAACAATGCACTTGTATCTTAAACATTTTAATTGGCGACCGATGTGTATCGGTGAATCGTTGCATCCCTATATTTTACACATTAATGCTGTTGTACTCCATCTTGTCTCCTATAGGACTGGATCTACAGGCAGCTGTGTGAGACGTCCACTCCTCTCCACACCCAGCTGCTGCCCCTCATCGTCTACATCAACTCCATCCTCACTCCGGGCCTCCAAGGCCAACCCCAAGGCCGCCAATCACCGAGCAGGAGGTCCTCACCGTCTACCAGGGCTCAGCTGGGGTGAGCGTTGTCACTGCATAAACGCATCTACACAAACACACAGTAACCAAAGGGTTAACTATGCTGTAAATGTCTCTGAATGTATTCATTGAATCAGTACAGATTGATACATTTGTTTTCGATTGAATTGGAGGTCAAAACCCATTTTATCAATGGCTAATAATTAGAAAAACTTGTAGGGTTGCAAAATTCCAGTACATTTCCCCAAATTCCTTGGTTTTCCAGAAATCCTGTTTAGAAGAGTCCAGAATTCCTGATTATTCCCTCTTGATTCCGTGAATCTTCCTCCTGGGAATTTTGGGAAACTTACTGGAATTTTGCATCCTATAGTCACATCAACCTAGCTCAATTAATTGCTCCCAGATAGTATGTCCTTATATGTATGTATGTATGTATGTACAGTTGAAGTCGGAAGTTTACATACACTTAGGTTGGAGTCATTAAAACTCATTTTTAAACCACTCCACAAATTTCTTGTTAACAAACTATAGTTTTGGCAAGTCGGTTAGGACATCTACTTTGTGCATGACACAAGTCATTTTTTCCAACAATTGTTTACAGGCAGATTATTTCACTTATAATTCACTTATAATTCACTGTATCACAATTCCAGTGGGTCAGAAGTTGACATACACTTAAGTTGACTGTGCCTTTTAAGCAGTTTGGAAAATTCCAGAAAATGATGTCATGGTTTTAGAAGCTTCTGATAGGCTAATTGACATCATTTGAGTCAATTGGAGGTGTACCTGTGGATGTATTTCAAGGCCTACCTTCAAACTCAGTGACTCTTTGCTTGACATCATGGTAAAATCCAAAGAAATCAGCCAAGACCTCAGAAAAAAATATTGTAGACCTCCACAAGTCTGGTTCATCCTTGGGAGCAATTTCCAAACGCCTGAAGGTACCACGTTCATCTATACAAACAAAAGTATAAACAGTATATATATCTCTCCACGCAGCCATCATACCGCTCAGGAAGGACATGCGTTCTATCTCCTAGAGATGAACGTACTTTGGTGTGAAAAGTTTGACCCAAGTGAAACAATTTAAAGGCAATGCTACCAAATACTAATTGAGTGTATGTAAACTTCTGACCCACTGGGAATGTGATGAAAGAAATAAAAGCTGAAATAAATCATTCCCTCTACTATTATTCTGACATTTCACATTCTTAAAATAAAGTGGTGATCCTAACTGACCTAAGACAGGGAATTTTTACTAGGATTAAATGTCAGGAATTGTGAAACTGAGTTTAAATATATTTGGTTAAGGTGTATGTAAACTTCCGACTTCAAGTGTGTGTGTGTGTGTGTGTGTGTGTGTGTGTGTGTGTGTGTGTGTGTGTGTGTGTCCTTCCCTCTGCATGCTGTAAAATGTTGATAACAAATGGGTTGTAAAAGTTTTTTACACAATTGCTGAATGGTGCCCATTTGAAAAGCAGGCAGTGATATAAAACCACCATGTAAAGACATTTTCAACATCAAATGATAGTTGGTCTGTTTCAATTAATCTAGTCATTCGTTATGTTTGGAGGCCATTGGGAGTAAATTGCCTTCAATATCATTATGGTCTCCCCGAGCTATTGGGCTGTCAGCAGCCACTGACTGATATGATATTTAATGATGTCATACATCAGCCATGCCGTATAGATGTCCCGTCATCCACTTGATTATATTATTCCGCCTTGGTCGCCCTAGAAGGAGAGGCCATTTGTTGCTAGTGGTCCATTGGCCCTGCAGTGTAGAACACTGGGGTGACCTGCCCCTGACCTCTTGTCTCTTTTTCTCCCTCTTCTATCAGTTCTTGTTCTCTCCATCACTATCCGTCTCACTCTCTGGCAGGTTGAGGGTGGTCGAGGGGTGCGTTCCAGATACAGCATCACGATACAGCATCACCACACAGCTCCTCATCCTCTACTATATTCTGTCCTATGAAGAGGCTCTACTGGCCAATACTAAACAACTCCGTACGTATCCTACTGTACAGTGCCTCCTCCTGGCTATGTACCATAGTGTATACTACTCCTGAACACCGTTCATTCAGCCGCACTTGGCTTCTCTCCGAGCCACCCTGTTGCTGCTTATTCTTCTCCTCCTCTTTCATTGTTTTCTCCTCCATTGAAGATGGTATGCTGTGTTTGAGAAGGTCAGAGAGAGAAAGTGTGTCAGGGAGCCAAGCTTTGTCCTTTGTTGTTAAGCTACTAGGAAACTCTCTATTGCTTGGGGGGTTTCCTTCCCCCAGCTTGGCTTTCTCTCAGGAGAGGTGTTACCTAGGGCTGTTGTGGTGATCATATTACCGCTACACCAGCAGTCATGAGTCATGACTGCAGTAAAATAATCTCTTATGTACTAATGGCCTGGTAATCAGGGCTCTATAGTACCTCTAACTACTCTGACATCAATGCAAGTTCAATCAAAAATCACATCAAACATTTATCAAAAGGGTATTGTGCTTTTAAAAGTCACCTCACTGTGATTGGTCAATTTGAAGAAAGAAGTTCAACAACAGGTTAAAACTGAGTGGAAAACATGGTCATTGTGGATGTTGTTTCAAAGGCTGTTTCAAACAATGAAATGGACAGCACTTTCTAAGGTGATGATAATTAATTCAAAGCACCCATACACATATTAAAGCTTATGCATACGCATAGGCCTATATATGAGCCCAAGCCTGAAAAAACAAAACTGAATTAAAAGAATTATTGTGCGGTTATACATTACATAGCCTGCCACATATTATGCATGGCAGAAAACATTTAAACTGATTTAAGATGTATTTATTATGGATCCCTATTCTCTTCCTGGGGTCCAGCTAAATTATACAATTTTAAAAACATTACAATACAATCACAGATTTCACAACACACTGTGTGCCCTCAGGCCCCTAATTCACCACTAACACACATCAACAGTACTAAATCCATGTGTATGTTATTGTGTGTGTGTGTGTGTGTGTATGCATGTGTCTGTGCCTATGTTTGTGTTGCTTCACAGTCCCCGCTGTTCCATAAGATGTATTTTTAGCAGTTTTTTTAAATCAATTTTTACTGCTTGCATCAGTTACTTGATGTGGAATAGAGTTCCATGTAGTCATGGCTCTATGTAGTACTGTGTGCCTCCCATAGTCTGTTCTGGACTTGGGGACTGGGTGTCCAAGCTGTGTGCTAGTCAATTAAACAGACATCTTGGTACGTCAACATGTCAATACCTCTCACAAATACAAGTAATTATGAAGTCAATCTCTCTTCCACTTTGAGCCAGGAGATATTGACATGCATATTATTAATGTTAGCTCTCTGTGTACATCCAAAGGCCAGCCGTGCTGCCCTGTTCTGTGCCATTTGCAATTTTCCTAAGTCCCTTTTTGTGGTTCCTGACCACACGACTGAACAGTAGTCCAGGTGCGACAAAATTAGGGCCTGTAGGACCTGCCTTGTTGATAGTGCTGTTAAAACTTCTCAGGCTAGGGTTCTTTTTTCTCAATGTCTGCCTGACTGATGTGCCCAAAGTAAACTGCCTGTTGCTCAGGCCCTGAAGCCAGGATATGCATATTTTATTTTTATTTCACCTTTATTTAACCAGGTAGGTAAGTTTAGAACAAGTTCTCATTTACAATTGCGACCAGGCCAAGATAAAGCAAAGCAGTTCGACACATACAACAACACAGTTACACATGGAGTAAAACAAACATATAGTCAATAATATAGTAGAAAAATAAGTCTATATACAATGTGAACAAATGAGGTGATATAAGGGAGGTAAAGGTAATAAAGGCCATGGTGGCAAAGTAAATACAATATAGCAAGTAAAACACTGGAATGGTAGATTTGTAGTGGAAGAAAGTGCAAAGTAGAAATAGAAATAATGGGGTGCAAAGGAGCAAAATAAATGAAATAAATACAGTAGGGGAAGAGGTAGTTGTTTGGGCTAAATTATAGATGGGCTATGTGCAGTGATCTGTGAGCTGCTCTGACAGCTGGTGCTTAAAGCTAGTGAGGGAGATAAGTGTTTCCAGTTTCAGAGATTTTTGAAGTTCGTTCCAGTCATTGGCAGCAGAGAACTGGAAGGAGAGACGGCCAAAGGAGGAATTGACTTTGGGGGTGACCAGAGAGATATACCTGCTGGAGCACGTGCTACAGGTGGGTACTGCTATGGTGACTAGTGAGCTAAGGGGGGACTTTACCTAGCAGGGTCTTGTAGATGACCTGGAGCCAGTGGGTTTGGCGACGAGTATGAAGCGAGGGCCAACCAATGAGAGCGTACAGGTCGCAGTGGTGGGTAGTATATGGGGCTTTGGTGACAAAACGGATGGCACTGTGATAGACTGCATCCAGTTTATTGAGTAGGGTATTGGAGGCTATTTTCTAAATGACATCGCCGAAGTCGAGGATTGGTAGGATGGTCAGTTTTACGAGGGTATGTTTGGCAGCATGAGTGAAGGATGCTTTGCTGCGAAATAGGAAGCCAACTCTAGATTTAACTTTGGGTTGGAGATGTTTGATGTGAGCCTGGAAGGAGAGCTTACAGACACCTAGGTATTTGTAGTTGTCCACATATTCTAAGTCAGAACCGTCCAGAGTAGTGATGCTGGCTGGATGGGCGGGCAGGTGCGGGCAGCGATCGGTTGAAGAGCATGCATTTAGTTTTACTTGACTTTAAGAGCAGTTGGAGGCTACGGAAGGAGAGTTGTATGGCATTGAAGCTCGTCTGGAGGGTTGTTAACACAGTGTCCAAAGAAGGGCCAGAAGTATACAGAATTGGTACCATTGGAAAGAAGACACTTTGAAGTTTGTAGAAATGTTAAAATAATGTAGGAGACTATAACACAATAGATATGGTAGGAGAAAATCCAAAGATAAACCAACCGGACATTTTTTGTTTGGTTGAGAGCACATACTCTTACAATGGAAAGTATAGGGAAATAATTAAATCTTGCTCCCAGTATGCAATTCCTATGGCTTCCACTGGATGTCAGCACTCAATGTTCAAGGTTTCAGGCTTGTTTCTTCCAAAACGAGTAAGAATATTGAGTTTTAGTACAGGGACACACTATTGGAAATTTTTTGTATGCGCGCGCGATGAAGACATGACGCACCTGCTAATATCGTTTTCCTATTGAACATACTTCTTTCCGTATGAAATATTATAGTTTGATTACATTTTAGGGTATCTGAGGAGTCAATAGAAACTTATTTTGACTTGTTTTAGCAAAGGATTCCTTTCTCTGCAGGTAGAACGAGTGGATTACTCAATTCGATGGCGCCAACTAAACAGACTTTTTGGGATATAAAGAAGGATTTTATCTAACAAAACAACACTACATGTTATAACTGGGACCCTTATGATGACAAATCAGAGGAAGATTTTCAAAAAGTAAGTGAATATTTAATCGCCATTTGTGAATTTATGAAACCTGTGCAGGTGGAAAAATATTTTGATGTGGGGCGCTGTCCTCAAACAATCGCATGGCATGCTTTCGCTGTAATGGCTACTGTAAATCGGACAGTGCAGTTAGATTAACAAGAATTTAAGCTTTCAACCGATATACGACACTTTGTTTAATATCCATAATTTCTATGAATATTTATTTGAATTGCGCACCCTCTAGTTTCACCGGAAGTTGTCCCGCCAGCGGGACGCCGAGCCTTAGGTAGAGCAGCGCTTTATTATGGACATACTTCTCCCCATCTTAGCTACTGTTGTATCAATATGTTTTGACCATGACAGTTTACAATCCAGGGTTACTCCAAGCAGTTTAGTCACCTTAATTTGCTCAATTTCCACATTTTTTACAAGATTTAGTTGAGGTTAAGGGCTTAGTGAATGATTTGTCCCAAATACATTGCTTTTAGTTTTAGAAAAATGTAGGACTAACTTATTCCTTGCCACCCACTCTGAAACTAATTGCAGTTTTTTGTTAAACGTTGTAGTCATTTCAGTCGCTGTAGCAGCTGACATGTATAGTGTTGAGTCATCCGCAAATAGGAGTGGCAACATCGTCCACTATTATCCTCAGTAATTTTACATCCATGTTGTCAGTGGCATGTCATTGTTGATGGACATCAACAAAAAAATTCACCTCTTTCACACTCACTTTACGGAATTCAAAATTACATAATTTGGTCAGATATACTTGGATGTGTAGTGTCAGTGTTTGTTGCTGGCATGTCATTCCTAAATTAGCTAATCTTGCCAATGAAAACAATCATTAAAGTAGTTGACAATATCAGTTGGTTTTGTGATGAATGAGCCATCTGATCGCTCATCAACTCATCCTTGACCGCTGGCTACGTCCCTTCCGTCTTCAAGAGAGCGAGAGTTGCACCCCTTCTGAAAAAACCTACACTCGATCCCTCCCATGTCAACAACTACAGACCAGTATCCCTTCTTTCTTTTCTCTCCAAAACTCTTGAACGTGCCATCCTTGGCCAGCTCTCCTGCTATCTCTCTCAGAATGACCTTCTTGATCCTAATCAGTCAGGTTTCAAGACTGGGCATTCAACTGAGACTGCTCTTCTCTGTGTCACGGAGGCTCTCCGCACTGCTAAAGCTAACTCTCTCTCCTCTGCTCTCATCCTTCTAGACCTATCTGCTGCCTTTGATACTGTGAACCATCAGATCCTCCTCTCCACCCTCTCCGAGTTGGGCATCTCCGGCGCGGCCCACGCTTGGATTGCGTCCTACCTGACAGGTCGCTCCTACCAGGTGGCGTGGCGAGAATCTGTCTCCGCACCACGCGCTCTCACCACTGGTGTCCCCCAGGGCTCTGTTCTAGGCCCTCTCCTATTCTCGCTATACACCAAGTCACTTGGCTCTGTCATATCCTCACATGGTCTCTCCTATCATTGCTATGCAGACGACACACAATTAATCTTCTCCTTTCCCCCTTCTGATAACCAGGCGGCGAATCGCATCTCTGCATGTCTGGCAGACGTATCAGTGTGGATGACGGATCACCACCTCAAGCTGAACCTCGGCAAGACGGAGCTGCTCTTCCTCCCGGGGAAGGACTGCCCGTTCCATGATCTCGCCATCACGGTTGACAACTCCCTTGTGTCCTCCCCCCAGAGTGCTAAGAACCTTGGCGTGATCCTGGACAACACCCTGTCGTTCTCCACTAACATCAAGGCGGTGACCCGATCCTGTAGGTTCATGCTCTACAACATTCGCAGAGTACGACCCTGCCTCACACAGGAAGCGACGCAGGTCCTAATCCAGGCACTTGTCATCTCCCGTCTGGATTACTGCAACTCGCTGTTGGCTGGGCTCCCTGCCTGTGCCATTAAACCCCTACAACTCATCCAGAACGCCGCAGTCCGTCTGGTGTTCAACCTTCCCAAGTTCTCTCACGTCACCCCGCTCCTCCGCTCTCTCCACTGGCTTCCAGTTGAAGCTCGCATCCGCTACAAGACCATGGTGCTTGCCTACGGAGCTGTGAGGGGAACGGCACCTCCATACCTTCAGGCTCTGATCAGGCCCTACACCCAAACAAGGGCACTGCGTTCATCCACCTCTGGCCTGCTGGCCCCCTACCTCTGAGGAAGCACGGTTCCCGCTCAGCCCAGTCCAAACTGTTCGCTGCTCTGGCACCCCAATGGTGGAACAAGCTCCCTCACGACGCCAGGACAGCGGAGTCAATCGCCACCTTCCGGAGACACCTGAAACCCCACCTCTTTAAGGAATACCTGGGATAGGATAAAGTAATCCTTCTACCCCCCCCTTAAAAGATTTAGATGCACTATTGTAAAGTGGTTGTTCCACTGGATATCATAAGGTGAATGCACCAATTTGTAAGTCGCTCTGGATAAGAGCGTCTGCTAAATGATTTAAATGTAAAATGTAAATGATTCAATGAATGATGGAGCTGAGTTTTTTTCCAAAAATCTAATTTAAGGTTCACCAAAGATTTTTACTAGCATTCTTTGTCATTTATCTTTGTTTCCTAGTGTAGTTTCTTCTTTATATTCCGTTTAGTCAAATTATTTCTCAATTTGCAATACGTTTTGCCAACTGGTTGTGCAGCCAGACTTATTTGCCATTCCTCTTGCCTCATCCCTCTCAACCATACATGTCTTTGTTACATAATTGGTCTAGCCTATTCTCCAAAATTAAACCAATTCTATTAATCGCCTTTGCGTATATGCTCTATTATTCTGCATACTGGATGGACTGGTTACCTTATGCTATGCTCCAAACTTTCTATCCATGAGTCTGGGAGATTTTGCAGTGCTGCTTTACAGAGTTAGCATACAATTATCATGAATTAGTATTAGCCTAGTAATAGGGTATTTTTTTCATATTTTCATAATTTAATAGGCTGACACGTTACCTCTCTCTCTCTCTCTCTCTCTCTCTCTCTCTCTCTCTCTCTCTCTCTCTCTCCTTCATTCCTTTGTCGAACTCGCAGAGAGTGGGGCTGTCAACAGTTTTATGTCATTATCGATGTTCCCGAACAGATTTCACTTGGTTTCCCGAATTAAGCACTAGGTAGCAGCAGGAACAGGGCTAGAGAGCCCATAGCATACAGAGTTTGGGCACAATATCACCTGTCGCACAGCGAGAGGCTGTATGCTTCTCAAACAGTGCATGTTTCTCAAACAGGGGATGATGTATGGAGTGAAATAACCGGAGTAGCCAACCCAGCATGATTTTTTTTAAATTCATTTAAAAAAGCGGCCTCCATTCGCTATTCGAGTGCATACAGATGATGTGATAATGGGCCTTTTTTAAATTGAAACTAATTCGACATATTCGTTAAGAAAATATTAAATTGAGTATAGTCTGATGGTTGAAAATATGATCACTTGATGAGAGAACAGCATGTGCAGCCTGAGGCAAAGACCCGAGCGTAAGCTTTTTTTGCGATATCAATAGACTATAGTTGCATAATGCAGCCCATATGTTTTTATTTTTAAGACATTCTAAGGTTTTTATCATTCGCAACTTAAGTTGTCAAATAACTCTAAATCTAGCATATAGGACCGGTTTCAAATGATAGCCACTTCATATGCACACTCGCTCCGAAATGGGGAAAAATATCCTTTCTATTTTATTCAGCAAAGTTCAGTTATATTCTTCTTACTATAAAATCATATAATATTAAATAATGGCACAGGACTTACAGTATAAGTATATCTTGTCTGCTAAATGAACAAGCTTAGTCTATTGCATGGCGCAAATCCAGATAACATACAGTAGGCCAACTCATATTCTGTTCTTCTGAAATGCATTTTTTTCATACATTGTTTCTTTAGACCTGCCTAAAATAATGGATTTATTGTGGTGATGTATATTAAAAATATTATACTTTTTTTTTAAATGTAGATGTTCCAAAGGCGCTGTGAGAGAAATTACAAGATTGTTATAATACTGTTAATGCGCTAAATGGTTGTTTTATGCAACAGAATAGAGGGTTCTTATAACTCTATTGTGTCTGTGTGAACTGAAAGTGGGCCTCTGGGGGGGCTTCAAGTTGACAGAAGATTTACGATGTGTTTGGGGGATAAACCTAACATGACCGCATTCCATAGCATGAGTTAATGTTTCTGTTCTATAAGGTACCAGGGAGAGACCAGACCCTGTTTTATACACAATGAGAACAGTTTTTAAAGCAGATACTGTCTGTTAATTATTAGTATCTTTCATACAAATCTTAATGTTGTGACCCATTTCATACATCTGTCATGAACATTCTTTCTCGGGGCTCTCAACGAATCATCTGAGGGTGATTCGTCGACCAGCCATCGTTATCGCAGAGCACTCAATCGATTCACTTTATATATGTGTGTTGTATTGACTTGCTCCCTCATTAATAAGTGAATAAAGAGTTAGTTTAAGTATAACTCTGACTTCTGTGATAAGTTTGTCTCCTCATTTGATAGTAAATGAATTAACCACCACAGCGCACATCAGCAGCTTGTTTGTGGATTGTATGCGTGGATGCCTGGACGTGTTTATGTTAACGGTCAATTACTGTGAGACGGGCAGTCTTTTGCATGACAATAACTGGCTGACAAAATGTCATATTTTCCACATCCCTAGTGTTACCTACTACACTTAGCAGAGTCAGTATTTCTTGGATGATAAGAGGTCTTCCCACCTTCATTTACATCAGTGTTAGTTTAATAATATGCTCTGCTTTCCTCTTAATTGTTGTGTTGATCTAAGTGCCGATGCACCCTCCAAGCAGAAATAATGATTCCCATCAGCGGTGTGTTAATGAAGCCATGTCGGTGAAGAATCACCCCACTCTGGAAGCACTCACACTGGGTGTTTTTAAATAGACAGCAGGGCCAAATTAACCTCTCCTCTCCTTCCTCTCACTTCAGCTCTGTTGCAGAGGAAGCCCAAGTCGTACTCTGCAACACTCATGGACCTGATCCCCATCAAATACCTACTCACCCAGGCCCAGGGCCTGCAACATGAGCTGGGGGTAAGTACAGCAAATGTACAGGGTATCTCTAAGTACTTATTACAGTAAGAAGAGGTTAGCGGGTCTTTGAATGTACATATTGTTAATCGGTCATATTTAAAGATGAACCAGTATCTGGGCAAAGGTGATGAATTAAATGATAAATATGATGATAAATATATCCTTTCTGCCCAAAACGCTACCATTCACGCTACCATTCACTAGCTCTGCAAGTGTTAGATTGTCAAAATACATTCGTTACTCACCAAATATGCCTGGCCTGCCTGCAACTATTATAATTTACTGACGTTACACATTTTTACATTTACATTTTAGTCATTTAGCAGACACTCTTATCCAGAGTGACTTACAGTAGTGAATGCATACATTTCAGACAATTTCATTAAAAATAAAATTCTGTGCTGGCCCCCCGTGGGAATCGAACCCACAACCCTGGTGTTGCAAACACCATGCTCTACCAACTGAGCTACAGGGAAGGCTACATGGTATGTATGTTCAAGAAAGGTAAAAAAATTATAATACAAGCAACCCAAAAAATATAAATGTAGCATTTTTGACCAGAAGAGTCATCTTTTTTGGAAGTACATACCGAGTTTGTCACGTCCTGACCAGTAAAGGGGTAATTTGTCATTGTAGTATGGTCAGGACGTGGCAGGGGGTTGTTTATTTAGAGGGGATTTGTTCTAGTTTTCATTTTCTATGTTTGTTTTCTATGTGTGGCCGAGCATGGTTTCCAATCAGAGGCAGGTGTCTTTCGTTGTCTCTGATTGGAAGCCATACTTAGGCAGCCCTTTTTTCCTTTGGGTTTGTGGGTGGTTGTTTTCTGTATAGCCTGTGTGCATTACGGAACTGTTTCGTTGTTTGTTTATTTTGTTTGAGTGTTCTCTCTAAATAAAGAAGGAAGATGAGCACTATACCCGCTGAGCCTTGGTCTGTCCCTTACGACGCTTATGACAGGGTTTAACGGAAGTAAATGACAATAGTTGCATGCAGCTTGAATGGTAGCTTTCTGGGCAGAGAGGAGATCTTGTCATATTCCACGCCTCCTTTGCCCAGATCCTGGTACAAATTAAAGCCTTACTCAGCACCCAGATCATTTACAGGGTCAACTGTATAATTTGTAACTTTAACTGTAAAGTGCAATTTGTTATATATTTGTTAATGTTATGAAAGCAGCTAGTCAGCCTACTCATTAACCTAGAACACTTTCTCTTTAGGGCCTCTGGGAAGTTCAGGTACTCACCCTTTTGCCAGGTAGCCAGTGTTTAGTGTAGGCTACTATCAACCTAATGCAAGCTGTTCTTACCTGCCAATTTGTAACACTGTGTATTATTTTGGAAGACAATATTCAAACCAACTTGTTTCAGAGTATTAACCTTTAGGGTCAGCATTCTTTTTCCTTTGCTTGTTTTAATGTGACATGTCTTTTAACTCCTCTCCCCCCAGGCCTCCACTCGGCCTTGCTGCATCTGCTGGCCACTAACTACCCCCACCTGTGTATGGTGGAGGACTGGGTGTGTGAGGTAGTGGAACCCTGCCTCTGCTTCGGAGGATGCTGCTCACCTCTAACGTTTGTAGATACTCCCAGACACAACTCCACAATGGTGAGACTGGTGAGGGAGTGTGGTAGGGAGGGGGATCGTGGAGTAGGAAGTGGGGAAAGGGGTTTAGGGTTGGAGAGAAACAGTTCTGGGAATGGGGAGTTTACATCTGATTTTATAGGGATAGTTTGTGCAGACCTAGAAAGAGCTCAATAAAGTCTATTGTGCAGAGTTGGGCTTTGGGAGTGTAGTTGGGAGTCAATACAGGAGAGGCGGTATAGACTCAGTATGAGTGAGTGGGATAAACACAGGGTCATGTTATGAAGAGGAGATTCAGATGGCTTTAGGAACAGTGTATTGTAATCCTGCAGTAAGGGCTTCAGTGTCTGGAGGATTATCATGCCTCTAATAGAGATGGAACCCTTTGATGGGTCATCATGTGTACGTCCCACATGGCACCCTATTCTCTATATAGTACAGTACTGTTGTAGTAGTACAATATGTAGGGCATAGGGTGCCATTTGAGACGCAAACCCCTGACTAAACACTTTCGCCCTGTCACGGAATCAGCCCTACTACTCCTGCATAGCTCCAAGGCACTGCTAACCTAATGTAATGTCATCTGTAAAACTACATCTGATTAGGAGGGAAATAAAAAACACACAATTTAATCCAACATTCAAGAGACCTTTTCTTTGTAAAAAAATAAAATTCTAAAGGAGAATCTTAAAGTGGAGTTTTTTTTGTGGTTATGTAATTACACTGATGTGCCACTGAAACAAGTAGCTGTTTTTAGAAAAGGAGGAGAGGGAGAAAGAGGGAGAAGGCCCAGAGGTGACGGTCTCCTGTATTACAGTAGACACAGAAAGAGGAATACAGAGAAAGAGAGGAGGGCTCCCACACTGCAGCAGAACTGAGGCTTGATGCTGCTCAGTGGAGGCTGGGGATGCAAGCAGTGATTTTATATCATGGTGATATTAACAGCCTCTGTTGGGGTGGTTGACCTTTTTAAGTGTATGACTCTGCTGCAGAACAGTGAAGAGTTGACTAGCTCTCTTTCCTTTCTACCCATGCCATCTGTTCCCTCCATCCATGTTCATGTGAATTAACTGGATAAATGAAAGCAAGCCTCACCATTGACCTATGCTATATCACCTTCAAGCTATTATCTGGTTTCAGATCAGTGGAGTGGAAAGAAAGAAGACTTGATGATATCAAGCCACTCTATAACACTCTGGGCAAGTTTCCCCAAACCAGAGACAGCCTAGTTCAGGATTATAAAATCCATTGAAAGTGCTTTTTATTCAAGGACTAGGTTTGATTTCTGTCCAGGAAACCAACCCTAAATATACTGTATTAAGATTCCACTAAATACTCTATCACCCTCTCTCCCCAGCCTTCCAGAGGTTCTGTCCAGTGGTCCTAGACTGATGAGGATGCTGGACCACCTGACCCTGCTGTCAGCTGGAGACCTGATCCCCTACGCTGAGGCTCTGATGGGTAGCATGGGGCTCCTACTGGGCCCTGGGGTCCCCCTGACGCATCCCCCAGACCCTCAACAAGCTCTGGATGGTCCTCAACAGTCATGCCCCTCAGGTCAGCACGATAAATTTAGGGTTATGGGAAGGGCTGGCTCACTGGATAGTACGACCAGTGATGGGCCCAATTCCTGAGTGTAAATGTCAATTACATCCATTTAAAAAAAAAAAATCCTACATGAATGACATCTGGATAGGACTTAGTCTCTCTGAAGTGATCCTAGTTAATGAATGAATCAGGGCTACTGGTAGGTCAGCTCTTCTGGCCTTCAGCCTCTGTGTGTTCATTGGTGGTGATAAGGGGATTGACCCTCACTGACCCATTGTCCCCAGGAGCACAGAGCCACAGTCAGCAGGAGCAGGCAGGCAGACCAATCGATACCCGCAAGCTAAGCTGCTCTGTAACCAGGACAGCTCAGGGCAGGATAAAGGGAGGGGTCTCTCCAGGGTTTGGGTTTAATGGATCGTTTTTTTCTTCCTCCTCCCCTCTGTACTCGTCTGTGGTGGTATTGAATGGTGCGGAGGGAGGAAGGCGTGATGAAGCAGAGAGCGGTGGTGTTGGAGTGTCAGCCTCAGAGGAACCATTGATTAATGTCAGCTAGTCTGCAGTAGGGAACACCGACAACAGACTCTTGGTGTAGAAGAACTGTTGGTTACAGCTGATTCTCTGTGAAAGTACAATGTGTCCTTGGTTTAATGGCACCATTTGAGTTTTCAATGGGAAACTGAAAGATATTGCAAGCAATTGGATGGATTTGATTATCACAAAATAAATCTGCAACAGGCATGGCTAGTAGTAACTAAATAATACGTAAAAATAAACATTAAACTATCTTATTTTCACGTATAGAAAATGTAAATGTGTGTTCTTATTGGACAGGTTCAGGTACCTCACTGTTGCAATGTCTCAAAACGTTTTCTGTCAACTGAACATGCTCCTGCTCTCTGTCCCTGAATGAGTGTTGTAACTGGGTCATGTTCAGTTGGCCACAGCATAGCAAAACATTCTACAACAGAAAACAAATGTGTTCTTATTGGACAAGTTCAAGTAACAACTTGGCACGTTTAATAGGGACATGCTCTGCTCTCTGTCCCTGTGTTACCCAGGCTGTGGGTGATGACAGTGAATGCGCTGCAGCCCTCAGTGAAGATGCTGAGGCAGCAGAGGTACACTCAGAACCTGATGGTGGACCCCCTCATCATGCTGCGCAGTGGCCATAGGGTCTACAGGTAGAGTATCACTTGGCTACCTTTCCTACTGCACCTGTTTATTTGCTTACTATTTTACATTAGATCACTATATTTGAGATTGTTGTACAATGAAAATTGTTAAAAAGGAAATAATTATTTATTATCAAATATTTAGTTTAGGTATTTTTTTCAGGACAAAAAATGCTTACTGAGCCTGGAATATGCTTGACATTAATCAGATAATAAAGTATACATAATATGTGAGTAAATTCACTAAGTAGGCAATTCCACGGTAAGAGTGATGCTGAGACTCAGATTTTTCAAAATATATGTAAAACTAAAGCCAATGATTGCAAAATTAAACAAACCATACAACTCTGCACAGGGACAAGGAATGTGTTTTTGTAACATGTTCTGTGGAAATTGTTAAAAGTAGTCCTTGTTTGAGTTGTATAGTTTGCAACCATTAGTTTTTGTTTGACATACATTTTAAAGCGAAAAATCTGAGTCTCCATCACTCTGTTACCGTGGAATTGCCCATGTCTAAAAATAAACATATATCTATTGTGTGTTTCACCACAAAAAATTTTTTTTGTACATGTGAGTAAATAAACTGTTTGTCCCCAGGTGTCCCCCCTGATGGACATTGTCCTCCACGTGCTGAACAGCTACCTACTGGCCTCCAAGGCCTACCTCAACTTCCACCTAAAGGAGACCACAAACTTTGACCCTCTCTAACCTGGGCCTAGGACAGGCTGGGCAGCCAGACACACCAGAGAAGAGCTTAAAAACGCCCTGCTGGCTGCTCAGGTAACACACAGGGACACACACAGTGTATACTATGTCAGTCATTTTAGTTGTAAGTAGAATCCCACATGGTGTGTGTCTTGTGCTTCTTTCTGCCTCCAGGACAGTGCAGCAGTCCAGATCCTGCTGGTGGTGTCTGCCCACCTCAGAGGAGCAGCAGGGCCCTCTAAGGGCCATGGCCAGGGGCGATGCTGGGAGCCTGCTGAGGAGGATGAGGGGCACCCCATGTCCATAAAATAAGAAGGGGGAGGGTGAAGCGGAGGGGGGGGGCTACTCATTGACCTACAAGAGGTGCAGTATCTCATCTGCTGTCTGCTGCACCAGATGTTCATTGCTGACCCCAACATCGCCAAGCTGGTGCACTTCCAGGTAAACCCTTCTACTACGTAGAAGAGATGTTCTTGCCAAATTCTAATCTCAAATTCTAGCCCTTTTGTCGATAAGGCTCCGAGAGCTGAAAGGACCATGTTTATATGATCACATGTCAAGGCAGCATTTAGTCATAACAAACAGCATAACAAAATGGTGTCTACCATAAGATCATAAGTGTGCCACAGAAGTGCTGTTGTCAGTGATCTGTGCCTGAGTGGTGAGAGGGGAATCAGTTGCCTGCAGCCTGAATGACTGCAGCAGTCTCAGACAGTCCCAGTAGTAGGACACTGCCATATGTTTCACTTCATCAACCCAATCCTGCCTCTCTGTCGCAGTAATCCTGCATGCCTGGATCCATGCTGTGCACACAAGCTGCTGCTGTGTGTGTGTGTTTACATCACAAGATAGAAGAACCTCAGTCAAAGGCACTACTAAAGCCTGTCGCATGCTTCCCAAACATTTAGCGCATATATTATGATTACATTTGGATGTTTTTTTTGTTGTTTTTTTTTCGGCTGTTCGAGCACACATTTTGTTCTTGAGGCAAGCCAAAGTTGGGTAGCCGAAGTCTACGCCCCTTTGTCTGGGATTTGGTCAACAGTACTACTCCAAGTAGGAATGGGAACTATGGACGGGATTCTTCAATTAAGTGTTTATCATTCAACAAGAGATGACTAGTTTTCATGCTAGTTTTTTCACTTGAAAAATTGCACCAAACATCTTAGTTAGATGTAAAATTACGCGGCTAAGACCTAATTACAGATTTCTTGATTTATTCTGGATGAATTCAGACTATTTTGAGTATGTGTGTACTGGCTAGGTTGCTACGGCATCTCTAGAGGAACAAACGGTAATATTGCTTTTGTTTTTCAGACAAAGGTCTTTATAAGGTAGTGCAAGGCACAGATGTTCGCTTCACACCGAACCTAGTATGCAGGCGCCTGCTCTTCATTCCAATTTTTTTTTACTTGAACTTCTTTCTCTTTTTGTCTCCTCTCATTTTCTCTCTCAGGGTTACCCTCAAGCTTTACTACCTCTGACTGTGGCAGGCATCCCCTCCAACCATATCTTCCTGGACTTCATCCCAGAGCTGTCTGGCCCAGCCCCAGCTGAAGAAACAGGTAAGGCCTCCTACCCTCTCGTCTGGCATCCAAACCCACAACCCTGAGCTACATTAGCCATGTGTCTTTGTCAGTGTTTTCTACTGAACAACAATATAAAGGCAACATGTAAAGTGTTGGTCCCATGTTTCATGAGCTGAAATAAAAGATCACAGAAATGTTCTATACGCACAGAAAGCTTATTTCTCTAAAATGTTGGCCACAAATTAGTTTACAGTGCCTCTGGAAAGTTTTCAGACCCCTTGACTTTTTCCACGTTTTGTTAGGTTACAGCCTTATTCTAAAATGAATTACATTATTTTTCTCCCTCATCAATCTGCCCACAATACCCCATAATGACAAAGCAAAAACAGTTTTTTATTTATTTATAGAAATATCACATTTACATAAGTATTCAGACCCTTTACTCAAGTTTTGCACACCTGTATTTGGGGAGTTTCTCCCATTCTTCCCTGCAAATCCTCTCAAGCGCTGCCAGGTTGGATGGGGAGTGTTGCTGCACAGCTATTTTCAGTTCTCTCCAGAGATGTTCGATCGGGTTCAAGTCCGGGCTCTGGCTGGGACACTCAAGGACATTCAGAGACTTGTCCCGAAGCCACTCCTGTGTTGCCCTTGGCTGTGTGCTTAGGGTCAGTGTCCTGTTGGAAGGTGAACCTTCACCCCAGTCTGAGGTCCTGAGCGCTCTGGAGCAGGTTTTCATCAATGATTTCTCTGTACTTTGCTTCGTTCATCTTTCCCTCGATTCTGACTAATTTCCAAGTCCCTGCCACTGAAAAACATGCCCACAGCATGATGCAGCCACCACCATGCTTCACCGTAGGAATGGTGCCAGGTTTCCTCCAGACTTGACGCTTGGTATTCAGGCCAAAGAGTTCGATCTTCGTTTTGTTGGAATCGGCTAAACTTTGAACATTAAGATATTAAATAGATGATAGAGACGAAGCCTTGAATAGAAAGAGTCTGTAAAAAAAAAAGCCAGAAGGCTTTGGAATGTGTTTGATGGAGGAGAGGAGAGCGATATGTTGATATAGGGAAGATGGATGGACATCTGTGGATTAGGTGAAGGAGGGGTTGAGGTCAGGAGGTGAGGGGGGAGGTCAGTTCTTTCTCTTGGGCATAAACTAAGGATGGAGAGAGGGAGTGTCTTTGGTAGGATGCATATAACTGTGATGTCTCAAATGTTTTGCTGTCTGATTACAGCTGTACAGAACCTTTAGGAATAATTAAACTTGGTTAAAGCTTCTCTAGTGTCCGTGAGTTATTTACTCTGAAAAATAAGAACCTAACAGTTTTATCAGACCAGCGAATCTGTTTCTCATGGTCTGGGAGTCTTTAGGTGCCTTTTGGCAAACTCCAAGTGGGCTGTCATGTGCCTTTTACTGAGGAGTGGCTTCCGTCTGGCCACTCTTCCATAAAGGTCTGATTGGTGGAATGCTGCAGAGATGGTTATCTTTCTGGAAGGTTCTCTCATCTCCACAAAAGGAACTCTAGAGCTCTGTCAGAGTGACCATCGGGTTCTTGGTCACCTCCCTGACCAAGGCCCTTCACCCACGACTGCTCAGTTTTGTCTGGGGGGGCAGCTCTAGGAAGAGTCTTTTAAGAATGATGGAGACCACTGTATTCTTGGACCTTCAATGCAGCATAAATTTTTTTGCTACCCTTCCCCAGATTTGTGTCTTGACACAATCCTGTCTGTGATCTCTACGGACAATTCCTTCGACCTCACGGCTTGGTTTTTGCTCTAACATGCACTGTTATCTGACTCCAATCAAGTTGTAGAAACATCTCAAGAATGATCAATGGAAACAGGATCCACCGGAGCTCAATTTTGAGTCTCATAGCAAAGGGTCTGAATTCTTATGTCAAGGTAAGTTTTTATTTTTAATACATTTGCAAACATTTCTAAAATCCAGTTTTTGCTTTGTCATTATGGGGTATTGTGTGTAGATTTAAAAAACAATTTAATCAATTTTAGAATAAGGCTGTAACGTAATGAGGAGGGAAAAAAGTCAAGATGCATTTCGCCTGTGCCAAGAGAATCCATCGACCTGACAGGTATGGCATATCAAGAAGCTGATTAAACATCATGATCATAACACAGGTGCACCTTGTGCTGGGGATTATAAGGCCACTCTAAAATGTGCAGTTTTGTCACACAACACAAAGCCACAGATGTCTCAAGTTTTGAGGGAGTGTGCAATTGGCATGCTGACTGCAGGCTTGTCCACCAGAGCAGCTGTTGCCAGATAATTGAATGTTAATTTCTGTACCCTAAGCCACCTCCAATGTCGTTTTGGAGAATTTGGCAGTACGTCCAACCTGCCTCACAACCGCAGACGGTGTGTAACCACGCCAGCCCAGGACCTCCACATCCAGCTTCTTCACCGGCGGGATTGTCTAGGTCAGCTACCCTGCAGCTGATGAAACTGTGGGTTTGCACAACAAAATAATTTTTTCCCAAACTGTCAGAAATCGTCTCAGGGAAGCTCATCTGCGTGCTCGTCATCCTCACCAGGGTCTTGATCTGACTGCAGTTTGGCATCGTAACCGACTTCAGTGGGCAAATGCACACCTTTGATGGCCACTGGCACTCTAGAGAAGTGTGCTATTCACGGATGAATCCCGGTTTCAACTGTACCGGGCAGATGGCAGGCAGCGTGTATGGCGTTGTGTGGGCGAGCGGTTTGCTAATGTCAACATTGTGAACACAGTGCCCCATGGTGGAGTTATGGTATGGGCAGGCATATGCTACAGACGACAAACACAATTGCATTTTATCGATGGCAATTTGAATGCACAGAAATACCGTGATGAGTTCCTGAAGTCCATTGTTGTGCTATTCATCCGCTGCCATCACCTCATGTTTGAGTATAATAATGCACGGCCCCTGTCGCAAGGACCTGTACACAATTCCTGTAAGCTGAAAATGTCCCAGTTCTTCCATGACTTGCATACTCACCAGACATGTCACCCATTGAGCATTTTTTGGGATGTTCTGTATCGACGTGTACAACAGCGTGTTACAGCGCCTGACAAATATCCATCAACTTCGCACAGCCATTGAAGAGGAGTGGGACAACATTCCACAGTCCGCAATCAACAGCCTGATCAACTCTGTCGGTAACAGGGCCTCCCGGGTGGTGCAGTGGTCTAAGCTGTGCCACCAGAGATTCTGGGTTCGAGCCCAGGCTCTGCCGCAGCCGGCTGCGACCGGGAGGCTCATGGGGCAACGCACAATTGGCCCAGCATCATCCGGGTTAGGGAGGGTTTGGCCGGCAGGGATATCCTTGTCTCATCGCGCACTAGCGACTCCTGTGGCGGGCCGGGCGCAGTGCATGCTGACCAGGTTGCTAGGTGTACAGTGTTTCCTCCGACACATTGGTGTGGCTGGCATCCGGGTTGGATGTGCGTTGTGTCAAGAAGCAATGCGGCTTGGTTGGGTTGTGTTTCGGAGGATGCATGGCTCTCTACCTTCGCCTCTCCCGAGTCCGTACGGGAGTTGCAGCGATGAGACAAGACTGTAACTACTACCAATTGGATACCACGAAATTGGGGAGAAAAAAGGGGTAAATAAATAATAAATAAAATAAAAATATATTTAAAAAAATTGTCGGTCACACTACATACTGACTATTTTTTTTCTTCGAATCTGTGACCTACAGATGCTGTATTCCCAGTCATATGAAATCCATAGATTGGGGCCTAATTTATTTCAATTGACGGATTTTTCCATATATGAACTAACTCAGTAAAATCTTTGAAATTGTTGCATGTTGTGTTTTTATATTTTTGTTCAGTGTACATCAATTAGTTTCCAGGCCAAAAGATGTATAGGGCCTGTATACATTTATAATGGAAACCTGTGTCTCTGGATGGGAAGGACTGGCATTAACTATGGTTCTTTTCTCCCTCTACAGATCTTTGCCATCCAGCTGCTGACCCACCTGTGTTCCCAGTACACCTTGCCCAAGTCCCTCAGCGTGGCCGTCTGGCTGTCAGCGTCATGGCTACCCTGCTCACAGGTCAGCTCCCTCCCTCCCTCCCCCATCTCTCTACCTTGTCATGGATGCCCCTCTCTTTCCTCCTATTACTACATGTCCTACTTGCAGTGCCTCCCTTTCTGTACTTTAATATGTTACTGCCATCTCCTGGTGGGTCTCGGTTAGCGCAGTATTACTCATGATATACTTTTTTTCTGTTTGTACTCACTTCCCTGCTGTTCATTAAGTTTTTCTTTTTTTCATGCCCACTCTGCTGTGCCTGGTGGCGTTCTGCCAGGCCTTCCCTCCGCTCTACGATGACGTGATGGCCCAGCTGGTGCAGGTGGGACAGGTCTGTGCCTCTGATTTTGCCACCAAGGCCAGGGATATCGACCCGCTCATCACCAGTAAGTTTGTGTGTTCATGATGCACGGGTTGACTCTTAAACTGCAGTCCCTGTGGTTATATCTGCAGGAAGTGTGAGTTTAGGGTCATGAAATATTGTGTGGATGAAGAGCAGGTGGGTGGTGGGCTGATTTGAATAAAAATAAAACAATTCATTAAAAATCCATAAATGTACAATTCATATCTATAGGTTACTTTTATTTCTTTCATTAATTTTATCTGGCATTAGTGCGTAGCCTAAGTTAAGGGTTAACTGTATGCTCGCCAAATATACGGCTAATGCCAAATGCTTTTGCGCAGAAAAGGTTAACGTCGATCCACTGAGGCAAAAAGGACAACGTCGGAGATTAATTCAACAAGAGAGAACCTGCAAATGGAGAGTTGAAAGTAAATCGAAGGGAAGGCCAGAACAGTAGCCTAATGTTCGGAAAATATTTGATGAAGTGGTAAAAGAGGATGATAGAAGTGCTGGATATGTTATGTGTGATGATTGTGAGGCGCCATACAAATTTGACAGTCACAAGACAGGGACTTCAAAATGGCACATCAAGGGAATTGTACTGTTCAGATGGGTTAAATGGAACAGTAGCCTAACTGAAATCTGGACACTGACTAAGTCTATAAACTCTCACATAGCCTAATATAATATTAACTTCTGCAGAATTAAGCTTTTCTTGCAGTAAAATTATACACCAAATATAGATTTTGTTTAGGGAACAGGAGTGGAGAAATGTTTTCTTTCTTTCAGCTCTCATGAGAATTCATGTGCGAATAGGGGGGTCTGTAAAGGTGGTGCTGCTATCTTTATCAGCATCACAAAATCTAATATTATTTTATGTGGTTGAAATACTATGCATCCTAACTGAAATCATATCAAAAACATGTTGGGTAGTTTGAACAGCTTTTAATTTCCTTAAAACCAGTCGGGCGGTTGCGAATGGGTTATTAGCCATTGCGTGTGAGTTAACAAACATCTGACCCACGCATCACTTGTGTTTGTCTGTGAGATTAAATAAAAATGTTTTTGTGTGCTATGCATCTCATTCTAGTTGCCTTGTTTCACTCAAGTCTTTTCCTCTAATATTGATTGAGTAGTGTTGGACCTAATTATTGGAGAAGCCGAAGACCATGAACTGGATTGATTTTTTTGGAATGCTGGCATAGATTTACTCATTAGTGTAATTACATCTGAGATGTGATCGATTCGCAGTCGGTTTCACCAAAATGTCAGTCCATTCTGGAGTTCAATGAAAAAGTGCACTTCAATGGAGAAATTATATGTCCTGAACCATAGTCATTTCTAAAGGTGTATCAAGGCAGCAGGCAAATTCAATAAATGTAAAATATTATAGATTGGCTAACAGTTGAGGAAATACTGACTGTCATCTGTTTTTATAAGTTTTATAACTTACACACACTTACCCCACCAGACATGCCAGAAGGGGTCTTTTCACAGTCCCCAGGTCCAGAACAAATTCTAGAAAATGTACAGGTTATACAGAGCCATGAGTGCATAGAACTCCCATCTTCTATAGTGTGCGAACAGCAAACCTTGTTTCAAAAAACAAATAAAGCAACACCTCACAACCATGTGACCTACTTGTTGTGTGTATATACAGACATGAACAGTTGAAGTCGGAAGTTTACATACACTTAGGTTGGAGTCATTAAAACTTGTTTTTCAACCACTCCACAAATTTCTTGTTAACAAACTATAGTTCTGGCAAGTCGGTTAGGACATCTACTTTGTGCATGACACAAGTAATTTTTCCAACAATTGTTTTCAGACAGATTATTTCACTTAATTCCCTGTATCACAATTCCAGTGGGTCAGAAGTTAACATACACTAAGTTGACTGTGCCTTTAAACAGCTTGAAAAATTCCAGAAAATGATGTCATGGCTTTAGAAGCTTCTGATAGTCTAATTGACATCATTTGAGTCAACTGGAGGTGTACCTGTGGATGTATTTTAAGGCCTACCTTCAAACTCAGTGCCTCTTTGCTTGACATCATGGGAAAATCCAAAGAAATCAGCCAAGACCTCAGAAAAAAATTGTAGACCTCCACAAGTCTGGTTCATCCTTGGGAGCAATTTCCAAACGCCTGAAGGTACCAAGTATAAATACCATGGGACCACGCAGCTGTCATACCGCTCAGGAAGGAGACGCGTTTTGTCTCCTAGAGATGACCGTACTTTGGTGCGAAAAGTGCAAATCAATCCCAGAACAACAGCAAAGGACCTTGTGAAGATGCTGGAGGAAACAGGTACAAAAGTATCTATATCCACAGTAAAACGAGTTCTATATCAACATAACCTGAAAGGCCACTCAGCAAGGAAGAAGCCACTGCTCCAAAACCAACATAAAAAAGCCAGACTACGGTTTGCAACTGCACATGGGGACAAAGATCACCCTTTTTGGAGAAATGTCCTCTGGTCTGATGAAACAAAAATAGAACTGTTTGGCCATAACAAACATTGTTATGTTTGGAGGAAAAAGGGGGAGGCTTGCAAGCCGAAGAACACCATCCCAACCGTGAAGCACGGGGGTGGCAGCATCTTGCTGTGGGGGTGCTTTGCTGCAGGATGGACTGGTGCATTTCACAAAATAGATAGCATCATGAGGAGGAAAATTGTGTGGATATATTGAAGCAACATCTCAAGACATCAGTCAGGAAGTTAAAGCTTGGTCGCAAATGTTGGGTCTTCCAAATGGACAATGACCCCAAGCATACTTCCAAAGTTGTGGCAAAATGGCTTAAGGACAACAAAGTTAAGGTATTGGAATGGCAATCACAAAGCCCTGACCTCAATCCTATAGAACATTTGTGGGCAGAACTGAAAAAGTGTGTGCGAGCAAGGAGGCCTACAAACCTGATGCACTTACACCAGCTCTGTCAGGAGGAATGGGCCAAAATTCACCCAACTTATTGTGGGAAGCTTGTGGAAGGCTACCTGACCCAAGTTAAACAATTTAAAGGCAATGCTACCAAATACTAATTGAGTGTATGTAAACTTCTGACCCACTGGGAATGTGATGAAAGAAATAAAAGCTGAAATAAATAATTCTCTCTCTTCTGACATTTCACATTCTTTCAATAAAGTGGTGATCCTAACTGACCTAACACAGGGAATTTTTACTCTGATTAAGTGTCAGGAATTGTGAAAAACTGAGTTTTAAATGTATTTGGTTAAGGGGTATGTACATTTCCGACATCAACTGTATGTGTAACTGATAGATGCACACACACTACATGTTAATGTTTTTAAATATGTTTAAATTGTAAATTACTTTGTCCTACGTCTTTTTCATTATATGTTGGACCCCAGTAAGACTAGCTGTCACTAATGGGGTTCCTAATAAATCAAATCAAATGCATACCCTCTCCCTCCTTCCCTTCGTCCCTTCCGCAAAGGAGCTGGGTGGTGCCGACCCAGATATCCAGCTCTGCTACCGTATAGAAACCACCTTCATGGACATCGGCACCAGCCTCCACGGACTACAGACACAGAGACTTGCAGGTAGAGAAAGCACTGGGTCTGGAGGAGGGTTGTAGATTTAGATATGAGTGTTATTTTCAATATGTACTGTATGTTGCAGTGTGTATGCAATGTCAGTGTTTTGTAGGTATTGGAAGATATACAGCAAATTGTCTTTTTCTTGGCCACTGTCAACATATATTTTTCTAATCTGTATGTCTTATTTTTCCCAGCAAAAACATATTTATTTTTGAAGTGGTCAGGTGACAGAGGTGCTCAATGGGATTGAGATCTAGGCTCTTCGATGGCCATGGCAGAATACTGACATTCCTGTCTTGCAGGAAATCATGCACAGAACGAGCAGTATGGCTGGTGGCATTGTCAGGATGAGCCTGCAGGAAGGGTACCACATGAAGGAGGAAGATGTCTTCCCTGTAACGCACAGTGTTGAGATTGCTTGCAATGACGACAAGCTCAGTCCAATGATGCTGTGACAACTCCGCCCCAGACCATGACGGACCCTCCACCTCCAAATCTATCCTGCTCCAGAGTACAGGCCTCGGAGTAATGCTCATTCCTTCGACGATAAACGTGAATCTGACCATCACCCCTAGTGAGACAAAACCGTGACTCGTCAGTGAAGAGCACTTTTTGCCAGTTCTGTTTGGTCCAGCGACGGTGGGTTTGTGCCCATAGGCGACGTTTTTGCCGGCGATGTCTGGTGAGGACCTGCCTTACAACAGGCCTACAAGCCCTCAGTCCAGCCTCTCTCAGCCTATTGCGGACAGTCTGAGCACTGATGGAGGGATTGTGCAATCCTGGTGTGACTCGGGCAGTTGTTGTTGCCATCCTGTACCTGTCCCGCAGGTGTGTTGTTCGGAGGTACTGATCCTGTCCAGGTGTTGTTACACATGGTCTGCCACTGCGAGGACGATTAGCTGTCCGTCCTGTCTCCCTGTAGTGCTGTCTTAGGCGTCTCACAGTATGGACATTGCAATTTATTGCCCTGGCCACATCTGCAGTCCTCATGCCTCCTTGCAGCATGCCTAAGGCACGTTCACGCAGATGAGCAGGGACCCTTGCCATCTTTCTTTTGGTGTTTTTGAGTCAGTAGAAATGCCTCTTTAGTGTCCTAAGTTTTCATAACTATGACCTTAATTGCGTACCGTCTGTAAGCTGTTAGTGTCTTAACGACCATTCCACAGGTGTCTGATCATTCATTGTTTATGGTTCATTGAACAAGCATGGGAAACAGTGTTTAAACCCTTTACAGTGAAGATCTGTGAAGTTCATTTGTAAAAATCCTAATCTTTGAAAGACAGGGTCTTGAAAAAGGGACATTCTTTTTTTGCTAAGTTTATTTTACTTTCTTGTTTGTATGAAAATAATTCAACTTAAACTGAGACTCATCTATATGACGTTGCCACATGAAGCAGGATGAACTTCAGTTATTGCAGGATCAGCGCAATGCAAGACGATGCACTCACGCCTGTGTGCAGATACTGAGTGCATCATCTTGCATTGTGCTAATCCTGCAATAACTGAAGTTCATCCCGCTCATGTGGCAACGTCATATCGATGAGTCTCAGTTTAAGTTGAATTTTTTCTGCTGCAACGTGATAGCTGCGGATCCAAAACTGCAGAGAAGTTTATTCTTGCGAATATACAAATTCTGCTGTTCGTGTGTCGCTAACTTTACCTTTAAAGGAAGCACATTCATGATTTTATGAAAGCAATGCATTAAGGTTTATTGTAATTGATCTATTTCAAGCGTTCTTTATCTGGTTGCATTTGACTGTTGCTTAATGTATAGGTAATGGTATTCCAATGGACTCATGCTTCACTGGGACATTAGAATCCCATACAGTCCTTTTCTACCTGGTCGTTAATTGCACTCATCTGGTGTGCCAGGTCTAAACCAGTCCCTGATTTAGATTGGGGAAAACCTGAGGTGTTTCAGTCCTCCAGGACCAGTCTCCTATCTCTGCAGTAGTTATAATTCCACAGATTCCTGTCAGAGGTCCAGTGGTTTTGGCCCCCAGGTTTATCTTTTCAGTGTGTCCCTCTGGGTCAATCCCGCTGCTGAGCTTAGAGCTAGAATACAGCATCGGCTGCCTGCTATCAGTAAAGGCATCTGTCTCAATTATAATCAGCCAGGAGAAGTGTTTGCTTAGACACACCAACCACTTACCTATTATCATCATTATACCTCGTTTGACAGGTTCTTAAACAGCTGTTATACAACCTAGTCGGTACTCTGCATTCATTACAAGAGTGTTTTTGTAATGTTTTAAACTGCTTGACTGCTGCTGATTGTGTCCTAGAGAGAGGGAGACATGTGGTGTGTGAACCATCTTCATTAGGGCTGTCGTTGATGTAGTTCTAGTCAGAGGGCTAGGGGTGGATGGAAGCTGGGTATATTATCTTTAATTACGACTCCTCTAACCTGGAGGCTCCTCTCCTCTCTCTCTGGCTGTGGGCTCCCTCCCGCTCCCAGGTCTCCATGGTTAAGTGGTTTACAGAGTAGGGGATGCCCGTCACATCCTGAGCTCTGAGCTTAAAGAACCCACCCCCATCCAGGTGCTGCTGGATCAGATCTGCATAATGGGGGCAAAGTGAACGAGCCCTATTAGAGAAACACCTGTTTAACCTCTAACTGCCAAACAGCCAGGTATTAAAGGCAGGTCACAACTTTACGAACTCTGTCTGAAGGGAGCATGTGTACTAGAGCTAGACAGTCAAACCAAAGAAAGTCTCTAGTCGACAGTAACACACTGTACATGCTTATGAGAAGACCGGCTGTGCACATCCATTATTTATGGAGCGTGTATTGCCAAGATGCAACCCCAGCTGTCCAGGGCTTCTGTAATGGCTCTTGTGGTGCTGCTAAAGGGACTCTCTAGTCTTACCGGTGAGTGTTTAAACAGAGACTCAAGATCCCTTCAGTAGACACTTGCTAGATTGAAAGTGATTGCCTTGACTGCCATCTCTTGTAGGGGCTTAACAGCTTAATCTTAAACAATGAGTGAGTGATGTGCTGCTGCTTCTTGATTAAGCTTTGTGGAGGAAATTGGAAGAATTAAACTTGAGCTGATAGAAAATAACACTTAGATTTATAATTGCCTACTGCTGATAGAGAGATCCACTGCAACTTAGGAGGGTGCTTCACGAGAATAGATTTTTTCACTCATCTGGATGTATTAAATCATAATTCTAAGGCTACCAAATCCCTAGCTGTCAGATTATATTTTAAATGCTTTCTGACTGGCCTTCTATTCCAGGGATTCACCAGAGGGCAGTCTTGCCACGCGATAGACAAGTGCTCTCAGAGTCCCAGGCAGGATTCATCATCGTTCACCAGCACAGCTCCTCAGAGAGGTAGAATCTAAACTCATCTGGAGTCAGACTAGGGCTGCATCCCAAATGGGATACTATTTGGGATGCCGTCTAGGTTCTCATCCAACTGCTACAGACTTCAGAGCATGATGTACTTCGAGACAGCATAGATTCCCAAGCTGCACTTGGGTCAGACAGACTTCCTGTTTAGATTCAGACACCCTGGCGCGAGATATGGCTCGGAAAACATACCTCAATCCAGGGATGAGATGTTAATTGGCCCATTATCTCAACAGTTACAATGAGAAGATTGAACGACTGCTAACAAGCAGCCTACCAACTCGTTCGGAGGGCCCTCTATTACGTTTATGTGACAAAACTCTGAGGGTGACTTTAATTGAGTGGCGAGGGGATCAATAAACCCATCAACTTTGGGATACACTCGTGATTTAAATTATGCAATTCATGTTTCACTTTTAAATAGTAAAACAAGCATGAAATTCAAATGAACAAATCCCCCCTGCCATTTTACAAGATTTAAACCTCAACATTTAATTTGGGAGCTATTTAATTTGTTTTACATGTCCCAAAATCAGAAACAAACACGCGCACACATAATTAGGTACGCCTATCGATTTATTTTTTTCATTTAATTGTGCAAACTCCAAACATATCGCAGTGCGTGTTTAAATAGCACTTCGCTCTCGAGCCTGTTGGCTTGGTCTAAGTGGCTATCAGAGGGTCTAATTAGGATCACGTTTTTTACTGCCTCAGCTTTGATGTTGAAGGGACCAGTTTAGGATTCAGTATTAGAACCTGCACTCTTGGTGTCATTAGTGAGGCATCATCTTAGTTTCCCTGGGGTTTCCTCTCTCATAAAATAAATGATCTCATAGATTTACTGGTGCCTCCTAATAAAGTACATCTTTTTATAGCAATGTCAGAGATGCCGCTTATGCTATATTTATTTTCTAGAGCGAATAGGACAGGCATCCCATGGAGGGATTATTGAGCTTCATCTTCATTTGGACCTGAAATCTGAGTGCAGTCTTCTTTGTCTTGTGTGTCGTGGTTAGCTTGTGGATGCTGTTGTAAGGCTCTGTGTGGCAGACTGACATGCAGAATGGGTTTATTGTTGCTGTAACTCACAGATGCTTTGGGAGACGCCTCAGGACAAGCGGGGGTGAAATTACAGAGTGGTTTTGTTTTCAATGAGAGCGCTGTTGTTTAACACCTTTTACTCAAGCCACACATCTTTTTTATTTTCTCTTCCACCCCATGAACATCACATTGTTTACTGCAATGCAGAGACAGAGGGGGGAGAGAGAGGAGCATAAAAAATCTGAGATTAGTCATTAGCTACCTCTCAATTAGATCTGTCAGTGTCATACAGCGTGTGGGTTAATTATTTGCTCATTTGGTGCCGACAGACATTGAATTAGCCAGTTAATGGTGTGCTAAATGACTGCCGAGCCTGAGTGAGTGCAAAGGGAGTCTTCAATAACACTGCATGTCAATGAAGCTAAAGGTGTATGTATGACCTTCTGCTGCAGAAGTGTGCTGCTTCTGCTGCCACATCTCTGTTCTCCACAGCAATCAGCAGGTTAACCAGAAAACAGCCCGTTGATGACATCCAAATACACATACAATCACATTCCGGCTTTGATTTAAACCTGCTAGTTGGAACAGGTCAAGGCCCTAAAGAGTTCTGGTCTGTCTGTCACTGAGCCAGACACATTAAATCAAGCCCCCTTATCTCACAGACCAATTAGGAAATTACTTTTGTCTGTTAATGTTGACAAAAGTATCCCTAATTATTAAATGTTTTTCTTTTATTAGAAATATTGTTTTATTATAAATACCGTTCAACTGACGATCGGTGTCAGCCTGCAGGCGCTCATCTTGCCACAAGGAGTCGCTAGAGCGCAATGTGCCAAGTAAAGCCCCCCCGCCACACCCTCCCTTAACCTGGAAGACGCTGGGCCAATTGTGTGCCTCCCTATGGTACTCCCGATCACTGCTGGTTGTGATGCAGCCCGGGATCAAACCCGGGTCTGTACTGACGCCCGTAGCACTGCGATGCAGTGCCTTAGACCGCTGTGCCACTCAGGAGGCCTTTACACCCATAAGAATTTAAAACAAGCAGGCTGTAATTCAGAGGATCACAGTTTGAGATTATGCTTTGTGGTTCCTGTTTTGTCATATAAAAACAAGCTGCAGTGTAAATCATGCTGTCATTGCACTGGCTGGCACTACTCACCGCACCACAGCTATTTACAGCCCTTTCACAATGTAATTGGCATAATGTCTCCTGCTGTAAAGATCGTTTTATTTGTAATTTAGTTCAGAATGAGTATGAACAAACAGTCTTACGGCATGACATAATGTCTTCAGGCAGGTTAGTGAAATGTAAGCTTGCAGCACTCTACAAAATACTGCTTTCCCCTTTTGTGGTTTGGCTGAGAGGAAAAGGAACCATATGTTCCAAGTGACGTTGTGGAAAGCAATGTTGATTTGCTTTATCATCTTGTATAGTCGGGCAATAGTTGAAAAGTGAAGGATAATTTAGCATGCAATGTTCAGTTTACAGTAACTTAGGCACATTTATTATTGTAGAGTAAGCATCATCTGTAGGTCATGGTATAATGAAGACTTTCACTAAGCACCAGCTTTTTGCTATAATGTATCTACCTTTAGTATGCCTTGGGGGTATTTTAAACTATAGAATTTCCTACTATACCGACTACTGCACATACCATTTTCTTTTCCAGATGATATACTGTCTATACAAACCACGTATTTATAATTTATCATTCTGACATTTATTGATTCTTGTTTAGATTTCTTGCTCATTCTACTGCACTGCTGGAGCTTGTAACACATTTTGTTGCACCTGCTAGAACACCTGCAAATCTGTGTACGCAACCAATATACTTGGATTTGATTTACTCTTTACACAGAGAGGCTATTTGTTCCTATTTACTCGATGGGAACAGAAGAGAAGCCCTTAAGAGCCAATATAAATAGCACTTCAGCTTGTTCTAAGTCATTGTAGTCAGGGATGCAACTTTGGTTTTAGAAGTGGTGGGGACATAACCTTGATGGGTTCTGGGGGTCCTCCCCAATAATTATTTGGGGCATCTAAAGTTAATTTCCTGCATTTCTACACAATACAATATGACCCATGGCCCTTCGAGCTGTCTCTCAAAAATGAAAAATGCCCACAGTCATCAAGCAAGGTATGAGATCATTATTAAATATGTTTAAGTGATAAGACTGAACTAGATCAAACGTAATTCAATAATCGATATTGTGTTGCACCTTTTAACCAGCCTAACAAACAACTCTTAATAAAAGGCTTTATTAACACATCCTCCCTATCATTTCAGCTAGACCACCCACCCAGCCAGCCCAAGCCGCCTGCATGCCCAACCCTCACCAGTCTAGTCAATAGCTAAACTATTTTATTATTTATTTTCCAAAGGGAAAGGTTTGGAAACACGTTTTTTTTTTTTAAATACACACCGGCACACATACATTAACACACAGAAACAGCACATTCTCCATATATAATTTATCTCATAGGCCTACTGGTACTGTAGAGCTCTTATTTTTTTTTTTTTTTTACTTTCACACAATACAGCTGGGTCTCCCCTTCCTGTCCCTAGGGGTACACCACCCTGTAGCGTCCCAACACAACACACCCCACTCAGCTTTAGGATCTTAGTGAAACATTCATTATTGATTTCAGTTGTGTTAGCCCAAGGCCAGAGTGACAACCCACAGGACAGCAGACTCCCAGGGCCAGGACTGAGCAGCCCAGCAGCTAGGGATTGCCTAAATAGGTATCTCCCCTGATGAGGGCATGTTTTCAATAGATTCCTTTCGTCGTACTGTATTCCATATAAGGCATCCAGACCTCATGAAAGTTGCCCAGTATACCCTTAATCTTGTAATAAATCAAATTTAGTGATACATAACTTGACATTTCTGCCATCCATTGCCATTTGGGAGGATACCCTACATTCAAATTAATGGCAATGAATTTCTTAGCTGCCATAAATGCTTGGTTACACAGTTTCTTATGATTAGTCTCCCCTGTCTTGAAAAAGTAAAGGAGAGCCGCACACTGTAGGAGCTCAGATGGGGGGGAAGACAAAAATGCAATTTCAGAATGGCTTTTTGCGCGTCCTCGTCCCCAGTGAAAGTTGCGCCCCTGATTTTGGTCACTAAAGCATTTTCTCACCTCACAGCTTAGAAAAAAGCTTTACAATGGGATTCATTTCAAGTGATTTCTTAGTTTTATTGACTGGTCAAAATGCCTTCTTCACTGGAAATATTTGACCAGTCTATGTTTAGTTGTAAAGGGTTGCTGAGTGGTGACATTGACGTTAGGCAATTGACCAATTTGAGGCTTGGCTTTGTCCTGACATCCCTACAGGTGGGATACTGGCATCATGACATGAGCTGGTAAACCAGACAGTGGCATGCAGGTCAGGAGTCACCTCAATATCAAGAGCCTTTTCAATTAGTCAGAAAAATGTCTTACAGCTCATTGTAGCTCAGAGTATGATAACCATCTCCACTGTCAGTTACAGAGTTTCATTGGTGCAATAGCAGGCAATAAGGAGCAGAATTAATCCAATGTCCTGCAGGTGTCTGTTATGAGGCCCTTTATTATCCACAATATGCTAGCTGGTGCTGTCTGCAGCGTGGCAGGTGTTTAGACCGGTCAGGCAGGGTCTAGGTCTGGTGTGGCAGCTGGGTCATTTGGTGTGGGCCAAATCTGTGTTTCCAGTAGGTGGGTAGGTACACCACTGTTCCGCATTATCTCCTTGGCAGCAGTAGAGGTGTGTGCCAATGTTGGACTGTCACAGCCTGTCTGTGTCACCCAGGAACCCGGGCAATGCTCACTGCTGAGGGGAAGATTCTTCTTCCCTGGTTGTTATATATCACTGGTACTACTGAGCTAACCCTGAGACGTGACTGTACACTCCTATAGAGACACCAGGATTAGTACTGAGCACGAGGGAAAGTATCTCTCTGAGGGGTGTGGATACTGAGTAGGGCAGTTTCCACTCAGTTTCTCTCAAGGCTAACATGTATCAAAAAGCACTGTTCTGCTTGATCAGAGAACAAGGCTAAACAGACAGACTGTCATTCTCCACAGATATTCTCTCCCCAGTCCCCTCTGTCTGTTTTCATCCTGAAATTGATTACATGCAGCATGAGTACTTTGTAGGGTTTGAGTGTATTTTGGCTGGGAATGTGTGTTTGAATGTGTTTGGCTGGGAACAAAAGGACACCATTAGAGGTTTTATATCCTCCAAAACTTTTAATTGAAACCCCCTGAGTTTAGGAGAGAGATGAGTGTCGGAAACGAATGGATCGGGAATTTAATTGGCAGCGTGTCAGCGGCGTATTTGCATTTTGTTCTTTAAAGACGCGATTAATTACAACCGATGATGAAATCTGTGGAGAGAGGAAACGTGTTGCACTCACTCGTTCACTCATTGTCCCTCCTCCCTTATCTCAACACTCCTCTGCCGCTCTTAGGGGGTGTAACCAGGCTTGCCTATTAGCAAAATCCTATAAAAGATCCAGTGCTCCACTGTTTCCGCAGGTAAAAGGCTTAAGATTTCAATTGACTAGGAAGAGATGTGAGATGTGCCATAACAGGGAGACAGGGGAAGTAGTGGTTCCCTGTGGTGCTCTAAGCTTAAAACAAAGGAAATCATTATTTTTTAAGAGATTGAAACTCCCAGAGAACATCCTGTAAATCGAATCAAATTAGTTTCCTTTATCTCCAAAATAAGTACTTTCTCTGAAAGTTTTGAATAGCACAAACTTTTGAATGTTACTGGTCAAATACTGTTTACATGGAAATGAAAACCGATAACTTGTTTCATTGCACCCTCAGAGCCCTGAAGTAACCAATAAGAACCATAACCATACATTGCAATCATGTATTATATGGGGGTTGTATTGGGGGGAATGTGATGTCTGTGTACTGTTTATTTGTATAATGTGGAGGTGAGGATGACCTCTGAAGCCATAGAATGTTGAGGGGACTTTTCAGATGTTTTCCACCTCCAGTAGGCTTGACAATAGAACGAGTCAAAATTCACCCAAGGCTGAAAAACAGTAAGAACATTGGCTGAGCTGGAACGCTAGCGCGAGCCCATAGCGAATGTATGGAATCTAATGTTCGCAGAGCCTGTTTTGACTGGAGTGATGCTTAGAATTCCATTTAGCCTAAATGGCACAAACAAATTATCCCTTTTTATTTTACCACTACAATCTGTTCGTCGGACGAAACTGGAAAAAAAAAAACTAGTGTAGAAAGTAAACATCCACACCTCGTCTCTGTAATGAGAAAGTAGGAAAACTGACTTTCTGGTCTAGTGATCGATGACAACTGAGCTCGCTGCCCAGATTCACATGATTTAAAATGACATTCGACCTAAAACAAATCTGAATATACACATTGCGAGTTAATAGGCGAAATAGACAAATGCCTATATTTCTCCTGTAGGAAACAATGGGACGACCTCAGAGTTCCATGAGTAATTTTTTGTTTATATTTTAACTTAACAACGTGAGCACGTGTCATTGCCAACAATAGCGAAGCAGGCATTGTGACGTAGAACAATAAGCTGGGAATAGAACATTCGGAAGGTGAGTTGATGCCACATAAAACTAATAGGAGCTGTCAGGGGGAAAAATGCACTAAAATAAGGCCTGCTTTTTGTGATTACTTCAAACGACGGCAAGCAGCTGGAAAATATGGTCATATTATGAAACTGGGCGCCATGGCGGATGCAATGAACTAGTTATCAGAAAAAAGCGTTGTTAAAAATGTGTCCAGCCTACCTCCAGCAACCAAAAATAGTGGCAGATTTTAGGCGTTGCTGTGGAAAACTTTGAAAAGAAGGTTCAATGAAAAGATTAAATCTCCAGTAACATACAGTGGAAAGAAAAAGTATATGAACCCTTTGGAAATGGGGATGTCTGCTGTGAACTGCTCTCGAGGTCATGCATCTCAATCGGGTTGAGGTCAGGACTGACTGGGCCCCTCCAGAAGGCGTATTTTCTTCTCTTGAAGCCATTCTGTTGTTGATTACTTCAGTGTTTTGGGTCGTTGTCCTGTTGCATCACCCAACTTCTATTGAGCTTCAATTGGCGGACAGATAGCCTAACATTCTCCTGCAAAATGTCTTGATAAACTTGGGAATTCATTCTTCCGTTCATGATAGCAAGCTGTCCAGGCCCTGAAGCATTCATTCATTCCACAGTATTTGTCTTACTGTGGAATGATGAACATCAAGGCTTTTAGAGAGTTTTGTAACCCTTTCCAGCTTTATGCAAGTCAACAATTGTTACGGTTGTCGCAAGGAGAAGCGGGCCAAAGTGCAGCATGTGTCATTCCTCATTTTATTTATACTGTGAATCTATGCAATACATAAACTGTGACAAAACAACAAACCGTGACGCAGAGGTGAAACACACTACTCAAAATGTATCTCCCACAAACCCAGGTGGAAAAAATCCCTACTTAAGTATGATCTCCAATTAGAGACAACGAAGTCCAGCTGCCTCTAATTGGAGATCATCCCAAACAAAACCAACAAAAATACAAAACTAGAACATCCCAACATAGAAAAACTAAACTAGAAAACCCCCCTGTCATGCCCTGACCTACTCTACCATAGAAAATAACAGCTTACTAATGTCAGGACGTGACAACAATTCTTAATCTTAGGTCTTCTGAGATCCCTTTTGTTCGAGGCATTGGTTCACATCAGGCAATGCTTCTTGTGAATAGCAAACTCACATTTTGTGAGGTTTTTTTTGTAGGGCAAGGCAGCTCTAACCAACCCCTCCAATCTCGTCTCATTGATTGGACTCTAGGTTTGCTGACTCCTGACTCCAATTAGCTTTTGGAGAATTCATTAGCCTAGGGGTTCACATACTTTTTCCAACCTACTCTGTGAATGTTTAAATTATGTATTCAATATAGACAAGAAAAATACAATTTGTGTGTTATTAGTTTAAGCACACTGTTTGTCTATTGTTGGGACTTGTCTATTGTTGGGAAGATCAGATCAAATTTGATGACCAATTTTTGCAGAAATCCAGGTAATTCCAAAGGGTTCACATACTTTTTCTTGCCACTGTATGCTTTTTTTTTTTTCCTGTAAATACATTAGTCATGAGAGAAGATAAAATGAAGAAGCGCCCTGATTTGAAGTTTAGGAATAACAACTTGAATGCCCCATATTTCCACCCCAGTGACTATTGAAGAGTTTGGAGAATAAAGAGAAAGTTTGATGGCTGAACATAAAAGGGAATAATGTTAGATACCTTGGGAGCTCTTCTGCATGTGTTTTTGGAAAGAAGACCAAAGAGGTTATTTTAAAAACCTTGTATAATTGATGTTACCAGAAGTAATCCAAGACAGTAACAATCACCTTGGTAACCCAAATCTATACTGAACCAAAATATAAACGGAACATGCAACAATTTCATTGATTTTACTGAGTTACAGTTCATATGAGGAAATCAGTCATTTGAAATAAATGAATTAGGCCCGAATCTATGGATTTCACATGACTGGTAATACAGATATGCATCTGTTGGTAACAAATACCTTAAAAAAAAAAATGGGCCTCACAATGGGCCTCAGGTTCTCGTCACAATATTTTTGTGCATTCATAAAATGCAATTGTGTTCGTTATCCGTAGCTTATGGCTGCCAAACCATAACCCCACCACCATCATGGGGCACTCTGTTCACATCAGCAAACCATTCACCCACATGACACCATACACGTGGTCTGCGGTTGTGAGGCCGGTTGGACGTACTGCCAAATTCTCTAAAACGACGTTGGAGGTGGCTTATGGTAGAGAAATTAACATTAAATTCTCTAGCAACAGCTCTGGTGGACATTCCTGCAGTCAGCATGCCAGTTGCAAGCTCCCTCAACTTGAGACATCTGTGGCGTTGTGTGACACAACTGCACATTTTAGAGCGGCCTTTTATTGTCCCCCAGCACAAGGTGCACCTGTGTAATGACCATGCTGTTTAGTCAGCTTCTTGACATGCCACACCTGTCAGGTGTATGGATTTTTTTGGCAAAGGAGAAATGCTCACTAACAGGGACATAAACAAATGTGTTGACAAAATTTGAGAGAAACCACTTTGTGCATATGGACATTTTCTGGGATCCTTTATTTCAGCTCATGAAACATGGGACCAGCACTTTACATGTTGTGTAAGTGTTTGTTCAGTGTATGTATTTACTTATGAATTAAGGAGGGCCTGTTTGTGCCACTGAATTATTTGTAATATATATATATATATATATATATATATATATATAACACCTTCAGAAATTATTCACACCCCTTGACTTTTTCCACATTTTGCTGTTACACACAATACCCCATAATGTCAAAGTGGACTTCTATTTTATTTTTAACATTTTTACAAAAGCTGAAATGTCTTGTCAGTAAGTATTCAACGCCTTTGTTATGGCAAGCCTATATAAGTTCAGGAGTAAAAATTTGCTAAACAAGTCACATAAGATGTATGGACTAATAGTGTTTAACATGATTTTTGAATGACTACCTCATCTCTGTACCCCACACATACGATTATCTGTAAGGTCCCTCAGTCGAGCAGGGAATTTCAAACACAGATTCAACCACAAACCAGGGAGGTTTTCCAATGCCTCGCAAAAATTGTTAAACATTTTTTTAAATATTAAAAGCAGACATTGAATATCTCTTTGAGCATGGTGAAGTTATTAATTACACTTTGGGTGTATTGATACACCATCCAGTCACTACAAAGATACAGGCGTCCTTCCTAACTCAGTTGCCGGAGAGAAAGGAAACCGTTCAGTGATTTCACCATGAGGCCAATGGTGACTTTAAAACGTTTACAGAGTTTAATGTCTGTGATTGGAGAAAATTGAGGATGGATCAACAACATTGTAGTTATAAGCTATAGGCTTCTGTGCTGAACCTGACGATTTGATGCATGCGCTTTTTAATGTTTTAATTTTCTGCCCGGGCTTTTCTATGTTTTATTTTACAATTTGTATAATGTAACATGGCAAACAAATTAACATTTGTCTTGAATACAAAGTATTGCTTTCCAGCAGACACTGGGAGAGTAATTCACCTTTCAGCAGGACAATAACCTTAAACAAGGCCAAATCTACACTGGAATTGCTTACCAAGACGATATTGAATGTTACTGAGTCGCCTAGTTAAAGTTTTGACTTAAATTGGTTTGAAATTCTATGGCAAGACTTCAAGGTCTCTCTTTATTTAATGTTGTGGTGTCTCTCTTGTCGTGATGTGAGGTTTGGCCTTTTTTTTTTCTTTTTTTTTGTCCCCGCAGGAGGCCTTTTGCCTCGTGGTAGGCCGTCATTGTGAATAAGAATTTGTTCTTAATTGACTTGCCTAGTTAAATAAAGGTTAAAAAAGTCTGTCTAGCAACGATTAACACCCAACTTGACACAGGAAGATTTTTTTCAGAATAATGTGCAAATCCAGGTGTGAAAAGCTCTTAGACTTACCCAGAAAGACTCAACCACCCGAGCCACTGCCTGTTCACCCCGCTGTCATCCAGAAGGCGAGGTCAGTACAGGTGCATCAAAGCTGGGACCGAGAGACTGAAGAACAGCTTCTATCTCAAGGCCATCAGACTGTTAAACAGTCATCACTAACATTGAGTGGCTGCTGCCAACATACTGATTCAAATCTCTAGCCCCTTTAATAATAAAAAAATGGATGTAATAAATGTCACTTTAAACAATGCCACTTTATATGTTTACATACCCTAAATTACTCATCTCATATGTATATACTGTACCATCTACTGCATCTTGCCTATGCCGCAAGGCCATAGCTCATCCATATATTTATATGTACATATTCTTATTCATTCCTTTACACTTGTGTGTATAAGGTAGTTGTGAAATTGTTAGATTACTTGTTAGATATTACTGCACGGTCGGAAACAAGAGGCACAAGCATTTCGCTACACTCGCATTAACATCTGCTAACCATGTGTATGTGACCAATAACATTTGATTTGATTTGACTCATAGCTATAATCGCTGCCAAAGTTGTTTCTAACATGTATTGACTCGGGTGTGAATTATTATGTAAATGAGATCTGTATTTCATTTTCAATACATTTGCAAACATTTCTAAAAACACTCAAAGTTTTCATGAATGGTTTCATAAAGGTGTTATGAATCCCTTAGGATATCCCCTTCAAGTAAAGCCGTAACCTATTCTCTTTTAACCAGTTCTCCAGTCTTTGCTATCACCTGGAGAATGACAGAGGGAGCGGAGGCAAAGCTGAATAAACACTGACTGAATGAATAGGAGATTGATGGGTCAATTTGGGCCCCCAAACACCCACAGTGTTGGTGGTTGCATTCTCATTGATTATGTTCACCATGGACGATGTCCAAAACACAATCCTTGAAATGAACACGTTGTTTGGACCATTTCCCATTAGTTTCCCCATCCTAGCCTGACAGACAGATGGCTTTCAATGCTGGAGAGATATCCATATTATTAGCATGATTACAATGCATTACATCAAGGTATTGTCATTAACACAGTGATTTAAAAAGCAATTATGTTTTTTGATTATCATCAGCCGCACAGTAATACAGTGTGTGTTTTGTTGCCGGTGGGGCTTTAGAAAATCAAAATGGCCGATTGATTTCCTATTTCCTCAGTGAAGACGCTGCTCGGTGTTTTGACTAGCTCTCCTCAACTGATTGATACTTAATGAATTGAAATAGCATTAGCATAATTTTTTTTTAAGGGAGATTGGTTGAAGGGGGAAAATGGCTCCTAGGAGAAGACAAAATAGGCAAATATGTTTAGTCTCATGAATGCATTTCTGTGTTAGAAATGGAGCTGGAGTCCTTCATGGAGGTGATAAGAAGATCTGAGGGCTACTAGCCCCGCGCCGGCCCAAACTGTCCCATTGGCAGCTTGTATCCATCTGGCTGGGGAGGTTGGATCCAGACCCACCTCTACCCTTGGAGCTGTGTGGACTGTGGAGCATGGCCAAGCATTGGAATCAGAAGTAAATGAACCCACCATATATACTCACTGCTCGAAAGCAGCAATACAATCAATCTAAAACAAGACAAGGTTAGGCCCAAGTTAAATAACAACATTGTTGAAAAGGAGTAATACAATTATGTATTACATTTGTGATAAAGTAGTTTTATGATTTAAAACTCCTTATCCCAGCACTCGAACACTAGCTACAACAGAATGACCCACAAACAGAGCATGAGGATTTGAATTAAGCCTTTAGCTATAGTAATTCCTGAGTAGGAGGATAAAGGGATAAGAGAAGGATAAGTTAATGTAAGACATTTTGTTGCTGTGCTAGACCCGGTGTTGGTTTAAAACCATGCTGAGGGGCAAAGCCCACTTCCTGTGTGTAAGAATATGATCCCATCTTTGATGTGGTTGGTTATCTCAGGTGTGAAATCCTCTCCTCACGCTGTCGAACTAGGCGGGTGTGCTCAGCTGTGAAATTTGTATATTTTCTACACCCCTCCCTCCATTCCTCCCTCTTTCCACCTCTCCCCCTCTACTCTGACAGTGAGGTAAACTGCTCTCCCCTGGTCCAGAAATATGGTATATCCCGCTGCGAGACAAAGCTATTGCATTCCACAGCTGAATAATCCAGTTCCTCCCTCCCTCCCCTCCTTCCCCTTCCATGTCCCCCCTCCCGGTAGCTCCCATCACAAACTATAAAGACGCCTGAAGTGCGACAACACTGCAACATCTTCAAACTGCCTGACACTGAATGTCAATGGACGATTTTTTTCACCATTACAGGTGGATGGGTTGATCTTGCATGTGGTCATGGGATGTGAAGTCTTGAGCATAGGGGGTCAATTGATTAGATCCATCCATTCCTTTGAATTAGCAATGAGTCACATTTTGATAGTGGTGCCCTTACATCATAAGAGCATGCCTGCTGGCTATATCAACAGTATATGTGTATGATTTTGAGGCCTATCCTGTTCATTCTGGATGCTATTTGGTTGCTTCCTATTTTGACAACAACGTCCTACTTTCTCTGTGTAATCCACCAAGAGGACCAGCAAATTGCTCACACAATGCTGCCAGTAGGGCAGAGAGGATGTCTGGCTGGCTTGCAGCACTCTTTCTCATATACTGTGTAGTAAACTGTGCTGCTGAACAATGACATGACAGCCTAGTGCAGCCTCATCTATGGCTCAACAACCGTGGGCATTGGCTTCAGAATGCTTGTGTTCTAGCTAGTAATTCAAAATTGATAACAAACATACATGTAGTGGCTTTTGTTATGCCTGTAGGGATGGACAGATGCTTTTTCACTTGTTTTATTCCTTGGTGTGTAGAGACACATGTTACCAATCCCTATACGGCCAGTAGCTAAGGAAAGTGAGTATCTAAGGAAAAGAGGATTTCATTTTCTGTTGCACATGCTGTAATTAAGTCAAGTGAAATTAAAGGCTCATCAAATTAGAGATGGAATTAACCTGTCTGGGCTAGGGGGCAGTATTTTCACGGCCGGATGAAAAACGTACCCAATTTAAACAGGTTACTACTCTGGCCCAGAAACTAGAATATGCATATTATTAGTAGATTTGGATAGAAAACACTCTGAAGTTTCTAAAACTGAATGGTGTCTGTGAGTATAACAGAACTCATATGGCAGGCAAAAACCTGAGAAAAATTCAAGCAGGAAGTGGAAAGTCTGAGAATTGTAGTTCTTCTTTTGATTCTCTATCAAAGCTACAGTGTCTGTGGGGTGACGTTGCACTTCCTAAGGCTTCCATTGGCTGTCTAAAGCCTTCAGAAAGTGGTTTGAGCATTTTCCTGTCACTGGGGAGATAATAGGAGCTCAGTTACTGAGTGGTCTGCCTGTGGCTCAGTTGGTAGAGCATGGTGTTTGCAATGGTGTTTGCAATGCCAGGGTTGTGGGTTCGATTCCCACGGGTGGCCAGTACGGGGAAGGAAAAAAAATGTATGAAATGTATGCATTCACTACTGTAAGTCGCTCTGGATAAGAGCGTCTGCTAAATGACTAAAATGTAAAAATGGATTGGATATGCGCGGTCACGCGAGCACGCCGTTCCTTCTTTTTATTCTTGAATTAATATTCCAACCGGACAATAGCATATTATTTCAATTCTACGTCAAAAATACCATAAAGATTGATTTTAAACAGCGTTTGACATGCTTTAAGTACGGTAATGGAACATTTTGACTTTTTGTCTCTCGTTCCGTGCTCGCGCGTTATGCCTTTGGATAAGTGATCTGTACGCACGAACAAAACGGAGGTATTTGGACATAAATATGGATTATTTCGAACAAAAACAACATTTTTTGTGGAAGTAGCAGTCCTGGGAGTGCATTCTGACGAAGATCAGCAAAGGTAAGAGAATATTTCTAATACAAATTCTGAGTTTAGGTTGCCCCGAACTTGGCGGGTGTCTGAATAGCTCACAGTGATGGCTGAGCTATGTACTCAGAATATTGAAAAATGTGCTTTCTCCGTAAAGCTATTTTAAAATCTGACACAGCGGTTGCTTCCAGGGGTAGTCTATCTATAATTCTTTAAATTGTTATATATTTTGTCAACGTTTATGATGAGTATTTTTGTAAATTGATGTGCACTGGACATTTTGGTGGGAATACATTTTCTGAACATCATGCGCCAATGTAAAATGCTGTTTTTGGATATAAATATGAACTTTATTGAACAAAACATACATGTATTGTGTAACATAATGTCCTAGGAGTGTCATCTGATGAAGATCGTCAAAGGTTAGTGCTTCATTTAGCTGTGTTTTGGGTTTTATTGACATGTCCTTGCTTGGAAAATGGCTGTGTGATTATTTTTGTCTATGTACTCTCCTAACATAATCTAATGTTTTGCTTTCGCTGTAAAGCCTTTTTGAAATCAGACAATGTGGTTACATCAAGGAGAAGTGTATTTTTAAAATGGTGTAAAATAGTTGTATGTTTGAGAAAGTTGAATTATGACATTTTGTTGTTTTTGAATTTGCAGCCCTGATATTTCACTGGCTGTGTCCCGCAGGTGGGACGCTAGCGTCCCACCTAGCCCATAGAAGTTAAATGAGAAAACCAAAAATTGGGTTTATTTCCTGAAACCCAATTAAACGCATATGAAGATAAAATATAAGAAGGGTGGATGTTTGTGTGCTTCTGAGTATTGTCTGCCCATGTGCTGGATTTGTATGTTTAGTGTCATACCTGTATTTCAGTCTAGTCACATAACCATAACAGATTGATAATCGTCAGTCCATGAAGATGTCTACTATCGATATTTAAGATGCATTCATTGGTTTTCTTTTTCCAGACACGCTCTCTCTCTCTTCATATTAAACTATAAAATAGTATTTTAGAAAGTCAGGTTACAAGAGCCACAGTCGATTAACAGCATGTTGGATCCCCTACTGCAGGGATCATCAACTATATTCAGCTGTGGCCCGAGCGGATGGTCAAAAACATGATAATTTCAAACCTTGTTTACATGTGTGTACGATCAGTTGTCTCTCTCTATTATGCGTGGGAATACTTTGGAACAGATTTCCAAAATTAGAAAACTTGGGGGGCCAAATAAAACCACCCGTGGCCCAAATTCGGCCCGCGGGCCCTAAGTTGGGGAAGCCTGTCCTACTGTCTGTTGAGCTGTGTGGGATATGAGAGAGAGAGAGAGAGAGGGGATGCTTCTAGAATAACTCAACAGGGCCAGGGAGAGAGATGCTATAGTGAGAAGACAAGACCGAGCCCTCTACTAGTATCCAGGAGGACCCTATAACAAATCCACTGTTCTCCTCCCAACACTGTCATTACTGACACAATTGATTATGGGCCTGGGAGTGACGATACAATTCAGCTCTCCCCCTCAAGCCGAGGCGCAATCACACAAGCACTCTATTTTCTATAAATGAGACTGTCTGGGAAATAAAAAAAGCTAATGAGAATTGTCTGAGAAAGAGAGAGACAGAGAGAGAGAGGGAGAGAGAGAGAGAGAGAGAGGGAGGAGGAGGCAAAGAAAGAGACCCATTAATATGACGCTGTTACCTTTTCATATGCTCTGAAACATTTATGTCCGTGTCCTCATATTAAAGCGCTGGGCGCGGTGTCAGCTTTTGATGCGGCAGGGCACAGTGGAGACATGAAGAAGCCATAATTGCCTCTTAGGTCCTTTGAATTGCTAACTAGAGAGCCTGACATTTTTAAACAGCCTTGATTCTGAAAAGATCAGGACACTGAGGCAGGCACACCAAAGGCTTTTTATTCTAAGCAGCATTTAAATGAGACAGCTTCAACCTTTCCGTTTAGGCTATATATGGAATAGAAAAACAATATCTTTATGAATATCTCATGGAATTTCTGTATGAATAGGAATCTGGTGTATGCATCTCTTAGTAGACATACAAACACACACACACACACACACAAACACACCAACTGGCGATCTTCATTTAATTATCACTGCTGAGGTCCAATTAGCTGAAATGCTAAATCAGATGTAGGGTTTCATCATGGCACAGTGCATTATATTAAGAGCAGAGCAGATAGGAGAGGTAGATCTTTCTCATCTCTTCAGTTTGCCCCAGGGTGTGTAGATGATCATAGATGAGGCCTGAGTATCTCCAGACCCACCATGCATCTGTGTAGTGCAGACACACCTCTATATTGGCTCATGTTGGTAAATGTTGGTTAATTGTTAATATATGCCATTTAGCAAAGGCTTTTATCTAAAGTAACTTACAGTTGTGCGTGCATACATTTTACATATGGGTTTCCCGGGAATCAAACCTGCTATCCTGGCATTTCAAGTGTCATGCTCTAACCAGGTGAATCCAGTTGAAATCTATGAGCCCTTATTAATGTAACTTGTTAAATCCACTTCAATCATTGTAGATGAAGGGGAGGAGAAGGGTTAAAGAAGGATTTCAAGCCTTAGAGCGTTGGGCCAGTAACCGAAAGGTTGCTAGATTGAATCCCCGAGCGGACAAGGTAAAAATCTGTCGTTCTGCCCTTGAACAAGGCAGTTAACTCACTGTTCCCCGGTAGGCCGTCATTGTAAATAAGAATTTGTTCTTAACTGACTTGCCTAGTTAAATAAAGGTTAAACATTTTTTTTAAATTGTGTATATGTGTGCAATTCAGAGGGTGAATGGACAAGACAAGATATTTAAGTACCTTTGAACGGAGTATGGTAGTAGGTGCCAGGCGCATTGGTTTGTGGCCAGAACTGCAACACTGCTGGGTTTTTCACGCTCAATAGTTTCCCGTGTGTATCAAGAATGGTCCACCACCCCAAGGACATCTAGCCAGCTTGACACAACTGTGGGAAGCATTGGAGTCAACATGGGCCAGCATCCCTGTGGAACACTTTCAACACCTTGAGTCCATGCCCTGACGAATTGAGGCTATTCAGAGAGGAAAAGGGGTGGGTGCAACTCAATTTTAGGAAGGTGTTCTTAATGTTTGATATTCTCAAGTGTATAAGACAACATTAGTCCTTGTCCAGGACAGGAATAGTCTGATAGACTATCCAGGACTGACATATGACTGTGTCAGTCCTGGAGCCTCTTGTCCATGTCCAGGGTTCAAAGAAGAGGAGTTGCATGGTGTTGTAAGGCTTCCGGGAAGCAGACTAGCTAATTGAATTCTCGGTCGTTGGTGTAATGAAACGCTGTTAATCGGCTTCATAACCACACTCGGCATTTGTCCTAATGAATCACGCCAGCGTGTAATTGCTATTTTGACAGAGTTATTTTTATCTTCCTCCCTAACAGCTTGTCTGCACCTAAAGTAATTTCCAGCATATTTTCATATCCCCAAGCCCCATGGATGGGCATGGAATAACAAATCGAGGGAAAGACCTAATCATAATATAACCAAATTATACCAGTAAACAACAATCTATTTGGCTTGTTGTTGACCTTTTAACTAAGCTCAGACAAAAGGTCAGAAACGCTATTACAGATAGCAAAAAACAGTTTCAAAATATGCTATGTGAAACTGTTATGCTGGAAACCACAGGAAACAAATGTTCCAGGAGGTAATGTGTTCCCTGTGACAGCCAGTGAACAAATTAAACACACACACAATGAAAGCCGACAGGGAAGGTGTTTATTCACTGGTCAGTGGTGCTTTACTATACTAACCCTGCATGTCCTCTGGGGTGTAGTGAATATGTCAGGATATGTCACCTGCCCACAGTAACCCAGTAACCCCCTCACCAACCCGCCCAGTCGGCCCTACGGCGGCCCTTCAAAGTGGGCCAGATGAAAGCCTGACCCGGGGAGTCATGCTCGCTTATCCAAACAGTGGCATATGCTGCTGGGTCTTCTCACCGTAGAGAGAGGAAATGGATGCCTAGCAGATGGAGGGCAGTCTGGGTTAGTAGGGGCTATGGCAGGGAGCTAGAGAGGGCTGGGTATCAGTGGCTTTGAATCTTATGCGGCGTGCAACTCAACTCTCTCTTTTACTCGCTCGCTCTCTCACTTTCTCTCGCTCTCTGTCTCTGTCTCTCTGCTGCATGTGTTCTGTGGATGGATCCTTCCAGATGAGGGGCTGTGATTTGCCAGATGTTCCACCAGCATAACTGTACCGCTATAATGAGGACTGCTATGCTCCTGTTCTTCTCTCTCCAGGCCTATTGGCATGCTGAACTAACTGGTCATTGATATTCATATCTGGTTTCTGCTTGACCAAGGTGATGATATCCTGCTTAACAACCCCTCCATTATAATCAGGTCTTACTGTATGGTTCTAGTCTGAGCGGTTGCCATAGCAATGCCCAGTCCACCCACACAAAGCTCTATCACTATGGAACTTTTATCAGTGGATGTCTATCCATGAGATTCTTTGTAGAAAACCATTTTGACATAAGAGATAATGTAAAGGAGGTACAGTATACGAAGGATAATGACCCCTTGTTACGTTGCACATTAAGGCTTAATGAATTAGACTTAAAAAATGTTTGCATGTCAATCAATGGCAAGTAGTTCCCCTTTCACCAGATGATTAATGATAAGGTCAAGGGTCGTCCATCTTTCTGTCTGAATAGTGAGAAGGATGAATAGTGTCTGAGCTCAACAGTGACAGAATGAGAAGAGATGGTATGGAGAAAGTGAACAGGAATTTGGGGGAAGGGAGATGGAGGAATACACTGAATGTTACTGTGCGTTAGCTGAAGGTTGACAGATGACAAAACACAAAGTAGACTTTATTATGAGAGAACAGGATGTAATGTAATTAAAACTGTGAATACCTATTTGTATTTTATATAAAATATTTTTTGTCTGCTGGGTCAAATAGTACATGTTTTTGAGTAATCTGCAAGAAATGTGGACAAATGATTTATATTAAACCTGTAATATGAAATGTTTTGGGCGACTCACATAGAAATGTGAGTTATAGATCTGCCATTCTCATTGAAAGCAAGTAAAATAAGCTTTTCTATGGGCACTATTTCTATGCTTCCCGTTATTAAGTTTTGTTTTTGCGTCTTTTACTTTCGGTTACTTTCACCAGCTTCAAACAGCTGAAAATACAATATTTTTTGTTATTGAAAATATATTTCACAGCAGTTTAGATGGTACAATGATTCACTACACCAGGGGTATTCAACTCTTACCCTACGAGGTCCGGAGCCTGCTGATTTTTTTATTCTACCCAATAATTAATTGCACACACCTGGTGTCCCAGGTCTAAATCAGTCCATGATTAGAGGAGAACAATGAACAAATGCAGTGGAACTGGCTTCGAGGTCCAGAGTTGAGCTTGAAGGCTCTACGCAATACATTTCTTGTTTTGTCACAAACTAAAATTAGACGGATTAGAATTTTATCAACCAGGATATGGCTGAGCGATTTCTGCATATTGCACCTTTAATTTATTCTGTGAAATGTGTCCTCGCTTTTGGATAAAGTCACCTCTATGGCAGGAATAGGCTTTATACCTCTGATGTTTTATAGTATTTTCCAGTCCGGTGGTATTCAGAGCAAGAGGTTATTCAGACAGAGAGAGTGGAGTTACGAAAGTGAAAATTATGTCATGCTCAGTTTCTCTCAGCCAGTGAAAAAAGCAAATGAAGTGGGCACACTTTTCTGAAAGTCATTTTCCAGCTCCTTTGACATGCTTTTTCAATTTACCGAGGCTGTGTCGGCTCTGATTTAGAAAAAGAAGAAAATACTCTATTCCTTCAATTTTTTTCCCGGTGTAAATTATACACTGTCACAATGAACCGTCTGTATTCCATTCACCATGAAACCCCAGTTCGGGGTGGATTATTTTCCCTCAAAATGATTTTAGTGACCCAAGGATATCCTATCTGTCCTTACCTTGTTTAAACCTCTCTTTAATTCATTGCAGGCTCCAGTGAGCTGGCAAAGGAGAGAGGGAATTATATTAGTGTGGCGTGCCTTTTCAAAGGTGCCTGTTTCCTTTGGCACAGCCACAGTGTGCTTTTCTCTCTGTTTATTAACTGCCTCCTGGGTCTCTTAACTTTTTCTTGGAGCCCTGTTTCACCGACTTTAACAAGATCTCTTTTTTCATCAACATGATTTAGTTTCCAGACGTTACATTGTGGTGGGGGACCTCGGGGCCTCGTCTCTGTTTCGCCAGGGTTCCTGCTTGTGGAATGTCAAGGCTTGCTCTATAAAGTGGGTATTTAACACTGCTATTTTCACTGTTGAAAAGGGAGGAATGGATTTCCACCTCAGTGTGGTTTCAGTAATGTTGTTGCACTATTATAAACTGTAAATATTTGAAGCTTTATGGGTTGTTATTTGGAACGCAGCCAGCCAGTGGAATGGAGTTTGTATTTCCAGTTCCAAGCTGATGAAGCTTGCTGTTCCATGACCATAATGTGTAGAAGACATACCAGGATACAGGCATGAGATCTCCCCACAGATGTTCCTCTGCACAGTCACAAGCACAGAGCCAGAGAAACATGCACCGTATGTATGTACAACATCTCAGCTATTCTGATTAGAACCAGATGAAAAGGCTGAGTTTCTACAAAGAACCTTCTGGAGACATTCAGATGAAGGATCCCAGATTACAAGAATAGAACACACAAACCAACTCCCAACTTCAGAAAACAAACTGACTAGGATAATCATCACATCTGTGACTTATTACATTTACATAGCCATTGGTCTTTGATATGAGGCATTGAGGCACTACACAACGTTTGATTTGACCCGAAAGAGCGGAATACATCTCTATCAGTCTCCGTCTCAGCTCTGCTCTCTAAACAAAGCCAATTAGGATGATGGATGACTTGTGCCTTGGCAAGCGTCCCTCGAGAGGATGAATCTACAACTGGGATAAGAACATAAACAAACACCCCACCGCCCCCACACACAATGTTCTATTTGAGGAGATTTGTAGCGGGGGTTTTGATGTATAATGGATGACGGCTGAATGGAAGCAGTGTTTTATGGGATGATGGAGAGGAGCAATGCTGCTGCTGATTGGCTCTTATTGAGCACAGCTGCCTCTGGGTTGGGAGTTCTACCTGGAATCAAAAAGGGTTGTCCTATGGGGATAGCCAAAGAACTCTTTTGGAACCCTTTTTTCTAAGAGTGCATACACCCCAGCCACACCCAATGGGACAGCCCCACCCAATCCCCATCCATCCCCTACTAGTCCAGTGCCATGGTATAACTCATGGGACAGCATCACCCCACCCCCAGTTCCTCAAACACCCATGGTATAACCCATGGGACCACCACCACAACTACGACCCCTTCCCGAGACACCCCCACCCAGTCCCATGAGGAATGTATAGAACCAGGAGAAGATCGAAACGGAACAATGTCTTCTCTTGCATTCACAATAGCTTAATATGGAGTGTGATAATTAATTCATTTATCTTGCCACATTTTCTTCCATAATTGTTCCATTATGCAAAATTATGCTATGACCCTCATCTGTGCAACTGTTTATTGTTCTCCCATATACCATTCATTCATTACATCTAAAGACTGAAGATTCAACATAGCATAGCCTAGCTGAGAGTACATTATAAAGCTGTTAAGAAAACTCATTAATAAGCACCTACCCTGAGGATAGAATTAAGATATCATTCTTTTTTTGTGTGATTCTATATTTATAAATTAATTTTCCCAGCGTCAAACGCAGCCCTGGGGCTCTATAATTTGTTTCATCCGTTGTAAATCAGGAGGATAATTATGTTGAATGGCAGCACAATTCATCAAAGTTTTTTTTAGGGCTTGTGTATTATCTGAATGTCTCTCGTGCTCTATCACTATCTCCCCCTCTCCTTCCCTCCCTTATTTTCTTTTTCCACTCTCTCTTTCTCTCTCTCTCCCCATCCCTCCCTTCTGTCCCCCCTCCCTCCAACTCTCTGTTTTTCTATTTATTATGGTATGGTATGTGGTTGTCAGTGGTTGAGCTGCCATAGCATACACAGGGTCTCCTGAACCCAAGCTCTGATAAAAAAAGAGTTATGTTCAGTGATGACAAGAATTGATTTCCAATTTCCTCCACAATGACTGCATCATTGCCAGCGACTCAGGCAATTTGGCCTACATTACGGTGCCAGCACGGGGCCGTAGATCAGGATGACAGCTGTCTTAACCTGGAGGGGTGCTTACATTGAGGAGAAATTGAGAGAGATATTTAGCGTGAGCGATCCCTTTACTGTTGGTGCGGATCTAGGAAATAGGCCCTGTACTTTGGAGAATTGCTTGGTTTTCACAGAAGAAGAAAAAAGTGTGTGTGTGTGGTTGTAGGTGTGTGCTGCTGCCGAAGGACTATTTCATCCTACTCTTGTATTTTTAGATTTTTTTGAGACTCTTATATTTCTTTGTGCTGACTGTCCTGTGATGTGCTGGTGTTTTGTAGCTCTGACTTTGATTTCCTACTCTGACCCATTCCAATCTTGTAACGGGGTGAGTGACTGGTTTCCGGGAAGTCAGGCGCAGGAGAGTAGAGATGGGTGATAACAGGAAAATGTTAATATACACCCTGGCCCAAAGGCACAGGTGAGGCAGCACAAAGCACAACCATGGTAACATGAACCGGATTAAACAAAACAAACCTAGCTTTGAAACAAACCTAGCGCAAGCCAGCCTGTAGCGTAACACCCTACACAAAGAACAATTCCACACACAGACATGGGGGAAACAGAGGGTAATATACATTTAGTCTGATGAGGGAATGTGAACCAGGTGTGCGGGAAAACAAGACAAAACAAATGGAAAATGAAAGGTGAAGCGACGATGGCTAGAAGACCGGTGACGTCGACCGCCGATCGCCGCCCGAACAAGGGGAGGGACCGACTTCAGCGGAAGTCGTGACAGTACCCCCCCTTGACGCGCGGCTCCAGCAGCGCGCCAACACCGGCCTCGGGGACGACCCGGAGGGCGAGGTGCAGGGCGACCCGGACAAAGACGGTGGAACTCCCACAGCATAGAAGGGTCCAAAACGTCCTCCACCGGGACCCAGCATCTTTCCTCCGCACCGTACCCCTCCCAGTCCATGAGGTACTGAAGGCCTCTCGCCGATGCCTCGAATCCAGTATGAAGCGAACGGAGTACGCTGGGGCCCCTTCGATATCCAAAGGGGGCGGAGGAACCTCCCGCACCTCAGACTCCTGGAGCGGGCCAGCCACCACAGGGGCCTCACTGCGGTGATGGTCTGCGCCAGCCTTCTGTGATGCCACTCGCTCTGAGACCTGAAGTGGTTGTTCCCCTTGCGGTGCAAGTGCCGCGGCTTTTGTGGCGCGATGGGTAACGATGCTTCGTGGGTGTCAGTTGTTGATGTGTGCAAGGGTCCCTGGTTCGAGCCCAGGTTGGGGTGAAGAGAGGGACGGAACCTACACTGTTACATATGCACCTATACAGGTTCTGATCATATCATATAGCAATCAATTATTAATTCACCTTGAAAGCTGCTTCGTTGAGAGGATTTGTCAGTGGGAAAGTGAGAAAATATTAGAAAATTTTACCTGAAAATTCTACCCCCTTAAGCAATCAATAGAAATCCATGGAGCTACAGTATGTTCCACTGTGAGACAGTTGAGCAGATCACCCAGCCCGTGGGATGCAGAGCAGACGGTGACAGACTGACAGAACCCAGGTTGGAGGTAGGGAGAGAACCTTTCATCAGCACGCCTTCCTCCTTCGCCCGTCAGCCACTATCAGCCCAGTGTGTGAGTGTTTGCCCATCAGCCCATGCCACTGCTGTCATCTCTATAAATGTCACCCTGGCCACACCACCGGGCTGTTTGTTTTTACCTAGACAGACCTCACACACACTGGGCTTGTTTTTACTGGCTGTTTTTCTGGTAATTGATATCATAGATGGAGGCTTGTCTATCAGCTACTCCAAAACCTGGTTCTCAGTGGCATCTCATTGTTGGATGGTTTTGGGTTGCTCCCAAGTGTTTTGGTTTGTGTTTGTGTGTATTTTTGGTATTTTATTAGGATCCCCGTTAGGATCCCCATTTTCCTGGGGTCCACACAAAACATGAAACATTTAAAAATGGCACACAGAGCCTACATATCAATACATACACAATATCTAGGTCAAATAGGGGAGAGGCGTTGTACTGTGAGATGTTACTTTATCTATTTTTTTAAACCAGGTTTGTTGTTCATTTGAGCAACATGAGATGGAAGGGAATTCCATGCAATAATGGCTCTGTTTAATAGTGTATGCTTTCTTGAATTTGTTCTGGATTTGGGGACTGGATTTGAAAAGACCCCTGGTGGCATGGCTGGTGGGTGTGTCAGAGCTGTATGTAAGTTGACTATACAAACAATTTAGAATTTTCAACACAATAATGTTTCTTATAAAAATATGTGATGCAGTCAGTCTCTCCTCAACTCTTAGCCAAGAGAGACTGGCATGCATAATATTTAGTCTTTCTTTGCAGCACTCGACTACATGGCTGGACAATAATCAAGATAAGACAAAACTAGACTTGCTTTTGGAGTGTGGTGTCAAAAAAAGCAGAGCATCTCTTTATATGGACAGACCTCTCCCCATCTTTACAACCTTTTGAATCTATATATTTTGACCATGACAATCTAAGGTAACATCAAGTAATTTTGTCTCCTCAACTTGTTCAACAGCCACACCATTCATTACCAGATTCAGCTGAGGTCTAGAGTGTAGGGAATGATTTATCGCAAATACAATTCTCTTAGTTTTAGAGATGTTCAGTACCAGTTTATTACTGGCCACCCATTCCAATACTGACTGCAACTCCTTGTTAAGAGTTTTAGTGACTTCATTAGCTGTGGTTCTGATACTTATGTAGTTGAATCATCAGCATACATGTACACACATGCTTTGCTTAATGCCAGTGGCAGGTCTTTGGTAAAAATATAAAATAGTAGAGGGCCTAGAGAGCTGCCTTGCAGTACACCACACCCTACATGTTTGACATTAGAGAAGCTTCCATTAAAGAAAACCCTCTGAGTTATATTAGATAGATAGCTCTGAATCGACGATATGGCAGAGGTTGAAAAAATCACATGTTTTCTCAACAGCAGGTTATGGTCAAAAATATCGAAGGCTGCACTGAAATCTAACAGTACAGCTCCCACAATCTTTTTATTATCAATTTCTTTCAACCAATCATCAGCCATTTGTGTGTTGAGTACCCTTCTCTATTGTGTGTGTTTTTTACAGTTTGGGGTGACCTACAAGCTGCTTTGAAAGCAATAGCATTTTAAAAAGTCAATTTAAATAGATTTGTGATTTGTTTTGTCAACGATCTACACAAAACTCTGTAAATTCAAAGTGGAATATAATTTTTTTAATTTTTGTATTAATGAAAAATTAAACACTAATATACCTTGGTTAGATAAGTATTCACTCCCTGAGTCAATACATGTTAGAAACATATTTGGCAGCGATTACAGCTGTGAGTCTTCTTGGCTAAGTCTCTAATAGATTTGCACACCTGGATTGTGAATTGCAGATTTAAGTCAAAACTGTAACTTGGCCACTCAGGAAAATCCACTGTCTTCTTGGTAAGCAACTCCAGTGTATATTTGTAGGTTGTAGGTTATTGTCCTGCTGAAAGGTGAATTCCTCTCCCAGTGTCTGGTGTAAAGCAGACTGAAGCATTTTGCCTGTGCTTAGCTACATTCTGTTTTATCCTTAAAAACTCCCCAGCCTTTGCCAATGTCAAACATAACATGAGGCAGCCACCACCGTGCTTGAAAATAAGGAGGCAGTTACTCAGTGATGTGTTGTGTTGGATTTGCCCCAAACATAAAGCTTTGCATTTAGGCCAAAAAGTACATTCCTTTGCCGTGTTTTTTTTTCAGTATTAATTTAGTGCCTTGTTGCATACAGGATGCATGTTTTGGAATATTTGTATTATTCTTTTCACACTGGCATTTTGGTCATTATTGTTGTTGATCCCTATAGCTGTTTTAAAATCACCAATGGCCTCATTGTGGCATCCCAGAGCAGTTTCCTTCCTGTCATTCCGCTCAGGTCAGAAAGACAACTGCATCTTTGATGTGTCTGGGTGGTTTAATACATCATCCACAGCGTAATTATTAACTTGACCATGCTTGAATTGATATTCAATGTCTGATTTGTTATTGTTACCCATCTACCAATCATTGCCCGTGTTTATGAGGCTTTCAAAAAGCTCCCTGGTCTTTGTAGTTGAATCTGTGCTTGAAATTCAACACTTGACTGAGGGACCTTACAGATGTTGTATGTATGGGGGACAGAGGAATGGGTGGTCATTCAAAAAGCATGTCAACCTGTCACGTCCTGACCAGTATAGGGGTTATTTGTTATTGTAGTTTGGTCAGGACGTGGCAGGGGGTGTTTGTTTTATGTGGTTCAGGGTGTGTTTTGTGTATGTGTTTAGGTAGAGGGGTATTTGATTTATTAGTCCGGGGTTTGTTAGAAATATACTAACATAGAACAATGACTATGTTCTATCTAGTCTTTTGTATTTGTTTATGTTTAGTTTATTGGGGTTGGACCTTCAATTGGAGGCAGCTGGTTATTGTTGCCTCTGATTGAGGGTCCTATAATTAGGAGTTTGTTTTTCATGGGTTTTTGTGGGAGATTGTTCTTGTTTAGCTGTTTTGCCTGACAAGACTGTCAAGATCGTTTTGTTTTGTATATGTTGTATGTGTTTCCCTTCTTCAGCATAATAAAATAAGATGAGTGTACATTTTCCAGCTGCGTCTTGGTCTCTACCCTACGTCACCCGTGACACAACCCTGATTATTGCACACAGAGTGGGTCCATGTAACTTACGTGATTTGTTAAGCCAAATATGACTCCTGAACTAATTTAGGCTTGCCTAAACAAAAGCGGCGAATACTTATACAACATCTATATTTTAGTTGTTTCATTGTTATTAATTTGTATCACAACAAAAACAAATCTATTTACATACCACTTTGCAACGCAAGAATATGTGATTTTGTTTTTGAAATGGTAGGAATAGAAATGGTCTTAGGTGTCTTAGGTATTTGAAAGCTATAAGCATTCAATTCCTACCTCACATCATCCACTTACAAGTGCATATCCCCAACATTCATGTTCTCTCTCTTTATTCATTATCTGTAATCAGCTAACACAGGTTTCTATTAGACATCTTGAGGATATATTTTTATCATGGGGTGCAGTTGGCGTATAGGATAAATGGAGTCCCATTTGTCAGCTATAATGTTGTAATGTAATGTCTCACTGGGGTTTTAATCACAGATCATTTTGACAAATGGCCTGGGGGTTGGGCCTACGAGTGTTTAAGATTGGAGTAGATTGGTGACTGTGAGTGTGATATCAGGGTTATGCTCAGAAGGAAGACAACGTTTTGAAATGGAGTGAGTTGGGAAGGTACTGCTTCAACTTGTGGAGAGGGACCTGAAATAAAACCCTAACCTAAAAATAATAACACTTTGTATGGCAACCAGATTAGGACATTCTCTGCCCTTACCCTAGTCTCAACCCTGTAGGCTTACTAGCAGGACTGAGGATGGATGACATTGATGCCGTATAGCAGTGGAAGAGTAGAGTCTTGGTTAACACATCACCTGGTCCAGAGAGGGAAGTGTGATTAACCAATCCCAATTTGGCCACCACCTTTAATAGGCAAACACATTACATCTAACTGGCAATAGCTTTACACATGATTTAAATTAAGACAAAGTGGAAGTTAACCACACCATGAAATGCTACCTTTTTAAACGCTGTCATATAAAAGCTTGGCTCTGACAATACAAAATTGGCAACATTTTGCTTTGTTATATCTACATAAACCATACACAAGCTAGACTCCCTTATTCTCATAACAATTCCAGACCTCACAGTTTCATCTCCACATCCACTCCACATCCTATTTCGTTGCGATTCTCTATTAATATTTGCTGATGATTTAGCTAATCTCAAGCATATGGTGGATCGATGTAGAATAGTCTGTGTGTGTGGAAAAATGAGACACTGCGCTTCTCGCTGCTCAACGCTTCTTCTGGCTGAGAAGAGATCTGCCAGCAGCTATCACAGCCCTGTGATTAAACAGCAGAAAAAATAGAAGAGAAATCAATGGTTGAATTCATCCCTCAGATCCCCAAGCGGGATGTATTAGTGTTGTTAAGCACATTCCACTCAAGGTGACAGATGAAAGCTCTCTGAGACGCATAAAATGACTCATCTTTTAAATCCTCTTTAACAGTGTGTCTCCAATAGCCATTCAACTCTGCCTCCCAGGCCGTCATTGGGCCACATCTCATTTCTTGTAAAATGGGCTCGTCAATGGGATTGATTCATACCCACAGACTGCACACTGCTGCAAGTGGGAGTTAACGAGGCAGGGCTAGATTCGCAGAAAAATCTCTACGGGGTCTTTGACATCAATTCAAAGTTTCAAAGCACCCCTTTCCCCTTCTTTGTTCCTGCAACATGTAATTTATAGTTTAATAAAAGCCCATAGCTCACACTACGAGCAACAGGGTTCCTTTCTGGTTAAACGAGATCCTGCAGTCAAACTTATGAAATGATGTCATGTGTAATACAGAGCCCTCCGCCATGAAGGCCTGTTAAGATTAATTGACTACATTTATATATTTTTTTCTTCTTTTTTTTTCTTCTTTTTTTACACAAGTCTGCTTTTATGCTGCAGGCCAGTGAGAGCTTTTTACAGCTAAGATCTACATCAGGGATGGGCAACTTTGATAGGGGTGGGGCCACAAAAAATCTTAAGTCATCATGATGGCCTGCAGTTGCTCATGGGTCTGTGTACTCATATGTGCATATTTTCTTTTTCATTTTAGAGATCATTTTGTGCAATTCTACACATTTTGTCATGGGGAGTAGAGAAAATGTTGCAGTTTAAAGCAAGTTTGCTGCAATTCTACACATTTTGCCATGGGGAGTAGAGAAAATGTTGCAGTTTTAAAGCAAGTTTGCTGCAATTCTACACATTTTATCATGGGGCGAAGAGGAAAATTTGCTGTTTTATAGCAAATTTCCTGCAATTCTACACATTTTGCCATAGGTTGGAGAGACATGTTTGCAGTTTTTAAGATGATATGTGAGTGAGACTAGCAAAATAATAATTCGACCATGATTACTAAATTTAGATAGTCTAGCGGCCAGCTAATTTACCAATCTAAAAATGTTTACCTGACATGGGCTAATTGGGAGACTATCAGTGACTGACATAACAAGAGAAAAATTGCTGATGCACAAACAAATTTTGAAATTGCACCTTTTGTATTCTACTATTCTAACTTGCCACAGTAAGTTGAAAGCAAGCTGAGTAAAAAAAAAAAAAAAGACTGTGAAAGATCTGTAACCAAGTGTTGTCTAGGCCTAGTGCTCATTACTTACTGAGTAAGTCAATAAGTATGATGTCTTTGGTGTTTTGGGGAGAGAGTATTAGCCTGTATTGCTCTAGTCAGTGGTTTATATCTTCAATGACACTAGTTTGTCCAAGTAGTTTGTAGTCTAAACTCTCATTACAATCACCTAGAAAAGCCTTTGACACCTTATAACCCCAGCCAGCAATTAAGTGATCCTTACAATGTGTATCATTCCAGTTGTGAAGGCCAGTACATTTCACAAGTAATTGCACTTCAAGGTCCCTTCCATCTTAATTTTAATAATTTCATTCCACGTACATATCAATAAAAGCTGTCAGTATTTTTATTTATTAACCTTATAATTGTCAAACCTCATTACAGTCAATGGTGGCTAATGACGAGTTGAACTCGGGTAAGGATGGGCAGGACATGATGGAGGAATGGAGCATTTAATTCCTCCTTTTGTGTTCGTCACACTGTGAATTATCGGCCTCATGTGGAGAGAGAGAGCTCTGTCTTTGCCGTCCTCTGCCACAGAGACAGACTGCAGTATATCCTTCTCATCAAACGCAGATGGAAAAGTATCAAACCTTTGAATGAGTCACAGTGTGATAAGAAGACATCTTCTTTCCTGTGTGTAGTAACTTGACAAGCCCACACACATTTCTATATTCCTTTCCTTTACTTTCAACCTAAGAAATAAAAGGTTTACAACCATGTACAAACGGTACCAATACAGCAAAACGATACAGCCCAATCAACATGTGATAGAGTCGCCTTGTCCAGATCCGACTCTGGGTGATGACCTCATCAAAGGGGAAAGGTCACGGTCAATGCCAATGCCAATAATAACAATGCACACATGAATAGCAATCATACTAAACTGCAGGTAAGTACAATACATATTCAATGTAATTATTTATATAGTGTCCACACTATAACACTGTGGCATGCTGTTTCTCTCTATGTGGTTAGTCTATGACTATGGGCTTTTGATGAACTGCTATATTACAGAGATTTGCTCAGAGCTCAAATGTTGATTCATATAATTTCAGTAGATATAATTCCAGCTCATATACATTTAATGGGCATTTGTCATAGGCAGTTAAGTGAAATGTCCTACTCCTCACATTTGAGAAAGAGCAATACAGACTATGCTCTGGTATAAGTTCAGGTGTGTCAAAACCTTACATTACGTGAAGAGAAGCACAGTCTTGGTTCTGTTGGAAATGCTGTGTATTACTGAGCCATATTCAGTCTGCAAACACACACACACTGGCAGGACATGATGGAGGAATGGAGCATTTCATTCCTGACAGATATCGTGTTTATTTCTTGTGACAGCAGAGAAAAAAACAGCTTGTGACAGTTTGTCTGATCGGCGCTCATTCCTGGGTTCTGTGTTGTTGTGAATATTTTTGTATTTATATTACTTTACGCAGGTCCAACTGAAGATTTGTCGGAATAGCTCAGACATGAGTGTAACACCAAAACAGAGCAGGTGGGGTTTAAATAAACGATGAGCAGTGAGGCTTTAGATAGGGACTTCAGCATGAATTTTTGATCTAAATGTTGTAGCTGAGCTGACACTGAGAGTTGTAAAGGGCCTTGGTGAACAACCAAGATGGAGCACCGGGTGGCGCTATTTTCCAACAAATGTGCCCCATGGCCTCCACACACCAACCTCACCCCTGTCTGCCTGCCTGCATGGGTTTTCCTATTATGGTCATGATGAAGTAGCCAGCATTGGAAATACAGTATATAATCTGTGAGGGAGATAATGACCACCAGTATATCTGTCACTCCTGTCATGGATATGGCTCCATTATGGTGTTGTGTGTGATGGTAGTAGAAAGGTCTCCTTCAACCGTTATGTAACTCCAATAACACTCTTGTTAAAATATCAGAGTTTATGTCGTCTATCAGGGAAGGACTTGATGGATGGTTGCAGGGCTGTTGAGCTACTTGTCTTGGCAATGCCTGGGAAATTTGTGTTGGTCAGAAAAGTGAACTCAATTAACCGATTGTGTGTGTGCTGTTAATACCATCTCATGTTAGTCCAGGTAGCTTTTCAAACGGGACACAGACAGTTGAGCATGCTCTGCACCTACCATGCCTGTCCCATTGGTCTGGCTCAGATACACACGCACACTTGCATACACACGCACACGCACACTTGCAGACCTTCTCCTCCTCTTTTCATTTGAACTCACTCCTTAAATCACGCTCGGCCTGAAATCTGAATGTAAACAGACGGAGTTGCATAAGCCTCTCTAAATCCACAAGTATGAAGGAGCTTCAGTCACACCATATGTGTTATACCTCCATCACAGTGGCTTCATGGAGGTTTTCATCAACTCCATTCTAATCTCTCTACTGCAGTAAATTAAATGTATTGAATAATTACGGATGTTTTCGTTTATAGACAGTGTATAAATGATGGAGCTAGCAGCAGTCCCAGGGCCCTGCTCCACTAGGAACGCTCAGACCTAGATCAGCGCTCAGACCCAGGTCAGCGCTCAGACCCAGGTCAGCGCTCAGATCCAGGTCAAGGCTCAGACCCAGGTCAGGGCTCAGACCCAGGTCAGGGCTCAGATCCAGGTCAAGGCTCAGACCCAGGTCAGGGCTCAGATCCAGGTCAGGGCTCAAATACAGGTCAGGGCTCAGATCCAGGTCAAGGCTCAGACCCAGGTCAGCGCTCAGATCCAGGTCAGGGCTCAGACCCAGGTCAGGGCTCAGACCCAGGTCAGGGCTCAGATCCAGGTCAGGGCTCAGATCCAGGTCAGGGCTCAGATCCAGGTCAGGGCTCAAATCCAGGTCAGGACTCAGGTCTAGGTTAGGGCTCAGATCCAGGTCAGGGCTCAGACCCAGGTCAGGGCTCAGACCCAGGTCAGGGCTCAAATCCAGGTCAGGGCTCAGACCCAGGTCAGGGCTCAAATCCAGGTCAGGGCTCAGATCCAGGTCAGGGCTCAAATCCAGGTCAGGGCTCAGACCCAGGTCAGGGCTCAGACCCAGGTCAGGGCTCAGATCCAGGTCAGGACTCAGACCCAGATCAGGGCTCAGATCCAGGTCAGGGCTGAGACCCAGGTCAGGACTCAGATCCAGGTCAGGGCTCAAATCCAGGTCAGGGCTCAAATCCAGGTCAGGACTCAGATCCAGGTCAGGGCTCAAATCCAGGCCAGGGCTCAAATCCAGGTCAGGGCTCAGACCCAGGTCAGGGCTCAGACCCAGGTCAGGGCTCAGACCCAGGTCAGGGCTCAGACCCAGGTCAGGACTCAGATCCAGGTCAGGGCTCAGATCCAGGTCAGGGCTCAAATCCAGGTCAGGGCTCAGACCCAGGTCAGGACTCAGATCCAGGTCAGGGCTCAAATCCAGGTCAGGGCTCAGACCCAGGTCAGGACTCAGATCCAGGTCAGGGCTCAGACCCAGGTCAGGGCTCAGATCCAGGTCAGGGCTCAGACCCAGGTCAGGGCTCAGACCCAGGTCAGGGCTCAGACCCAGGTTAGGGCTCAGACCCAGGTCAGGGCTCAGACCCAGGTCAGGACTCAGATCCAGGTCAGGGCTCCGATCCATGGCAGTAGACCCTGCCTTCCATTTCCCTTCTCCCAGCTCTGTGATTCACTGACACCACTGAGTGTGTCTGGGAGAACTCCCTAAATTCAGCCCATTTCTCTCTGCTTCCCAGGCTGCACTGAAAGGTGCCAACCCACACTCTAGGTCTCTCAACACAGCATGACAACAACTCTTGTGTAGGCGCTCGGTTTCCTTTCTCGGGCATGTTTTCTTTTTGGCAGCACTTTTTGTGTTGTGTGCGTGTTGTTATTGTGAACAAGTCCCCCTCTGCTCGTAAGTCTTAAGTATGGCATAGCATTAGTATTTATACATTTGCTCATACGAGAGAGTCTGTTGAACGTATTCCCCGGCAGTGAACGAACGATGTGGATCTTTCCCATGGTGCAGTTCAAAGGAAAAGAGAGACGTGGCCAGATGGACTGGGTAGAAGTTCAGGCCTGCCAAAGCGCTCTCTCAACCACCTGCCACCACCTCTGCCAACACAGACCCTTTCTATCTCCATATACATCCAGACGTTTTATTTGCATCATCAGCCAACACAGATGGCTGCTTCACTGGTATTAGCAAAGCGTTGACCCGGTATGGTGTTTTTTCTGGGTTGCAAGAAATTACATGGTAAAATAGTAATTTCACTGTAGTAAGCTATGCATTAGGTGTTATGTTTTTTAGGGGGGAAATAGAATCTTTACAATAAAAATCCTATAATGAAAATGTAAAATTGCCAGTGACCTTAGTGCATGACAGTGGGGTTTGAGAGAGAGAGAGATCTTCATTCATCACAGTGCCTACAGATTTGCTGTTCAGCCTGTGCAGTGGCAGTGCTGTCAGTGCTGCTGAGGCAGGACACTTAAATCAAACAGACTACTTTATTTCAGAGGAGATGGGCTAGATCTGCCTGCCAAGCCATGTCTTTACAAACTCCGCTCTAATCGAGAAGCACTTTTAAAGCCAGACGAATCAATACATACTGTGAAGATTTGGTACCAACATGTATTCAGTGTTTACTGAATGTCTCACGGCAGATTTATTGTCCTTTCTTGTTCTAAAACTGTATTTGGTATCTCAAATATATTTATTTTTTGTAATGATGTGTGCAAAAAATGTGACTTGTCAGATTACGATTCAGAAAAGAGGCATGAGAGGGACCCACTCAAGAGTGCTCTGTTATCCTCACAGCCCTACTGTTTCAACTCATGCTATTGAGTGAAATATTACTTAGAAAACAACCCATGCTTAGTTAACAAACACGTCAGACTTGGTATACCAAGGTCATCAATCAGACACATTTAGTCAGCACTTCCTGAAGAACATGGTAGTCTCTCACTCACTCACTCACTCACTCACTCACTCACTCACTCACTCACTCACTCACTCACTCACTCACTCACTCACTCACTCACTCACTCACTCACTCACTCACTCACTCACTCTCACTCACTCACTCACTCACTCACTCACTCCCCCCCATGCACTCACTCATCTATCTCTTTGTACAGGCAATTCATCTCCTGGGTCTTGTCTATTGACATACTGTATGTTGGTCTGGCTCCACTCTGGCTAAACGCTGGCCAGGCTACAGGTTGGAGGCTCATCAGCTTTGCCCAAGGGCAGTTCTTCAGGCATATAGAGAGGGAGAGAGAAAGGGAGGAAAGGAGGTATGGCGGGCTTTACGACTGGATCACGCCCACTAATAATAATTAATTGTTGATCCTCTCTGCTTATGAATGTAGTTTTCCAGGGTACATTTTATTTCCCCTCCGTCTCCCTCCCTCTCTCCATTCAATTTCTCTCCCTATCTCTCTAGGGTGTGTGAGGCATTGAGTGCGTAGGAAGTGGAAGCCGAGAGGATGGCAAAGCTGTTGACAGAGTGAGCTATCAAATGAAAGTAGTGCTGATTAGGAGGACACATGCTCATAGCAGAGCACTAAGTGCACCACGGCAGCATTAAATTCTATATTTGTACTGCTTGACGCCTCCATCCCATGGTGCCTTAGTACAGTAGCTGTACTGTACCTCATGCAGTTTGGTCTGTATGATTTTAACTGTATTTAACGAGAAAGGCCTTTGGAGAGAGGCCGGCTGACGTCAGCAGAGCCACACCTAGGCTCTGCAGGTCCAAAGACTGTGTTGTTATACTGCAAAGATTGTGACAGAGTATATACAAAAATAGTCAAAAGGTTTAGATACAGTAGGGTAAAATGAGCTTCCAGGGAATATCTTGCTGGTGTGTGTTTGGGATGACTGAGACAGAGACCTAGTCTAATGGTGGCGTTTGGACCAGGCGTTTGGATCAGGCTTTTGGACCAGGCGTTTGGACCAGGCGTTTGGACCAGGCGTGTGGTTGGTGATCTGGTCAGTGCCTTTCAATATCAAATTACTAACCCTTCCCTTATGTAGAGTTTGAAATCGCCAAAAATACTATTTAACGTAATTTTGCCACCATGACCGTTCATCTACTTTCTTATTAAGTATGGTTCTCAAACTTGAAAAACACATAATTAAAACAATTGAATAAAACATTTGACCTTGGTCTATATAACTTTTGAAAGGTGAAACAAAGAATGGTGCAACCATGCTGATCACATAGATATAGGTATGATGTCCTGATGATGCTCAGAGGCTGATGTGAAGTACATTTAAAGTAAATCTGACCTTGACCTTTGCGCTAAAGCCAAATGGTATTCTGTGCGGTGCAGATCTATCCATGATGATCACAAGGATATAACTATGTTTTCCTTGTGATGTTCAGAATCCGAGGGACAGTGATCGGAAGTTTGGCTAATTATGACCTAAACATTTCATAAATGTCATAATTTGATTGATTAAGGACTTTGGTACAGTAATCAAGCATTTGGATCTACATTTTTAACAGTTGGGTCTATCAACTCAGGAGGTTGCATATGAAAGAGGACATTCTCAGCCACTGGAAAATACATTTTGGGAGGTTAAAATCATATATTTCTGATCTTGATGTACTTACTGTACTTATGGTACGGGTCAAATTGACCCGGAACATAAACGTGTAGGCCGAATCGAACATAAGGGAAGGATTATCATATCTCTTTGGTGCTGTTATTACGTGTGCTGCGCTAATAATGCATGAGAGAGGCTGAGTGATCTGAGCCTCCTTTACAAAACACAGGACTGCTGTTGACGGCTGACAGCTGCGTTCGTCTCCCGGAACATTCTGCCACATTGTGTTACTGTCAGAGGAAGCTGAGAGAAGCCTGTTTTGAATTCTCATTCACTATAAATGGGGGTTTGGATCCCGCAATGTAATTCATTAATTTCAGCGATTTGTCAGTCAAAGCGTATTTTCTTAACCCAGATGGAACATAAACACAATAATGCGCAAATGAGACATGACAGTTGTATTGAGCTTAAATTATTAGCACTGATCATGTGGGCCTCCCTTTTCCCTGGCAGCCAGCGAGCAGAGCAGAGATGACTGAGCGTAAATAGACAAAAGGAACACCTATGTGAGAATGCTGTTCATTGACTACAGCTCAGTGTTCAACACCATAGTGCCCACAAAGCTCAGCACTTAGCTAAGGACCTGGGACTAAACACCTCCTTCTGCAATTGGATCCTTGACTTCCTGACGGGCCGCCCCCAGGTGGTAAGGGTAGGCAACAACACATCTCCCACTCTGATCCTCAACACGGGGGCCCCTCAAGGGTGCGTGCTTAGTCCCCTCCTGTACTCCCTGTTCACCCATGACTGTGTGGTCAAGCACGACTCCAACACCATCATTAAGTTTGCTGATGGCACAACGGTGGTTGGCCTGATCACCGACAACGATGAGACAGCCTATTGGGAAGAGGTCAGAGACCTGGCAGGGTGGTGCCAGGACAGCAACCTCTCCCTCAACGTGAGAAAGACAAAGGAGATGATCGTGGACTAAAGGAAAAGGAGGTCCGAACAGGCCCCCATTAACATCGACGGGGCTGTAGTGGAGTGGGTTGAGAGCTTCAAGTTCCTTGGTGTCCACATCACCAACAAACTATCATGGTCCAAACACACCAGGAAAGTTGTGAAGAGGGCATGACAACGCCTTTTCCCCCGCAGGAGACTGAAAAGATTTGGCATGGGTTCCCAGATCCTCAAAAAGTTCCACAGTGCACCATCGAGAGCATCCTGACCGGTTTCATCAACACCTGGTATGGCAACTGCTCGGCATCCGACCGTAAGGCGCTAAAGAGGGTAGTGCGTAAAGCCCAGCTCTTCACTGGGGCCAAGCTTCCTGCCATCCAGGACCTATATACTAGGCGGTGTCAGAGGAAGGCCCAAAAAATTGTCAAAGACTCCAATCACCCAAGTCATAGACTGTTCTCTCTGCTACCGCATGGCAAGCGGTACTGGAGAGCCAAGTCTAGATCCAAAAGGCTCCTTAACCTCTTGACGGTTGCCTAGGATAGGAGGCGCTACAGCGATTTTTGAAAAAAAATTGTGCCCATTTTAAACAGCCTCCTACTCAAACTCAGAAGCTAGGATATGGATATAATTAATACTTATGGATAGAAAACACCCTAAAGTTTCTAAAACTGTTTGAATGGTGTCTGTGAGTATAACAGAACTCATTTGGCAGTCAAACCCCGAGACCGATCGTAACAGGATGTGGAATTCTGAATTGCGGACTCAACTTCATCACTTTGCCTATAAATCACACCGTGAGCAATGGTTCATTGAGCACTTCCTATTGCTTCCACTAGATGTCCCCAGTCTTTACAAAGTGGTTTGAGTCTCCTACTGTGAAAACTGACACAATGAGAGTCTGTGGAAAGTGGTCACATGAGGAGGGCCATCACCATTATGACGCCGGCGCCCCTGGCTACCCTCCCCTTTCGAAACGTTTAGAAATACAATGCAATCGTCCCCCTTGAATCTTATTGGAGCTCTGGTTGAAAAAGGCCCTAAAGATTTATGTTATACAACGTTTGACATGTTTGAACGAACCAAAAAAAAAGAAAAGCATTTTATTGAAAGAGGACTCCCGCGGCCGACGGAGCTTTTGGAGCAGCCTTCAGAACGTGCTAACAAGAACAAGCTATTGGGACGTAAAGGATTAACTTTTTCGAACGAAAATACATTTGTATTTTAGAGAGAACGATTTATTTCAGCTTTTATTTCTTCCATCACATTCCCAGTGGGTCAGAAGTTTACATACACTCAATTAGTATTTGGTAGCATTGCCTTTAAATTGTTTAACTCGGGTCAAACATTTCGGGTAGCCTTCCACAAGCTTCCCACAATAAGTTGGGTGAATTTTGGCCCATTCCTCCTGACAGAGCTGGTGTAACTGAGTCAGGTTTGTAGGCCTCCTTGCTCGCACACACTTTTGCCACAACTTTGGAAGTATGCTTGGGGTCATTGTCCATTTCGAAGACCCAATCACAACCAAGCTTTAACTTCCTGACTGATGTCTTGAGATGTTGCTTCAATATATCCCATAATTGTCCTCCTCATGATGCCATCTATTTTGTGAAGTGCACCAGTCCCTCCTGCAGCAAAGCACCCCCACAACATGATGCTGCCACCCCCATACTTCACGGTTGGGATGGTGTTCTTCGGCTTGCAAGCCTCCCCCTTTTTCCTACAAACGTAACAATGGTCATTATGGCCAAACAGTTCTATTTTTGTTTCATCAGACCAGAGGACATTTCTCCAAAAAGTACGATCTTCGTCCCCCTGTGCAGTTGTAAACCGTAGTCTGTTTTTTTATGGCGGTTTTGGAGCAGTGGCTTCTTCCTTGTTGAGCTGCCTTTCAGGTTATATTGATATAGGACTCATTTTACTGTGGATATTGATACTTTTGTACCTGTTTCCTCCAGTATCGTCACAAGGTCCTTTGCTGTTGTTCTGGGATTGATTTGCACTTTTTGTACCAAAGTACGTTCATCTCTAGAAGACAGAATGCGTCTCCTTCCTGAGCGGTATGGCGTGGTCCCATGGTGTTTATACTTGTGTACTATTGTTGTACAGATCAACGTGGTACCTTCAGGCATTTGGATATTGCTCTCAATGATGAACCAGACTTGTGGAGGTTTACAATTTTTATTCTGAGGTCTTGGCTGATTTTTTTTTCTTACATGATGTCAAGCAAAGAGGCACAGAGTTTGAAGGTAGGCCTTGAAATACATCCACAGGTACACCTCCAATTGATTCAAATGATGTCAATTAGCCTATCAGAAGCTTTTAAAGCCATCGACATTTTCTGGAATTTCCTAAGCTGTTTAAAGGCACAGTCAACTTAGTGTTTGTAACATTTTGACTCACTGGAATTGTGATACAGTGAATTGTTGGATTACTTGTGTCATGCACAAAGTAGATGTCCGAACCGACTTGCCAAAACTTTAGTTTGTTAACAAGAAATTTGTGGAGTGGTTGAAAAACTAGTTTTAATGACTCCAACCTAAGTGTATGTAAACTTCCGACTTCAACTGTATGTGAGAGTGGATTCTTGGCCCTCACTAGCATGAAAACTAAATACAGGCACAGACTGTGTGTGGAAAATGATTTAAGACTGAGACTTTCTCCAATACAACCCACATTGCAGAGTTGTAACAAAACTCACATACAATCTTATGTTTAATAAATGTATTGTATAGTGTGTGTGTAGCAGGCTTACAATGATGGCAAAAACAAAATTTGAGAGTGTGCTGACCCTGGTGCTAGAGGGGGTACGCAGCTGGAGGTTGAATGTTTGAAGGGGTACGGGAGTATAACAAGTTTGGGAACCACTGTTCTAGGCAGCCCACTAGGCAGACCCAATTACCGGATATCTCCACCCCTGACAGCTCACCTCACACAGCCCTGAACACGCTACTCTGCTTAACTCTACAGCTAATACAATTACACAACATCTTCAAACAGCCTAATTAATGCTATTCATCTGTTGTTCTCGTCTATTGTTTTCAATTACAATTTCAACATGCAAATTATGCTAATCAAGGCAATTAAACATCTTGCAAAACAAAGCTGTGCAAAGGACTGAACATGTGGAGGAGTAAAAGCTAGAAAAAGACAAAGAAGATTGTTGAGAACTGAAGAGATTTTACTGAGTAATGAAGTGGAGTCAAAAAGCTTCAACTCTCCAATTTCTTATTAATGGCTTTCAATTATGTAATAGAAAAATGCTTATCAATCATGTTTTTTAATAACTCCCCTAAATATAGTGGCATCAGCAGCAATACACAAAAAAATGCCACAGGTCAACGACTGGAGCACATGGAATAACAAGTTTAGTTTTTGATATTATCATCTTCTATCTTGAAGGATCAAATCAGCCACTACGCCCAGTTCCCACTGCCTTTCTCTGACCTCTCACCTCTATGTATCTCTAGGGAAAGGTTCCATGAGGTACAGATCTAGGATCAGCTTCCCGTCCCCCAATCCAAACCTTAACTATTAGTGGGGGAAATGCAAATAGGTCCATGGGATTCCCTGCCCTTAGGGAATCCCATGGACAGATCATCTATCCTCCTCATTGACCAACCCAGACAAAAGAAACCAACCAAGCAACTGATTTAATCACCACAATGAGAAGCCCATTTATCGTCACTATCAGCCATTCCAGGCTTTAAATACTGATCCAGACGCATAAACGAATCCCCCTCATTATACAGCTCTGCCTCACTCAGGTGACAGGTGAACCTCTCCATGCTAATGTGCTATGAAATCTGGTTCCAAAACGTTCCACACGTTGCCTCACAAGATTAATGACAATCTGTCAGCCTGAGATAAAAATAAATGCCACTCCCTCTCTCCCTCATTCTCTCTCCCTCTGTCTTTCTCAGTCTCGCTCCTTCTGGAGTTGTCTTAGATGCTGATGCATAAGATGCAGATTATGGGTAAATGGTCCCAGTCAAACATACGTGCATCAGGAGAAGGGAAATCGTGAGAGCCTGTCAACCCACTGGGCATAGACATCAATTCAACGTCTATTCCACGTTGGTTCAATATAATTTAGTTGAAATTACATGGAAACAATGTTTATTCAACCAGTGTGTGCCCAGTGGGAAGATACTTTGATAATGTAATCAAGGACCATGTTCTGTCCTGGACTGTTGATTAGAAGTAGACTAAGCATGTTGTTCATGTTCAGTGAATCATCTTTCCATTATCTGATTATTAAATTGTTTGCCTAATTAGAAATGTTGTTAGTTCTACTATGAGTCAACATTGTGGTGCCTGCATATAACCATGGTAATCTATTCGATTGATTATTCATATTCAGTTTTAAATGTAGCTGCTTAAAAGAGGGAACAACTAGCCTAACCCTTTGATTTCATGCTGAAACTGAGCTTGTCTAAATATGTACACCGTATAAGTCACTTCTGTCTCAGTTCAAAAAAAGCTTGTCAATACTGTGAGCGGACCAAGTAATTTGGTGTCACTCTAAAGCGGAAAGGTGGAATAAACGGGTCAGGAGTAGGTTTTCTTGATTGAACACAGTTCTCTATTGAGAGATTTCTGACAATACAAACACTCCAACACAATCAATGAGAATCTCCCAAGGAACAACATGCATCTTCTTTAGATGACACAAGAACACAAGACGATTATCTTTAAACTATAACAACAATCACGGGTTTGTCACCGTCTGAATGGCTCTTCTTGGATAGCTCCCCTCTCTTGGTAGCCATTCTACAGAGATAGTTTTGTAAGTCGCTCTGGATAAGAGCGTCTGCTAAATGACGTAAATGTAAATGTAAAAATTGTTTATCTTCTCCCTCCCTGCTGGTTCCATCCTCTCTCTTATAGGGGAAAGAGAATATGTCATTAGTACTGTCAGCTGTGCTTAATGGTTACCTTGTCTCACATGCCTTGTTGGGCTAGTATCCGTGAGCCCAGCCTGCCCTCTGGTGGTCCTTCCACAATACTTTGCCCCTTGATAACCAGGGGCATGTTGTAAAGCGTTACATGGTCGCTGCCCATATCATTCCATAATGCAGAAAATATACGGAAGTTCAGGAGCCTTGCTTTAACAAAGTTAACCATTTTCACTGTAGTGTCCAAAACGTCTTTCAAGCTGTCAGCCATTCCCTTGACAGCAAGAGCCTCTTGGTGGATGCTGCAGTGTACCCAAGTGGCGTCGGGAGCAACTGCTTGCACACGCGTTACCACTCCACTATGTCTCCCTGTCATGGCTTTTGCTTCATCAGTACAGATACATTTGAAGTCAGAAGTTTACATACACCTTAGCCAAATACATTTAAACTCAGTTTTTCACAATTCCTGACATTTAATCCTAGTAAAAATTCACTGTCTTAGGTCAGTTAGGATCACCATTTTATTTTAAGAATGTGAAATGTCAGAAAAATAGCAGAGAATGATTTATTTCAGCTTTTATTTCTTTCATCACATTCCCAGTGGGTCAGAAGTTTACATACACTCAATTAGTATTTGGTAGCATTGCCTTTAAATTGTTTAACTTGGGTCAAACATTTTGGGTAGCCTTCCACAAGCTTTCCACAATAAGTTGGGTGAATTTTGGCCCATTCCTCCTGACAGAGCTGGTGTAACTGAGTCAGGTTTTATAGGCCTCCTTGCTTGCACACGCATTTTCAGTTCTGCCCACAAATGTTCTATAGGATTGAGGTCAGGGCTTTGTGATGGCCACTCCAAAACCTTGACTTTGTTGTCCTTAAGCCATTTTGCCACAACTTTGGAAGTATGCTTGAGGTCATTGTCCATTTGGAAGACCCATTTACGACCAAGCTTTAACTTCCTGACTGATGTCTTGAGATGTTGCTTCAATATATCCACATCTTCCTACCTCATGATTCCATCTATTTTGTGAAGTGCACCAGTCCCTCCTGCAGCAAACCACCCCCACAACATGTTGCTGCCACCCCTGTGCTTCACAGTTGGAATGGTGTTCTTCGGCTTGAAAGCCTCCCCCTTTTTCCTCCAATGGGCATTATGGCCAAACAGTTATTTTTTTGTTTCATCAGACCAGAGGACATTTCTCCAAAAAGGATGATCATCGAAGTGTAACGGATGTGCAGTTGAAAACTGTAGTCTGTTTTTTTATGTCGGTTTTGGAGCAGTGGCTTCTTCCTTGCTGAGCGGCCTTTCAGGTTATGTTGATATAGGACTCGTTTTTACTGTGGATATAGATACTTGTGTACCTGTTTCCTCCAGCATCTTCACAAGGTCCTTTGCTGTTGTTCTGGGATTGATTTGCACTTTTCGCACCAAAGTATGTTCATCTCTAGGAGACAGAACACATCTCTTTCCTGAGCGGTATGACGGCTGTGTGGTCCCATGGTGTTTATACTTGCGTACTATTGTTTGTACATGTGAACGTGGTACCTTCAGGCGTTTGGAAATGTCTCCCAAGGAAGAACCTGACATGTGAAGGTCTACAATTTTTTTCTGAGGTCTTGGCTGATTTATTTTTATTTTCCCATGATTTCAAGCAAAGAGGCACTGAGTTTGAAGGTAGGCATTGAAATACATCCACAGGTACACCTCCAATTGAATCAAATGATGTCAGTTAGCCTATCAGAAGCTTCTAAAGCCATTACATAATTTTCTGGAATTTTCCAAGCTGTTTAAAGGCACAGTCAACTTAGTGTATGTAAACTTCTGACCCACTGGAATTGTGATACAGTGAATTATAAGTGAAATAATATGTCTGTAAACAATTGTTGGAAAAATTACTTGTGTCATGCACAAGGTAGATGTCCTAACCGACTTGCCAAATCTATAGTTTGTTAACAAGAAATTTGTGGAGTGGTTGAAAAACGAGTTTTAATGACTCCAACCGAAGTGTATGTAAACTTCCGACTTCAACTGTACCAACACATCTTGACCACCAAAGTCCATTTGATGTCACAAAGCTGTCCATTACTTTAATAATATCCTCTCATGTTGTCCTGGTTTCCAGTGGTTTGCAGAAGAGGATGTCTTCCTTAATTGACCCCTCATAAACGTAACGGATATATACCAGCCACTGTGCCAGGCCCGCCACGTCTGTTGACTCAACCAGCTGTAATGCATAGAATTCACTGGCTTGTATGCAAAGCAGTAATTGTTTCAAAACATATCCTGCCATGTCACTGATGTGCCGTGAAACAGTGTTGTTTGATGAAGTAATTGTCTGTATAGTTCTTTTGTCCTTTTTCCCCCAGCATTTCCCAGCCATATCTGCGGCAGCAGGAAGAATTAGGTCCTCCACAATAGTATGGGGCTTGCCTGTCCTAGCCACTCGATAGCTCACCAACGGATATTAATGGTATCTGTTGCTTTTATACATGTCTTTCTACTCGAAAGTTGTCTTTATTCTCACACAATAAACTCCCGTGGCTTATTTTTCAAATTATCATGTTTTGTTTCTAAATGTCTGTGCAAGAGTGAAGGTTTCCCCCGAGAGAGTAACGGTTAATGTGATTGGATGTTAATTATTTGACTAGGCTACCTGTATTTGACATTGTGTTGTTATTTCGCTGAATACTAGATGGTTTAATTTTATTTTTGGCAGTGAAACGCGACTACCCAGGCGAGAAAAAAACCTCACCCAAATGTATAGACCCGTTGGAATAATATAAATGTACTGTTTGAAAACGTGAAGTTTTTTTTTAATGCTGGATCATCATTTAGCATTGTTGATCCTGGATCATTGAAAAAAATGTGATGGTACGCGTACCCCAGTTTGGGAATACCTGGCCTAGAACATTAAGACCCAGGATCATGATACAGGATCAACACAGCTAAATGCCGATCCAGGATTGATACAAATAAATGACGATCCAGAATCAACACAGCTAAATGACGATCCAGGATAAACACAGCTAAATGCCGATCCAGGATAAACACAGCTAAATGACGATCCAGGATAAACACAGCTAAATGACGATCCAGGATAAACACAGCTAAATGACGATCCAGGATAAACACAGCTAAATGACGATCCAGGATAAACACAGCTAAATGACGATCCAGAATAAAACAGCTAAATGATGATCCAGGATCAACACAAATAAATGGTGATCCAGAATAAAAACAGCTAAATGACTATCCAGGATAAATACAGCTAAATGACGATCCAGAATCAATATAGCTAAATGATGATCCAGGATAAACACAGCTAAATGATGATCCAAGATAAACACATCTAAATGACGATCCAGGATAAACACAGCGGAATGACGATCCAGGATCAACACCGCTAAATGATGAGCCAGCATAAACACAGCTAAAACCATATCAATTTGCATTACCAAGGTAGGAAATTATTTTCAAGTAATTTGCTCTCAGTCACTGATGAGTGCGTCACCGCAGCCATGAAATCCGTGACACGATCTGATTGTGTCAATCTAATACGCTAATTGAAAGCAACCCTTAGCCACTTTTCATCAGTGAAGAGAGACTGTACCCATGAACTGATTCTGGTATAATTAGAACGCAGAGGCTGCTTCAATCACAAGAGGCAAACATTTTCCCTCTCATTAAAGATAGTCTTGTTCAGTGCCACAGTGTCTCTCTCTAATAAGATTTGCTAGAAGTAGTACAGAGCACAATTTCCCTCCTGTGATCCAGGGAGACTTGTCTTTTCTCTCCTCTCCTTCACAGTAAAGTCTAAAGAGACCCTTTGATCTCAGGTCGTTTCTTCAATCCTCCGGATTAAATTTTAAATCAAGAGGCCTGGCTATTTTTAAGAACAATGCTAGGTTCGTGCTGAACAAGGAAAAATAATAATTAGGTTTTTCTTTCTTTACCATTATTCAGTGTGAATAAGGTTGGGAAGGGAAGTGGTGCCTGTATCTGCTGTGTGGATAAACTGGGGTTTATGAATTAAGGGCTGAATTCAAATGGCCTTTATGACGTCTTCCATAGCAGATTCAGCTGGATATACTGTGTTGAGTGTGTAGAGAAACTGTCACATACTTAGCATTGGCTATATACTGTATACAATGTATCTTCTTAGCTGGACTAGTATTACCACTTATGGTAAACCGTGGGGTGTTGGGTTGAGCTTGCAGAGATTATTAACACAGAGACAGGGAGGTTTTAGTCAGCAGCATGACTTTACTAGGCAATAAAATAAACATAACGAAATCTCGTAGGTTTGACTCGGTCCTTCTTCTCAGCTTCTACTCTGTGTCAGTCTCTCTATTCTTCCTCATGGTGTGCAACACGTGCTCCTTTCATGTGGCCTCCACGGCTGGTTGGCACTTTTCCCTGATTACCTGTACTTGGAGCCATCCGTGACGGGGTGCCCAGCCCAACCTCCCCTCTATTACCAACCCCCGGGGTTGACCTCCCGCGACACCCCCCCGCCCCCCTGACCGGGAGGTAGGCGTGCTGAGGGCTAGGTTTGCATAGTTTTTTGAGAAGTCCGGAGTGACGAGTACCGGGTGCGAGTCTAGGGTAGTCGTGCTTTTGTTGGTTCTGTGAGGGGAGAAGCTATTGTGGCAAAGTTAGGCACAAAACGACTGTAGTAGTCACCTGCCTCTTGGTTCAGGGGACCGGCCATTCCCTAATGGCAGTCATTTTCTTTCTTGGGGCTTCACATTTCCCCGCACGATCTGATAGCCCAGGTACTCCACCTAAGAGTAGCCCAGCTTGCACTTGTGGGGGTTCGCAGTCAGACCAGCATCCCTTAGCGCATCCACCACTGCCTGTAACCTACAGAGATGGGACTCCCAACTGTCACTGTGCACAATAATGTCATCCAAATAAGCAGCGCACTCACTGTGTGGGCGCAGAATGCGTTCCATGAGTCACTGAAAGGTCGATGGGGCCCCGTGGCCCCCGAAAGGAAGAACCCGGTAGTGGTATAGCCCCCCTGGGGTGGAGGCTTTCTTCTCACGGGAGGACGCTGCCAGCGGCACCTGCCAGTACCCCTTCGTCAGGTCCAAGGTGCTGACGTATCTCGTCATCCCCAAGCGGTCGATCAGTTCGTCTACCCGGGGCATTGGGTAGGCGTCAAATTTATTGACCTCGTTCAGGCCCTGGAAGTCATTGCAGAAGAGAAATAATGTGCCGTCGGAGTTGTGATCTGGCACTCTGTGCAGCTACGGCAGTAGTCCTCCATGGCGCGCTTGACTCCGGGCCAGTGGAACCGATTCCCAATCCGCTCCCTGGTTTTCTCCATCCCCAGGTGTGACCCAAGCAGGTGGGTGTGGGCAAGCTGCAGGACAGTCCTAACATACTGGCTGTGAAAAAGTAACAAGTCTTTTGTCTCCCCCTTGTGCTTTACTACCTGATACAAAGAATTACGCTTGATGGCGAAGTGGGAGTATCGCCACTCACTTACCCAACGTAACAGCACACCATCCACCGCAATCACCTGGCCCCTTGCGTTCTGGAGATTGGGGTCTTCCAACTGGGCCGTCCCGAACTGACCCGTGAGGATTCCCGTGTCGGGAGGTCCGTCTGGTGCCTCCATCTCCATAAGGGGGAGCCTGAGGTCTACCACGCATGATGGCTCGCTTCCCGGAGCGAGGTCGTCTTCCTCCTCCAGGTCTGACTCGGGCCCAGTGGACACCTCTCGCGGTGGGGGGTGGGTTGCACAGGCAACCGTCCTTTATCCTCTCCTTCCTACCTCGCATGCGCGCCTCCCCAGGTCCCTCCTCCACAGTGCCTGAAAGAGAGAGAACATCTCTACCGAGGAGAATGGACTTGGGCAGGTTGGGAACAGCCCCACGTGCATCTGGCACTCCCTCCTCGGGGTGGTTATCCTCATCGGCACGGTTGCGTACCTCGTCGTGTCCCCGTGTACACAGGAGACTGTCCCCTTCTCGTCCCCCGATTCATCTTTCCCCTCTCGTGTGAGCCACTGCGGGTGGGCCAGGGTCACCATGCTGCCGGAGTCCAGCAGAGCACTGGTGTCGACACCATCGATTCGTACAGGAACCATCGGAGGGGCCGTCTCAGTGTGCGCCCAACAGGAGGTGACATAACTCGCCATCCGGGTTATCCCAGAGCTGGGGGATGCAGAGGGCATGGCCTCCTCCCGGCCGATACAGCTCCACACAAGGTGTCCCAGCTCGCCGCACTCATAGCAGCGCCTCTGATCTAGGTCCAGCAGCGGACGTCATCGCAGGATTTGTATTGCCCTCTCGCTTCATGGCCTCGGCTGGTTCCGTCTGGGCCCCCTTCAACCCCTCGCCTCTCTCAGTGCTTTTCTTCCCCCTCCCCGCGTCCACTCTCTCCGCCCGGGCCCCTTTCAGCAGGTCCTTGGTGTTCTGGTGAATTTTCACAGCGGTCAACAATTCCTCCAGGCTCTGGGGGTTCTACATGCTTGCCGTCTTCTTCATCTCGTATGGGAGGGCCCGAAGGTATCGATCCAGGACGACCTTAAAGATTATTGGGAGGTCAGTAGCCAGCCCTTCGCCAGGCACACCAGGTCGCTCATCTGAGTACGGGGGGAGAGGGTGGAGTCAAAGACCCAGTTGTATACCAGTTGTGCACGGCATGCGAGGCTGAATCCATAATGGCTCAGGATCTCATGTTTGAGTCTCTCATAATTTGCGGTCTGGTCGGCGTCAAGTCGAAGTAGGTCTTCTGAGCCTTCCCGGAGAGGTAGGGTGCCAACAGGCTGGCCCACTTGGGCTTGGGCCATCCTTCCCTCTGCGCCATTCTCCACGTCATCTTCCACCATTAACTTAACCAGGAACTGATTTGGGCCAGACTCCTGAGCCATCCCAGCCTTCAACTGGGCTACCTCCGCTACCAGTCTGAGGTTTTGTTGGTGCTGCTCCTCCAGTGCTTTCTCCTGGAGAGCCTGTTGCTTCTGCTGGCTGAGGATAAACTGAGCCACCAGTTCCTCCATGGTAATCTCCGTAAGATCAACCCCATAGCACCCAAAGCTACTGAGTTGCCCGCATTCTGTGGTAAACCGTGGGGTGTTGGGTTGAGTGTGCAGAGATTAACACAGAGACATGGAGGTTCTAGTCAGCAAACACAACTTTACTAGTCAATAAAATCAACATAACAACGAAATCACGTAGATTTGGCTCGGCCCTTCTTCTCAGCTTCTGCTCTGTGTCGGTCTCTCTGTTCTTCCTCGCATTGTGCCACAGTGCTCCTTTTATGTGGCCTCCACGGCTGGTTGGCACTTTCCCCTAATTACGTCTACTTGGAGCCATCCGTGTCGGGGTGCTCAGCCCGTATTATCAACCCCCGGGGTAGACCTCCCGGGATACCACACACTTACATTACAAATCTTAGTTATACTGTATGTTACATACATTTCCTTATCAGCACAGTTAATGCTGGTTGGAGTAGGCCAGTTATATATGCCATTTAGCAAAGGCTTTTATCTAAAGTAACTTACAGTCATGCGTGCATACATTTTACATATGGATGGTCCCGGGAATCAAACCCACTATCCTGGCATTGTAAGCGCCATGCTCTACTAACTACGTTTCAGATGACGATTTATCCTTGGCATAATATTGTTTCATGGAATAAAGTAGAATGATGCTTGGTGTCTGTTGTCTTTTAGCCTTCCAGGCCAGATCTAACATAATCTACCTTGATGGGGCAGACAAATACCCAGTCATCTCTGCATATCTATCTTGACACACAATGGCAGTTACAACACTGAACATGTTTACATGCACCGTTAGGGGGCCCTGAAGTGGTACCAGAAGTAACACTGACTGGGAATGCGTCACACCCCCACCTCCACCCACACGCTCACATACACCAGCCTTTGGGAAATCAGCATACGCATGCTAATAACTAGTGAGCGCATTTCCCTATTCCCTTTCTGTCAGAGAGAAGGAGCGATAAAAAGTGACAGTGAGCATCAGAGCCAATTCCACTGAGGGTGCCGCCATAACAACATGGAGTTGTCACTGAGGCACTGAAGAAGGGCTGTGGGGCTGAGAGGCCTGGCTTGGGGATCACTTTACTAGCAGTGTTACCTTGGGCGCCTGGGTTGTCTGAAACATTATGACAGTCACCACCATGCTCCTAGTAAAGCAAAGATCTCTCCCTCAATTTACAATGGAGTATAGTCCTAATGATATGGTCATAAAGTAATTGAAATAAAGCTAACCAGATGTATATCTGAATCTGAAATCCATGTAATGGACTGGTTTTTCATAGCAGGTAGCCTAGTGGTTAGAGCTTTGGACTAGTAACCGAAAGGTTGCAAGATCGAATCCCCAAGCTGACAAGGTAAAAATCTGTCGTTCTGCCCCTGAACAAGGCAGTTAACCCGCTGTTCCTAGGCCGTCATTGAAAATAAGAATTTGTTCTTAACTGACTTGCCTAGTTAAATAAAGGTAATAAATATATATATATATATATATATATATATACACACAATAAACGGCACATTAGTTGGAATCTCCCTCTACTCCTCCTCAGCTACATACACATAACATATGGTCCTTTGTTCTCTAATTGCTCTAACAGTGCACTATTGTACCACTGTTTCTGTAGAGTAATCCCCCAGGAGGATGTAGAATAAAACAAACACCACATGAGATATTCACCTCAAGCATACATTATAGTCCTGCACTGTTACAGTTAGAGATTGTAAATCACTGGGTTGTCTCTCTACATCAGTAGCTTTCATATAGCTGAAAGCGTAGCCTTCCATTTACAGCCCCTCTGCTGTGTACATGTGTGTTTGTGACCGACCTTGGATGGTCACGGTTCTTTGGGACTATGATTGTGGAAATTGAAAAAACAGTAGTGAGTTCTGACTCCACATTGTTTTCTCTGCTCTGACTGGGTCATGGTTTGCTTCCAGCAGCTTGTCAATGTGAGTAATCGCCTGAACGCTCCACTCTGAGGAGACTAGGAGAATGTGGTGTTTTGTTGCCGTTAGTGCTAAGATGTTTTCAAGTGCTCCCAGGGCATGCATGAACTTCTTCTCTCTCTCCCTGGCTGTCCCTCGCTGTCTCTGTCTGTCTGCCTGCCTGCCTTGAATTTGTACATCTATGTGTCTCTCTTTCAGTGGCGACCCGTCATTCAGGGCAGGTGGGGCAGAGACCCACCTGTTTTGAGACACATTTTTTTGGTTGGGCTTGCCTGTTTTGCATGTTATTTTGTCATTAATACGTGTCACATATCAATTTGCAAACAATGTCAAAAAAATATATATCATTGAGTTAATAAAGCCGCATACAAACATGGTCTCTTTTTTGTTTTCTTGAGTAAGGCAGCTCCAAAATGAAGGTGTTTCAGCCTAACTCATTGCTTTCTGTGGTAGTGGGGAAAGTCATCAGAAAACACGGAGCATTGCACTGTGATTGGCGCAGTGTTCTGTCACTCACTACGTTACTGCCAAGTCTAAGGGTAGAGCTAGAAAATTATAGCCCCTTGGGTGCTGCCATAGAGTTACATTAGAAGCGCCCATCCAAGAAGGTTCAAGGTCATTGGCCACAGATACAATTATGTCAAATCACGTTATATGTACAGTAGCTTTGATTGGACTGATCATGTCAACATCATTCCGTAATTTCTGGACTATAAGCCGCAACTTTTTTCCCAGGCTTTGAACATCGCGGCTTAAACAATGACGCGGCTAATATATCGATTTTTCCCGCTATCAATTTTTTTTCTCCAAAAAAACACATTCTGTGATGTGCTCAGTTTTTTGCCGGCATGAAGCTTTCATTAGACCAATGAAATTGCCGAACGGGTTAAGGTCAAACAACTATTTTTGTTTACTGTTTAGATTAAATCGAGCGCGCTCAAACTTCCCATCATTCTGATTACGGTAGTCATTTTGTCACCCTGATTCCTGGGGGCACAACAAAGTATTTGCAGCCACTCGACATCAGTGAAAATTGTGCATTTAAGGTGGCGCTCCGTGTTCAGCGGGAGGCTTGGATGACAAGTGGGGAGAAATCCTTCACTAAAACGGGCCGCATGCGAAGAGCAACTTATGGTCAAGTCTGCCAGTGGGTCCTGACAGCGTGGAGCATTGTCAAAAAATCCACTATCATCAACGGGTTTCGAAAGGCTGGACTGCTGCATGTTGAAGAGGGCTCAGTGGGGGATTTGCCTCCGGATGAAAGTGACGAGAGCGACAATGAAAACGATCCAATATCGGATGAAGCAATTCAGAGGCTATTCAACTCCGACACCGAAGGAGATGGTTTCAGTGTACAGGAGAAGGAAGATGGTGACCAATGACTTTCTTGGTAGGCTACTGTTTACTGCTAATTTTGTATTTTTTGTTACAAGCCGTGTTTCATTAAAGCCTATTTATTTTTGTTACGAGCCGTGTTTCGTTAAAGCCTATTTATTTTTGTTACAAGCCGTGTTTCGTTAAAGCCTGTGTAAAGTTCATTTGTTTCAATGTACCGGTAGGCACCTGCGGCTTATAGACATGTGCAGCTTATTTATGTTCAAAATAATATTTTTTTTTTAATTCAGTGGGTGCGGCTTATATTCAGGTGCGCTTAATAGTCCAGAAATTACGGTACATTGAAAGTCTTAGCTAGCAGTCATCATTATGAATCAAGTCAATAATCTACTGGCAAATCATTTTTAATCCTTCTCATGTGAAGACAAATAAAAAAAAATTGAGATAAAATGTATCGGTGCTCATCGGCCATTGGACATAAACATTACACAACAAGTTGGAAATCACAAATTCAACAATGAGTGGTTTGGAAGGAATCAGTGATAGTGGCTAACTGCAAGCATTGAAAAGCAATCACTAGCCTGCTATTCAGTGGAGTGGCTGTGTGGTCCCAAATCTGGGATTAAGGGGCTCTTTTCCAAGTTTAAAATGATAAACATTCAACATTGGCCATGCTGTCAATGACGCATGGCCTCGCTCAAATCAGCTGTTAACTCGGAACTGCGAAAACTTGACTTCAGTGAGTTCAAGACAACTGGGAAGTCGTGAATAAACAAGCTCCGACTAGGAAAATACATTTTGAGCGGTTATTCAACTCAGAATTCTAAACCCGGCCTCTTTCTAGAGCTACGACCTGAAGATCAATGATGTCATCATGATTCAACCTTGTTTTTTCACAGTTGTTTTGAAGGCACCATAAATCCAGAGAATGCCAGACTTTGATTACAAAATTTGCCCACGAAGGACCGCCGCGCCACCTTCCTGTTCAAGTGAGCACAGCACAACAAGGTGAGTCCAAAAATGTATTGTATGCTACTGCATAAATTATGTAATATGCCAGGGAGCTATGTATACTGTAGCTAAGAAAGTAATACTAAGTCTATGTTGTGTAGTAAGATGTTAGTAGCCCATGTCCTTCACCCTAATAATTTGGTGCATTTACCCCTCCTAATTCCGCCTACTGTTCTGACTTGGTGTTGCACATGTAGACTATAACCTGTTTTAGAGAAATGTCATCATCGAATAGTGTAACAGCTTTCATTGTCTGCTTATATGGCCCCTTTATTTATCCTACGGTTCTGACTTGGTGTACAGGGAGAACAATGTAAGAATGGTCCATGTTCTGAATTTCGCCGCTGTACATTTCAAAAGTGCTAAACAAATAGTTATATTGACTACGTCCGTCCTAGCTGGATCATTAATGTCTCATTCTAAATTACCGATTGCCTCTTTTCTGCTTTTCCCTTATGACATAGTTTGTACATCTCAATTGTCATTAGAAACCACATTTGTTTAAGCAAGTCAGCCATATCAGTAAATGAGGCTGAATGAATTGTTTCGCTGCCAGACAAGGCTCCGCTGATAGCCAGGTGTAGCAGTGGTAAGATGTTGGGACTGCTGTTGGGACAGCTTTATGTAGGCCCTAACAGTTTGTGGGCGCCGTTTGTCACTGTTATAGTGCAATCCATGTATTGTTTAGTGTTGTGTTGTGGCTTTGCTGACATGCATCCCACTTTTTGTTTTGCCCCACCAAGATTTACATGCTAAAATCGCTCAGCTCTCTTTATTTCCTCATGTTCAGCTCATTTACCCACTGTCCTTTAGCCTGTTGATTTTTCAATGTCAAATGTCATGAAAAGTTTTGAGTGGTCTGTTATTTGACTGAAAAAACACTTCTATCTCCAGGCCATCAGACTGTCACTGTTACTAGGCGGCTACCACCCAGTACTCTACCCTCTACGTTAGAGACTGCCGCCCTATCTATGTACACTGTCATTGAATACTGGTCACTTTAATAATGTTTGCATTCTGTTTACCCACTTCATATGTATATACTTTATTATTGTCAAGGCTCATCCTATTTAACTACTGTTGTACACACCTTTTCTATTCATATAATGTCCTTAGTGTCCATAGTATATGAATAGAAAAGGTGTGTACATCAGTAGTTATATATGGCTTTAGACACCTTTTCTATTCATATCCTGTCCATACTGTCTATACACACAGGATTTGTGTGTATTGTTTGGTATTTTTCGGTATTAATGTACGATAACATCTGCAAAATATGTGTACGTGACTAATAACATTTTATTTTATTTCATTCCAAGCTGAGAAATGTAATTGTCATTTTAGTACAGGAATTCAGACATTATCCTACACTCTTAGAAGAAAATAAATGGTTCTGCGTTTGTCTCCAATGGTTCCAGGTAGAACCCTTTGGTGGTGAAAAATATTTTTTCATGGTGAAAGGGTTCCACGTAGAGTCTTGTATTAGTGGAAGTTATTTTCAGAGTGTTCTCCTATGGGGACAATTGATCATTCGCTATGCCCTGCCCCAGAATTTTGGGCAACCAACTTTTATTGCATTGTTTGCTTGCTAATTAGCTAGCTCTCATTGACCACCAATGTTGCTAAAGCTAGCTAACTAGCTAGACAGTTAATATAACGTGTTTTGTCCAAATGTAGCTATGTTATCTAGCTTAGTTCGCTATATTATGAATATAACTCTTATCTGCTTTCGACCTCAGGATTTGAGAACACTAACTCCAAAGTGGTTACCTAGTAGCTCTGACTGTATTCAGTGCCATCAAGTGGCTAGCCACACTACAATAATCATTTTACCAGGTTCCCGTAAAACAATTGTAATGACAGGCCAACCCAACATGCCTGAGTCTCCTGATTAGCAAAGGGGAGTCTGTGTTTGATTTCATTTTATATTAAAAACACAGTTTGAGATCATTGTGAGGGGTTTTCTTTGGTGGTTTGAATGGGGAATTGGGCTTGCGGAAAAATGTTGTCCGAGGTTGCAACAGTAACCAAGGGGCAAGGCTTAGCAAAGGGGTCAATTAAAGAACCCTTTTTGGTTCTAGGCAGCACCTTATTTTCTGAGTGAAACGTTAATAAAATAATATATCAAATAAAACATACATACTGTATATATTGCGCAATGATACTTCCATAGATTTATTGTTGTACTGTAGGTCTACGGTACACAGATAATTTAGTTATAGGCCTACTCACTTACAGTGGGACGCTACGGAGAGGTCAACATCAGTGTACTAGTCATGTCCTTACATGAAGGAAACAGTTTTGGCATTATAAAGGCTTATTCGTGCTGTGGCTTTAGCCTGTATGGAAAGGCCTGCTCCTATTTTTCATCATTGCCCTTTTCAAAAAGGCACCACACATGTCAGAGGAAAGGTCAGTGGGCTCTGAATAACATTAAACATCCCCACAGCCTCTTCCCTCCCTTACCCTCAGACAACCCCCGCTCCCTCCATCCAACCAATAGATTTTTCAACAGATGTAGATAACCTTGCCCATCCACTACAAAACAAACCGCAATGAACGCAGAGGGAGAGGTCTCCTATATCCTCCTCACACGGGGGCAGTGTTACTCTGTCTGATGCTGCACAACCACCACCACCTCCCTCTCTCTATCAACGTCTCCTCCTGGCATGTTCTTCATTTACCCTTACTGCAGAGCAGAGCAGAGGCTTGCAGCAGGCAGCAGCCCTCCTTCCACACGCTGCCACCTATAACACATCAAATCAAATCAAATTGTATTTGTCACATGCGCCAAATACAACCTTACAGTGAAATGCTTACTTACAAACTCTTAACCAACAATGCAGTTTTAAGAAAATACAAGAAAAAAAATGTAACATAAGAAAAACAAATAATTTTACGAGCAGCGGTAAATAACAATAGTGGGGCTATATACAGGGGGTACCGGTGTCGAGGTAATTGAGGTAATATATACACGTAGATAGAGTTATTAAAGTGACTATGTATAAATAATAACAGAGAGTAGCAGTGGGGGGGGGGGGGGGGGGCAATGCAAATAGTCTGGGTAGCCATTTGATCAGCTGTTCAGGAGTCTTATGGCTTGGGGTAGAAGCTGTTTAGAAGCCTCTTGGACCTAGACTGGCGCTCCGGTACCGCTTGCCATGCGGTAGCAGAGAGAACAGTCTATGACTAGGGCTTTCCTCTGACACCGCCTGGTATAGAGGTCCTGGATGGCAGGAAGCTTGGCCCCAGTGATGTACTGGGCCGTATGCACTACCCTCTGTAGTGCCTTGCGGTCGGAGGCCGAGCAGTTGCCATACCAGGCAGGCAGGTATGCAACCCGTCAGGATGCTCTCAATGGTGCAGCTGTAAAACCTTTTGAGGATCTGAGGACCCATGCCAAATCTTTTCAGTCTCCTGAGGGGGAATAGGTTTTGTCGTGCCCTCTTGACGACTGTCTTGGTGTCCATGTTAGTTTGTTGGTGATGTGGACGCCAAGGAACTTGAAGCTCTCAAACTGCTCCACTACAGCCCTGTCGATGAGAATGGGGGTGTGCTCGGTCCTCCTTTTCCTGTAGTCCACAATCATCTCCTTTGTCTTGCTCACATTGAGGGAGAGGTTGTTGTCCTTGTACCACAAGGTCAGGTCTCTGACCTCTTCCCTATAGGCTGTCTCATCGTTGTCGGTGATCAGGCCTACCACTGTTGTGTCAACAGCAAACTTAATGATGGTGTTGTAGTCGTGCCTGGCCATGCAGTTATGAGTGAACAGGGATTACCTAAGGGGACTGAGCATGCACCCCTGAGGGGCCCCCGTTTTGAGGATCAGCGTGGCGGTTGTGTTGTTACCTACCCTCACCACCTGGGGGCGGCCAGTCAGGAAGTCCAGGATCACTCAGCCACTTTGGACAGGAACCCCAGAGCCTCAATACAGCACACAGACCCAGGAGTGTAATAACAGTGTCTGTGCACTAATGTTCTACACCTACATGTAAATGCCTAATTACCTACATGTAAATGGATTCCCTCCTCCCCTTCTTCCTTCCTCCCCCCTTTGTCTCTCATTTTGAGAGGGTTTATTTCATTTCCTCTGCTCATAGTGCTACATCTATTCCACCTTATGCAACTTAAAGATGCTGTCCAGGATCTTAATCGCTTACACATTTGTAACATATTGTACAAATTGGAATTTGTAACATATCATACGAATTAAAAAAAATATATACAAATGCTTTCAAAACTACTGGCTGAAATTATACAAAAAGGCCTTTTCACACCTGCTTTGTGTTTTTTTCGTCCGAATTCTGGAAAAGTACGGATTCTGATTTTGATGCACAAAACTATTCACACCAAGTCTGATACACAAACGCTGCTGCTGCAATCATTCTCCGTGGCATAGGTTGTCCAAAGTGGCTAGAGAGGAAGCCATAATGAGAGAAATACTCTAAGCTACTGAATATATTGTAAGATGATTGAATCATGGCAGGAACTGGCACCTGTCGTCATTCCTCACACATATGCTGACCATCATGACACTTGCCTAAATGTTTGTTATGCTCACTTCAGTTATTGTCTTTCCTTCTATCTGATTAAAGAGATGACAGGCTACTTTAAGAAACTTTCTGAATGGACATATAGAGATTTTTAACGAACTGACACACACACACACACACACACACACACACACACACACACACACACACACACACACACACACACACACACACACACACACACACACACACACACACACACACACACACACACACACACACCTAAAAGGACACATCAATCAAAGCCACTAGCTCATCTGACACAAAAGCAAATTACATTTCTCCTTTCCTAAAAACCTAGGTCTACCTTCAAATCCTAGCTGTTGGCTACAAAAAAAGGCAACAGTAAACATGTCGTCCCCCATGAATGATACAGCACCCCACCTTGGACCCATTGAGATATCGCGTGTGACTAACGACTTTCACTTATTGTGTGTGATCACATATTATCCATTATATTGACCAGATACTCCATTGGCCGCTGTAACAATGAAAACAAATGTTTTAAAAAATGGAAAGCAGTCGGGAAGAGGCAAGATCAGGTGGGAACATTCTAGCCAATGAGAGGGCAAATACACGTGTGAACAACAGGCACTCCGATATAAAGTATTTTTTCTCAAAGTTGCCGGGATGTCACGTGTCCTATTTATATCACTCCTAACAACCTAAGCACTATGAAATGTCTATTCTGTCAAATAAGACACATAAAAAAATAAGCCATTCCATTTTTTGTTAACCAAATTCGACACTCTCTCATCTATACAAAAACCTCTAACATAAACCTCTCACTACAGCTCCCGCCTTCGGCCAATCAGTGTACTTTTGTAAATGCCGGATCTCTATGGCAAGACTCATCATTCAACCAAGTTTCGTCAAAATCAGGCCAGTGCTGTCTGAGATATCGTGTGGTATGGACAAACGGACGAACGGACGGAGACCAATCCACAGTCCCCTCCCTGATTTTATTGTGTGGGACAACTAGTATATATTATATGATAATGCTAAAACAATGTAGGCTAGTTTATCATATAAATTGACATAAATTGTCAAGAAGGGAGAGACAGACAGCTGTGTGATAGCCTATGATGAAGATTAAAATGATAACCAAAATTAAAAAACACACCCAACCTTTCCATAGCCTGATCAGATGTTGATCAATTGTAGTGAGTCAATGGTTGGTTATGCTGACTACATTTTCATTTAAAGTGAGTGTGTAAGCTTGCCCATCCACTATAACACAAATTACAATGAATGCAGAGAGAGAAGGAAAGGCAGCCCTACATGAAGCAAAGTGCTTAAGTTGTTATCAGTCAAGCTCAGTTGGCCTCAGAGCGTTTTCTTAACTAATGTTTCGCTGCATGGAACTTGGCATGAGCAGAGGCTAAACCATGATCAGATATTAATGCAAAAATGCATTTCTTAGGGGAAATTGTTTTACAATAGGGATATTGAAACAGGCTAGGCCTTAGTTTAGAGTCTCACAAAGGCAGAAAATCTCACCCAGATTGAATTTATTTAAATTTTTCTCACCAAAAAAGCTAATTTTCCACCAGTCTGTAGGAAATGTTCTGCTCCCTTTCTCCTTCTCCTTCAATCTTACTATCTACAGCAGTTTGGCAGTAATCTCTAGTCAATAGATTGTGGATTAAAAAGAGGGGACTTATTCAAGGACAGACACCCAGAGTCACAGATGATGAAACGTTATGAACTACATTTTTTTCAATGAATTAATGATAGTTTAAGCTGTATGTGCTGTGGTTGAAATTGAGTACTGGTAACCACGGTAGCCCTTTACACTCGTATCTGTAGATGGGTTGAAAAAGGCAGATTTGGACACTGATAAGCGCCTTAATTGGAACGCAGTGTCTGTACAGTAACGTGCTATACGTTTACATTTACATTTCAGTCATTTAGCAGACGCTCTTATCCAGAGCGACTTACAAATTGGTGCATTCACCTTATGATATCCAGTGGAACAACCACTTTACAATAGTGCATCTAAATCTTTTGGGGGGGGGGGGGGGGGGGGGGTTAGAAGGATTACTTTATCCTATCCCAGGTATTCCTTAAAGAGGTGGGGTTTCAGGTGTCTCCGGAAGGTGGTGATTGACTCCGCTGTCCTGGCGTTGTGAGGGAGCTTGTTCCACCATTGGGGTGCCAGAGCAGCGAACAGTTTTGACTGGGCTGAGCGGGAACTGTGCTTCCTCAGAGGTAGGGAGGCGAGCAGGCCAGAGGTGGATGAACGCAGTGCCCTTGTTTGGGTGTAGGGCCTGATCAGAGCCTGAAGGTACGGAGGTGCCGTTCCCCTCACAGCTCCGTAGGCAAGCACCATGGACTTGTAGCGGATGCGAGCTTCAACTGGAAGCCAGTGGAGAGAGCGGAGGAGCGGGGTGACGTGAGAGAACTTGGGAAGGTTGAACACCAGACGGGCTGCGGCGTTCTGGATGAGTTGTAGGGGTTTAATGGCACAGGCAGGGAGCCCAGCCAACAGCGAGTTGCAGTAATCCAGACGGGAGATGACAAGTACCTGGACTAGGACCTGCGCCGCTTCCTTTGTGAGGCAGGGTCGTACTCTGCGAATATACGTGACATCAAAGCTCAGGGTCTCTGCTTCACAGCTCTGTATGGGTTTTGACTTACAGCCATTCTGAATTTGAGCAGCCTGTGCAACAAAAAGTTGCACCCATCCCTCCCTAATTGGGCAATTTTTGCACTGTTTTTGTTGTCTGAGTGTGGGAAATGCTGTACAATAAGAGGACTATGTATTTGAAAGATGAGATGTTGAGGATTCTTGAGGTGAGGTAAGATCACTGTCGAACCAGGGGCTGAACCTGTTTTTAATTTTCATTTTATTTCTGGCGGGATGCAGGGCTGTGTTCCAAACAAAACAACTACGCTTACTCTAGTTCCTCAGTGGCATAGATATGAGAGCTCAAAAAAGTACCTTATAGTTGAAGACACTCCTTTGAGTACTTAAAATGCAATGAAATTACTTAGGAACTGTGCACACTTAGGAACTGTCCACACCAGTTAGACCTCTCACTCAAACCCTTGACATTTTTTTTCCTAATCTTGCACCTTCCCCAAATCTTAGCATGTTACTGAATGTATCCAGAGTATTTTCAGATTTCGCTATCGAAAAGTACAGTAAATGTAAAATACACATAAAAATCAACAGTGTCATGTTTGGATTCAGTCTTGTCAGGTGAACTGTTGTGTCTTCACCTAATAATGTCCTCACCTAGCCTAATAACTTTCCCATAATCTCCAAACTCCAAACCATTTTAATTGGTACCATGGTTATGCATATGCTTTTCATATTTCTTCTGTAAGAAACATTTCAATTAAGCCCTATCCATATAGGCCAATTCCTACCAGTGTGAAGAGTTAAGAAAAAAAAGTGTTATTTTAATGAATGACCATTTAACTAAGTTCTATGAGACTAGTAATTGGTAACCATGTTTTTCCCTCATCCCCGGTCCCCATCTCCTGGCCCACCAGCCCCTAATTCATCTCCTTTCGGACCCCTACATTCCTGTGGTGAAAAAGTCACTGCTGGATCCCATTTCCTGCAGCCTCTGTAGAGAACACATGCAGACAAACCCACATGGAGATTGTTATCCGGTCAAAAGGCCATGTAATCCAAACCCTTCCTTTTCAACTGCTTTTTTCCTCTGTTTAAATTCTGACAATGAAACAAACTTGGTTCAGTCAAGGTTCAATTGCAATCCTCCTTTAAGATAGTGTGTTTTTCTGAGTTTCCTCCATGGGCATCTTCTTAGAGCATAATTAGTATGTGTGTTTTATCAATTCAAACAAATTAGTTAACTTGACGCTTCACATTATCAAAGCATACCGATGTATGGGTTGAGTTTGTAGACTATTGCTATGTTGGACACTGACTGGAAAATATGTCAGAAAGAGTCCATCACATGGGATTTACACACATTACTCCCATGAATAGGCAGACAGGCCTCTCCATCTGGGGGAACACATGCAGTCTCAACCACCATGTTTTGTGGAAGTGTTTTTCATTTGACTTTGGATTAAATCATTTTGATTTGATTTTAGAGACTCAATATTGAGCATTGTTTAATTTCCAAGCCCACAAAAAATCCTACAGTGTTTGCCCTGCTACATAGCTCAAAGGGTTAATAGTCTTACCCTGCTAGCTCTAGAGGAGACACTTCTGCTTCAGTCAGAGCTCCAGTCCAGGCCAATTAGCTGCCTCTTCACAACTTGATCACCTGCTTAGGTCACTTAACTTCCTGCGTGCCCACTAAATCCACTTCAATGAAACCATTAGGAGTTGAAGTGAAACCCAGCTGACACTGCAGTCATTCAGGAGGACTTGCCCATCTGCTTCATAAAAGAGACTATAAAAAATGTTCAACTGTTCAACAATGCTTCAGTCCAATGCCTATTATCCACAGTATCCTCCATAATAAAAAACAGATGTGTTTATGAAAATGTATGATTGTGCTGGGAGTTTGTGTAATTGGTTAAATAACGTGATCTTATTGCACTCAGTTGATATGGATCCAGTAATCCAATGGGACGCATTCACGCATGCACACACACACACACAAAGCAGAGTAGAGTATGCAGGTGTGAGATGATGCAACCTGGACTCAGGGGTCAACATAGCAGAGTAAATGTAAATGTGTTCCCCTCCATTTAGGATTATATGTTATATATATGATATGCTTTAATTTGTGGATGTCCATCATTCATTTCATATGATATGTTATGTCCTCCAATTCATATGATATGTTATGAATTCGAATTCGTACAATATGTTACAAGTTGCCAATACATATGTTACGAATTCCAATTTGTTGTAGCTAACATTAGCTGGGTCATTCCATGAAATTAGTGCCTTTTGCATCCCTTTGATATTTTAAGTACAAATTTTGCACAAATATAGATTTTTATATTGAATTTTAAAAGCATGTTATGCACTTTAATGAAGTACGCCTTAATATGAATAAAGACTTTCTAAAGTGACAAAATTCAGCATTTTGACATGCCCTTGTGTGCATGCTCTGTGACTTATAGGAAGATTTTAAACCACTTAATCCCAACATTTATCCAAGTTTTCACCATCATTGTAAATCCCTATTTATTTTGTTGCTTTGACAAAGTAATTTCTGAAGATTATTATTTTAAGGTCAACCCTGTTATGTGGACTGAACTCTCGTTTTAATGGTGTAACTATTCCTTAAAAACATTGAACATTTAATAGTCAAATCATTGTGTTAGATGGAATGACGCTGGAGAGACGAAGCAGGTACGGGGAGTAAAACATTTAATAAATAACGGACATGGAACGAGACAGGAACAGCGTCAAACAGGTAACAAAAACAAAAGACAATTAATGCAGCAGCGGGGAACAGAGCAGGGAACTGACAAATATAGGGGAGGAAATAAACAGATGAGTGAGTGAGTCCCGTAGAGTCCAATATCGCTGATGCACGTGACGAGGGAAAGCAGGTGTGCGTAATTGATGACAGGAGTGCATGATGCAGGGCAGCCTGGCGCCCTCAAGCGCCAGGGGAGGGAAGAGCGGGAGCAGACGTGACACATAGTGTAAACACAGGTGAACTGATTCTACCATTTTTGGCCATTTTCTGGTGGACAACTGAGTGGGTTGAGCATAATATGTCAACGCTCTTACCCATAGAGAAACATGCTAGATCCGTTCTAACAATTTGCATTCAACTGCTCCTCCCTGTTGCACACAACAATCTTCCATTCCTCCCTGTCACAAGGGGATTTATGGATGATTTAAGTCGTCAACCCACTATTTGGCACTTAATAGGCAGTTACTATAGTCTATTTAATAGGCAGTTACTATAGTCTATTTAACCTCTTGAGATGGTAAAACATATTTTTTGTTGAGTTTAACATATGCTCTTTATGACAGAATGTTAAAAACTGTTTTTTTTACACTACTCAAAATACACTTAATTGGTGGAACAACCCAGCTAGGCTAGGGGTTAAGTTTAGGGTTAGGGGAAGGGTTAGCTAACATGCTAAGTATGTAGTTGCAAAGTAGCTAATTAGCTAAACTGATACAGTTGTCTGTGATGTGATTCGAACACCAACCTCCCTACTTAATTTTTTGGCTTAAGTAACCTACTGTCCTATGTAACCATACCAAACATACTAATTGGAGGGGCACAAATGTACATTTACTATGTTACGTCCGGTCTATGCAGCCAGGCTGGATGATGACTGCAGGCAGATGTGTCTACATGTGTACATTAGATGTAAATCAGCTCCCCTCCAGGGCTTTCCTCTCATTGAGCCAACGCAAAGAAGTCCTTGAATGTATCAATCACAATCACTTCAACACAACCATCTCCATCATTTGTGTGTATAGCTGAAACATGACATTAACAAGCAGTAAAATATGATTAACGATTTCAATGTTACTTTTGCCCTGGTATATTTGTTCCTATGCAGTGCTTTGCGCTCTCTCTCTCTCTCGCTCTCCCTCTCTCTTTTTCTGTAAGCCCATTTTTCAGAGGCTACAGTGTGTTCAGCAGACTAAAGGCATCTCCAACCTAATCCCTCACACCTCAATGGGCAAGGAGGAGGCTGCTCCACCTTGAAGCCTCCCAATCAGATAACCCTGGGGCTTAGGTTATCTCGCCCTCCTCACACCGGAGGGGGGCGAGACATACTCATTGAATGCTCAGATCACTCTGTCTCCCCATTGCATCATCCCTCCATCCTTTTCCAGTGACTTAGTGCCCCTCCAGGGACTGAGGAGGAGAGGATTACAGCTTGTGGAGAGAGCCTAAGGCTCTTGTTCCAGCTTGTTTACCATTAGGATCTCTTTCCTTCCAGTGGAGCCAAGGACTTTCTTTCGTTCTTTCATTGCAGCACATCTTGTTACTCCATGGCTTTTCATGAGAGGAAGTAAAGAGAGAAAGAAGGGAGTAGGTTTGGGATTCTGTTTGCTGATGAGGAGTTGATCGACTCGTTGTCCTATTCATCACCACAACTACTGTCTGAATGAATAGCAGCTTGTAGATGCAGTGGTGAAAAGGAGCACTGTTGGAGGACTCCCTTTCTCTGTCTTAACTGTTCCCATGGCATTTGTGGTTGTCTCCACTTACAGTGGGGGAAAAAAGGTTAAATCAATGTCATGGTTTGGCTCTTTCTTTTTCACTTGTTGATAATACATCTAAACTAGCAGGAAAAACACTGGTCAGAAAAGAGTTCTATGCATTTCTAGCTCCCTTCCTTTTACAGATCATTGGTTAAATGAATCTGTATGAATTAGCATTG